>NC_138184.1:108771837-109371837 GCF_964194105.1 Spermophilus citellus | reverse complement strand
GCACCTAAACCCCAAGCAGGCCAGGTTACCAACACTCAGGGTGGATCCTCCTCCAGTACCCACCCAAGCTTTGCTCTTATGTCAGCCTGCTTCTATGAGGACACAGGACCCTGCATCCTGCAGCATTCTTCACAAACCACTTTCCACCCTGTCATGCTAAAGAAAAGACATTTTTCTTTAGGAAGACAGCTCATTCACCACTTAATAATAATTGGATAGCATTATTCTAAATACTTCATGCACTTTCTATATGGAAACTGAGAAATAGAAAAGCTAAGTGACCTACCTAGGGTCTGGCCCACAGTAAATGACAGACTTAGGGTTGAAGTCTGTGTCTACTTCAAAGTCACAGGATGATTTTCCAACACACTGGTTTTCTCCATATAAACACAGGACTTGGTATATTTCAAAACATTATAGTATAAATCATATCATCTAGCATATTTCTTCATATTAAATTGCAATATTGATAAGAAATATATTTACAGTGGGAATTCTTTGAATTGTGTAGAATTATCTTGGTATTTATAGGACCATGCTAATTCATTCAGAACTTTTTTAAAGAACTGTGAAAATAAATTTTGCAAGAAGTATACTATTATTGTCTCCTTTAAAATATTTTCACTGGAGGAAGATGGCCGCTGCGTAAGGGGGTAGCTGAAGTGCTGAGCCTGGTGCTCAGAACAGCGGCGTTAATAGAGACTTCGCCCAGCTTGTTAGAGCGCCTTTCACCATTAATCTGTAGTGGACCACCCGGCCAAGCAGCAGAAAAAACAAAGAGATTGAAAAAGAGACGCTTGGCTCCCGGACGCTTTCCTGCTCAAAACCGCGGGTGCTTTGCGCCCATCTGCTTCCTCTTTCACTTCGCTCCCGGCAGAGAAGCTGAAGGGGCAATCAGCAGTGGATTTTTTTTCTTTCTTTCTTTTCACTTTCTTTTCTTTTGTCTTTTCATTTCTTTTCAATTTTCTTATTCCCCCTCTCTTGAATTCCACCTGCCTACACTCACTCTATTTAGTAACTTCTTCCCTTCCCTTCTAATACCTCTCCTCCCAAGCATCAAATAAATTTATAAGAGTAAACAGTAACTCAGCAGTCAAACAGAACAAGAAGTATCATGAGCATAAAAAAGCAAGGAAGAAAAGGAGTACAAACCATGAAAGACAGCCTAAATATTCAGGAGGACCAGGAGTCATCAGAAAAATGGCCATATAAAGAACTCAAGGAACACCTTAGACAGATGGAAAGGAACCTTAAAGAGCACATTGAAAAGGAATTACATAAACAGATAAAAGAAGAAGTTAAGCATCTTTATCAGGAGATAGAGATTATAAAAAAAAATCAAACAATAATTCTAGAAATGAAGGAAACGATAAACCAAATTAAAAACTCAATCGAGAGTATCACTAACAGAGTGGAGCAAGCAGAAGCCAGAACATCAGATAATGAAGACAAAATATATCATCTTGAAAAGAGTCTAGCCAACTCAGATAGACTGGTAAAAAATCACGAGAAAAACATCCAAGAGATTTGGGATAATTTAAAAAAATCAAACTTACGAGTCATCGGGATAGAGGAAGGCACAGAGATTCATGCCAAGGGAATGAGTAACGTGCTGAAGGAAATAATTACAGAAAACTTCCCAGAAATAAAAAAGGAAACAGATATACAAATTGTAGATGCATACAGGACACCAAGCACACAAAATCACAGTAGACCAACGCCAAGACACATTGTTATGAAGCTATCCAATATACAGAACAAAGAGATAATATTAAAAGCTACAAGAGAAAAGAGGCAGATTACATTTAGGGGTAAACCAATAAGGTTGACAACGGATTTTTCATCACAGACGCTGAAAGCGAGAAGATCCTGGAACAACGTATTTCAAACACTGAAAGACAATGGATGCCAACCAAGAATTCTGTATCCAGCAAAATTAAGCTTCAGATACGACAACGAGATAAAAATCTTTCATGACAAACAAAAGCTAAAAGAATTTGTAGCCAGAAAACCAGCATTGCAAGGCGTCTTGAGCAAAACTCTACACGAGGAAGAAATGGAAAACGATAACCAAAACCATCAGCGGGAAGTGCCTCGGTAAAGACAGAGGACGGGGGGAAAGCTAACCATGGAGAAACAAACTAAATTAGGGGAAAAAAAAGAGATAAATAATCAAATGTGGCAGGAAGTACAAACCATATATCAATAGTAACTCTAAACGTTAATGGCTTAAACTCTCCAATAAAGCGACATAGGCTGGTAACATGGATTAAAAAAACAAATCCAACAATATGCTGCCTCCAGGAGACACATCTGATTGGAAAAGACATACACAGGCTCAAGGTAAAAGGTTGGGAAAAAATATACCATGCACACGCTCCTCGTAAGCAAGCAGGGGTGGCCATTCTCATATTGAATAAAATCGACTTCAAGACTAAGTTAATCAAAAGGGATAAGGAAGGACATTATATACTGTTAAAAGGAACCATTGACCAACAAGACATAACAATTATCAATATTTATGCACCAAATAATGGCGCTGCGACGTTCATAAAACAAACTCTCCTCAAGTTCAAGAATCGAATAGACCACAACACAATAATCATGGGTGACTTCAACACACCTCTCTCACCATTGGACAGATCCTCCAAACAAAAGTTGAATAAAGAAACTATTGACCTCAATATCACAATCAATAACCTAGACTTAACTGACATATATAGAATATATCAACCATCATCAAGTGGATATACTTTTTTCTCAGCAGCACATGGAACCTTCTCAAAAATAGATCATATATTATGCCATAGGGCAACCCTCAGTAAATATAAAGGGGTTGAGATAATACCATGCACTTTATCAGATCATAATAGAATGAAACTGGAAATCAATGATAAAAGAAGGAAGGAAAAATCCTACATCACATGGACAATGAACAATATGTTACTGAATGATCAATGGGTTACAGAAGACATAAAGGAGGAAATCAAAAAATTCTTAGAGATAAATGAAAATACAGACACAACATATCGGAATCTATGGGACACAATGAAAGCACTTTTGAGAGGGAAATTCATCGCCTGGAGGTCATTCCTCAAAAAAAGGAAAAACCAACAAATAAATGAGCTCACACTTCATCTCAAAGCCCTAGAAAAGGAAGAGCAAAACAATAGCAAATGTAGCAGAAGGCAAGAATTAATTAAAATCAGAGCAGAAATCAATGAAATTGAAACAAAAGAAACTATTGAAAAAATTAACAAAACAAAAAGTTGGTTCTTTGAAAAAATAAATAAGATCGACAGACCCCTAGCCATACTAACAAAGAGAAGAAGAGAGAGAACTCAAATTACTAACATACGGGATGAAAAAGGCAATATTACAACAGACGCTTCAGAAATACAGAAAACAATTAGAAATTATTTTGAAAACCTATATTCCAATAAAATAGAAGATAGTGAAGACATCGATAAATTTCTTAAGTCATATGATTTGCCCAGACTGAGTCAGGAGGAAACTCACAACTTAAACAGACCAATATCAATAGACGAAATAGAAGAAGCAATCAAAAGACTTCCTACCAAGAAAAGCCCAGGACCGGATGGGTATACAGCGGAGTTCTACAAAACCTTTAAAGAAGAATTAATACCAATACTTTTCAAATTATTTCAGGAAATAGAAAAAGAGGGAGCTCTTCCAAATTCATTCTATGAGGCCAACATCACCCTGATTCCGAAACCAGACAAAGACACCTCAAAGAAAGAAAACTACAGACCAATATCTCTAATGAACCTAGATGCAAAAATCCTCAATAAAATTCTGGCGAATCGGATACAAAGGCACATCAAAAAAATTGTGCACCATGATCAAGTAGGATTCATCCCTGGTATGCAAGGATGGTTCAATATACGGAAATCAATAAATGTTATTCACCACATCAATAGACTTAAAGATAAGAACCATATGATCATCTCAATAGATGCAGAAAAAGCATTTGACAAAGTACAGCATCCCTTTATGTTCAAAGCATTAGAAAAACTAGGGATAACAGGAACTTACCTTGACATTGTAAAAGCTATCTATGCTAAGCCTCAGGCTAGCATCATTCTGAATGGAGAAAAATTGAAGGCATTACCTCTAAAATCTGGAACAAGACAGGGATGCCCCCTATCACCACTTCTATTCAATATAGTTCTTGAAACACTGGCCAGAGCAATTAGACAGACGAAAGAAATTAAAGGCATAAAAATAGGAAAAGAAGAACTTAAATTATCACTATTTGCAGATGACATGATTCTATACCTAAAAGACCCAAAAGGGTCTACAAAAAAACTACTAGAACTAATAAATGAATTCAGCAAAGTGGCAGGATATAAAATCAACACACATAAATCAAAGGCATTTCTGTATATCAGCGACAAAACTTCTGAAATGGAAATGATGAAAAACACTCCATTCACAATATCCTCAAAAATAATAAAATACTTGGGAATCAACCTAACAAAAGAGGTGAAAGACCTATACAATGAAAACTACAGAACCCTAAAGAAAGAAATAGAAGAGGATCTTAGAAGATGGAAAAATATACCTTGTTCAAGGATAGGCAGAACTAACATCATCAAAATGGCGATATTACCAAAAGTTCTCTATAGGTTCAATGCAATGCCAATCAAAATCCCAATGGCATTTCTTGTAGAAATAGATAAAGCAATCATGAAATTCATATGGAAAAATAAAAGACCCAGAATAGCAAAAACAATTCTAAGCAGGAAGTGTGAATCAGGTGGTATAGCGATACCAGATTTCAAACTATATTACAGAGCAATAGTAATAAAAACAGCATGGTACTGGTACCAGAACAGGCGGGTGGACCAATGGTACAGAATAGAGGACACAGAGACTAATCCACAAAGCTACAACTATCTTATATTTGATAAAGGAGCTAAAAACATGCAATGGAGAAAGGATAGCATCTTCAACAAATGGTGTTGGGAAAACTGGAAATCCATATGCAACAAAATGAAACTGAATCCCCTACTCTCGCCATGCACAAAAGTCAACTCAAAGTGGATAAAGGAGCTAGATATCAAATTAGAGACTCTCCGTCTGATAGAAGAAAAAGTTGGCTCCGATCTGCAGATTGTGGGGACGGGCTCAAAATTCCTTAACAGGACACCCATAGCACAAGAGTTAATAACAAGAATCAACAAATGGGACTTTCTTAAACTGAAAAGTTTTTTCTCAGCAAGAGAAACAATAAGAGAGGTAAATAGGGAGCCCACATCATGGGAACAAATTTTTACTCCTCACACTTCAGATAGAGCCCTAATATCCAGAGTATACAAAGAACTCAAAAAATTAGACAATAAGAAAACAAACAACCCAATCAACAAATGGGCCAAGGACATGAACAAACACTTCACAGAGGAGGACATACAATCAATCAACAAGTACATGAAAAAATGCTCACCATCTCTAGCAGTCAAGGAAATGCAAATCAAAACCACCCTAAGATACCACCTCACCCCAGTAAGATTGGCAGCCATGACGAAGTCAAACAACAACGAGTGCTGGCGAGGATGTGGGGAAAAGGGTACTCTTGTACACTGCTGGTGGGACTGCAAACGGGTGCGGCCAATTTGGAAAGCAGTTTGGAGATTCCTGGGAAAGCTGGGAATGGAACCACCATTTGACCCAGCTATTGCCCTTCTCGGACTATTTCCTGAAGACCTTAAAAGAGCACACTACAGGGATACTGCCACATCGATGTTCATAGCAGCACAATTCACAATTGCCAGACTGTGGAATCAACCCAGATGCCCTTCAATAGATGAATGGATAAAAAAAATGTGGCATTTATACACCATGGAGTATTACGCAGCACTAAAAAATGACAAAATCACAGAATTTGCAGGGAAATGGATGGCACTAGAGCAGATTATTCTTAGTGAAGCTAGCCAATCCCTAAAAAAACAAATACCAAATGTCTTCTTTGATATAATGAGAGCAACTAAGAACAGAACAGGGAGGAAGAGCAGGAAGAAAAGTTTAACATTAAACAGAGACATGAGGCAGGAGGGAAAGGGAAAAAAAAGGGAAATCACATGGAAATGGAGGGAGACCCTCATTGTTTTACAAAATTATATATAAGAGGTTATGAGGGGAATGGGATAACAAACATGGAGGGAAATGAATTACAGTAGATGGGGTAGAGAGAGAAGATGGGAGGGGAGGGGAGGGGGGATAGTAGAGGATAGGAAAGGTAGCAGAATACAACAGTCACTAATATGGCAGTATGTAAAAATGTGATGTGTAACCGATGTGATTCTGCAATCTGTATTTGGGGTAAAAATGGGAGTTCATAACCCACTTGATTCTAATGTATGAAATATGATTTGTCAAGAGCTTTGTAATGTTGTGAACATCCAATAAAAAAAAAAAATAAAAGCCTTTACCTAAAAAAAATATATATATATATATTTTCACTGGGGAATTTACATTTTTATTCACTGTGGTAAATCAGTCCAGATTTCATCAAAAATAATCCCACAAAGCAAAACAAAACCATAAAAGTAACTTTTAAAGATAAAATTAACATTTAACCTTAAAAGGCACCTGTCTTTTTAAAGAAAGTATCTTAGGAAAACTGAATCACACACTTCAGATTACACATGCTATTTAAATGGAAATCACTCTAAGTAATATTAATGGTTACCATTTAGGGAAAATAAAGTTAAAGCAGTAGAATCACAAATAATAGCTCCTTTTAGAAACAGATAAAGATCTACAAACTCATTCCATTTCCAAATCAGAAAGTGAAGTGACTTGACTAGCAATTGATAGCACTCAATCTATTTCAAGTTACAGAGGAGAAGGGGATTAACCTATCTTGAGATAATGGAGTCAAAGACTGAGGTCCAAACACTGTGGACTAATTCACTGAAAAAGCAAAGTGGTATGCTCATTCTTTCCAAAGGAATTTATCCAAACAAAGGAGGACTGGGAAGGCCAAGATTTTTTTTTAAATTATTCATTACTAACTAATGACCACCTATGATATTGCAGGCCCAATACCAAGGCTTTTACATCCATGCATTTTCATATTCACAGCATTCTTCTAAAATAGATATTTCTAGAGGGGAGACATGTAATACAAGAAAGAGAGCTTCAGAGGAATTAAGTGAAATGAAATAGCATGGGAAAATTTACAAAAATCAAACATCATACATACACATACAGACAAGCAGGAAGTCAGGACTGAAAACTAGAAAACATTGTCAAACACTATGTCCTTTAAATGACAAAACTTAATTTCATTAGATAAGACTTTTCAGAAATATGCAAATACTAAGATGTGGTGAGCCGTTTCTTCAGACCGGTCGCCATTACAAGATGGCGCCGGCCTCGTTGTGGTCTGTGACAAACAACTCCTTCTTTGGGAGAGTTGGCACTTGGTTCTTTGACACCCTATGAGAAAGCTCCACGTGGCAGCTTCACATTGGGTGTTCGGATACTTTATTAAGGCTGGGAGGGGCTTCCGGGAAAGGAAGAACTCTGCAGAGCCTGAATAAACAGCTGTAAGAAGATTCCCGGTGTTGCGTCTTCCTTGCGGGCAAGGGGGTCGCGACAAGTGGTGCCGAAACCCGGGAAAATCAAAACTTGCAAGTCGTCAGAGGTGGTGCACTGAACAGTCCCGGTAAGTGGGACCCCATAGTCCCGGTGAGTGGGACCCGACAGTCCCGTGGGTGGGACCCGATAGTCCCGGTGGGCGGGACCTGATAGTCCCGGTTAGTGGGACCCGCGACCAAAGCGGAATCAGCTCCTCTCCTAAGAAAGAGAGAGCCTCATATTTTATTGCAGCTGCACTGTGTACTTTCACTTTTGTTTTCTGTGTTTCTTTTGTTGCTGTGTCCTGTTTTATTTGGCTACTGTCTGAAAAGATCAGCACTCCAGGCGCTAGACACTCCCTTACTAGTTTTTCACACAAATATGTAACAAGGCCTCTGGCCTTGAGCTGGGCTTCACAGTGCTGAGTACATTTCTAAGATAAGGGAGTTACTAACTGGGCTCCATGGTAACAGCTGGCAGGAGGAGGAACTGGAAAGGGAGATAGAGGAACTGGAGGGTCGAATGAAGAAGTCAAGATTTAAAGCATCTACGGCCCCGATCCCTGTTGCACTCCCTCCTTATAACCCCGATTGGAACGAGGACAACCCCAGAAGGCAGGGGGGGTGTTCAGTGGCAGCCTAAGATATCCCAAACTTTTCCAGTAATTGAAAACCTGGATGCCGATGGACAGCCGGCCAGAGTGTATGTTTCTTTAGCCTTTAAGGACATTAAACAACTAAAGGAGGCAATTACTAATTACAGACCCCATGCCCCCTTTACATTGACTCTCTTCGAGTTTTTCTCTGCCAATCAGCTGACACCTAGTGACTGGCAACAACTTTGCAGGGCTGTATTGTCCGGAGGGATTTTTTTTGTTGTTGTTGTTGTTGTTGTTGTGGAAAAGTGAAAATCAAGAGAGGTGTCGTGAGCTAGCCTGAGTCAATCAGGACGCCGGCTTCCCACAGTGTAACCTTGAAATTTTAACAGGCTCAGGACAATATGCTATCATAAATCAGCAAATTAATTATGGTCCTGGGGTCTATGCTCAGATAGCTACAGCAGCGAGCGTAATTCCAAGTTTGATGCTCAGGGACGCCCACTGCAGCCGGGAAACGGGAACAGGGGACCACCCCGGGCCCCGGAAGCCAGAGTGTACGGGGCGGTCCAGAGACAGAACAAGCTGCTACCGCAGTAAGATCTTGGCCAGGCGGGGAAAAATGCAGACAAAATCAAACAAAATGCAATCGGCTAGGAAACCTTGGGGAACTTTTGCCTCCAAAATGAGCAGCGGACTCCATGTTGCTTGCATCACCATGGTAACCATGGGGTGCCTAGCCAGAAGAGCGGCTTCCTGGTCCCACCTCCCACACTTTTGGGGGCTACCGATTGGTTCTTCCACAGTCACTCAGACAGGACTTCTAGTCCCGCCTTCCAGCCACTGACCTGTTTTGCTGTGTTTCAGATTTCTACCGGAGCTACTCAGAGCCTATATTTTTGAAACATGCCTGCCTATCAATGCTAACAAAAGATATCTTTTTCAGACAAAATTTATTTCCACGTGTTTCTATGTTACAGTCCTAAATTTAAATTAGTTCTAAGTTAAATAATCTGACCTTTTCTTTATAGTTGTGTTACTAAATAATGTTCTATTGATGAGAGATATTAAATATGCTTCTTTATATTTTACTTTTAATTTTGGAAGTTATGAGGATACTTTTGCTCGCCACAGGAACAAGCCGGCAAAATTCCTGTGATGACCAAAAAATCCTTCTTCTCATTGCTAACCATAAAAATAAAAATGTATACTCAAGGATCTTATTTCAGTTACATCAAGTGACGTCACATAGAAGAGTGCACTCCTAGTTAAAAATAAATTAACATGGATCCAAATATTTTAAGACCACGTGGTTACATAAAGTTAATACAATTATAAGTTAAGTTCTTATTCTTAATATATATTTTTTTTAGATATTTACATCACCTATATTTGTTAATCTATAAATTAATTAGCACATGCCTAATTGATTAATTAATATATATTTGCCTAATTGTTTTTCTTCAACAGGAAACCCATAATTTATGTTTTATATTTACATTTATCAGATACTCTGCCTTTTCAGTTACAGATGTTTGAGATAAATGTGTTTACTGTAAATTTGCTTTTAAGTGAAAATGCAATCACGTAGTTTCTCCTTCTCAAAGTTACTGTTTAAACTCATAAGATGATAAATTATTATAATTATTTCTACAAAATATCTAAGGGTTTTAACTATATTTTCATTGATATTTCTTATCAAAGTATAATAATTTGTTTATAGATCCTAAGGTTTTCAGAAATTGTTCCAAAGTGTATTTTTTTTTAAAGAACAAGATGTTCCAACAAGGACAAAGCACACATGGATCCTAAGAAGAAGAAAGAAATCATCTTTGGGTAAAATAAGGTCTTTATATTCATTTCCCTAAGTAAAAAAGATTTTTATATTGTTATCTAACCAGATGATATAAAAGGTTAGAACGAAAAAAAAAAAAAAAAAAAAAAAAAAAAAAAAAAAAAAACAAACAACAAAAAACCAAGGGGAGATTTTCATATACTAAACTGACTATAATTAATTTAAGGGTATTTCAGTTTATTTTCCTCATTTAACTATACTAATGTGAGCTAAAATTTTGTCCATATTTTGACATGACAAACACCTATTAAAATGTGAGTTTATTTCTTTAAAGAAAGATCCTTATTGCCTAATAATTCTTACTGTTTCAGATAAAGATTAATTTTAGTAAATAAATTCGCATTGTTGATTAAACATTAAGTATATTGAACTACTAACTTAAACCCCTGTATGACCTTTTGAGAGGAGACCCCTCACCCACCTCCCTGTGAAAACCTACTCCAAAAGCCTTGAAGGCACTCAGGTTAATGGAAACAGCCTTACAAGAGATGCAGGTTACCCAGATAGATTATTCTATACCCCTATCATTTATAATCCTGCCTTCAAAATTAACTCCTACTGGAGTGTTTTGGCAAACAGGTCCCATCTATTGGGTCCATTTACCCGCTTCTAACTCTCGGGTGATAACTCCCTTTTATAAACTAGTGATAAATCTGATCTGGAAAGCCAAATATTTGGGTGATGCATTGTTTGGAAAAACTTTTGACACTCTCATTCAACCTTATACCCAGGATATGATTTTAAAATTACAACAAGAACATGATTTTTGGTGTCTTTTTCTTTGTAATTTCAAAGGTCAAATTGATACTTACTTTCCCCGACATAAACTTCTAGGAGGCCTTAAACAATGTCCTATTATTTTTCCTAAAATTATTAAAGGGGAACCTATCCCGGGAGCTCAGACTGTTTATACAGACGGAGCAAAAGGGGGGTTTGCTGTTGCTTTTGATGGATCTCACGTAATTCGACACCCTGTTCCTAAACTGTCTGCCCAAAGATCAGAAGTTCAGGCTCTAATTATGGCCCTTAAACCATACAATTCCATCCCACTTAATGTGTATACTGATAATCTCTATGTTGCCAATTTAGCCTTAGTTATTGAAACAGCCCCTTATATTGGCAGGCAATCTACTATTATGGAACAATTACAAACAGTTCAGCTCCTTGTTTGGGCTAGACGAGATCCTTTATTCATTGGACATATCCAAGGACACTCAGAGCTCCCTGGGCCTCTGGCGGAGGATAATGCTAAAGCAGATGCTGCCACTCATAATATGGGCCTAGTATACACTATAACCAAGTATGATGAGGCCTCACAACTCCATGCTAAATTCCATCTAAATTCACAATCTTTACGCTTCCGCACAGGATGCTCGCGTGATCAAGCTTTACAAATTGTCTCCCTGTGCCCAGTATGTGCTCCATTTCTTCATTTTCCCAGTTTGGGTGTTAATCCTAGAGGCTGACAACCAAATGATATCTGACAAACTGATGTTACCCACTTCCCTAGTTTTGGTAAGCTGTCTTTTGTACATGTTTCTATTGATACATACTTTGGCTATATCTTTGTTACATTACACACTGGGGAAAAGGCCAAAGATGTTATTGGACATCTCTTAAAAGCTTTCTCTTGCATGGGCAGTCCACGTTGTCTCAAAACAGACAATGGACCTGCATATATAAGCCAAACAGTTCAACGGTTCTGCACCCAATGGGAAATTGAACACAAAACAGGCATTCCTTATAACCCCCAGGGACAAGCAATTGTGGAACGAGCCCATCAACATTTAAAACTTTATCTACAAAAAATTACGGAGGGGGAAATATATAGATGCTGCCAGGGACCACAAACGTTATTATCCATAACCTTGTTCACTTTGAATTTAGAAGGATTCCTATCCCCCTTGTCGGTTCTGATCATGGTATTTATGCCCGGGACGACAACGTACTTGGAAGTGTGGAGGACCTGAGGCCTATTATTGTGCCTCGTGGGGATGTGAAACCCCTAGTAATGGGTATTGGCTTAAGAATTCACCCAGGAATAACTATGCCCACTTCTGGCAAACAATAGAGGGAGAATCAAATATTACTATTCAGTTTATACTTCCAATGGAAAACAACAAACAGATTGGACTCAAGGATATCTCTGGGGGCTGCGTATTTACACCCCCGGACAGTACAATCCTGGCCTGCTTTTTCGACTCAAATTGACCACAGAACAGCCTACTGGGAGTCTGATAGGACCCAATCAGGTGCTCGGAGACCAAAAGGCCTCATCTAGACCCAAACAGCCCATAGCCCCAACATTAAAACCTTCCCCCAGTGGTCAAACAATAACTATGGGCTATCAAACCTTTGATTATACCCCTGAGCCCATACACCCTGGAACTGGAGATCGTCTTCTTAATCTGGTCCGAGGAGCTTTTTTCGCTCTCAAGGCCACTAATCCTAACAGGACCCAAGATTGCTGGCTATACTTGACCTCCAGGCCGCCCTATTATGAGGGGGTAGCAATACTGTCTAATTTATCCTCTAATACCACTACAGATCCTAAATGTTATTCTCTGCCCAGCTGTAAGTTAACTATCACGGAGGTCATGGGACAAGGGGTTTGCTTGGGAAAGGTACCGCTTTCACACCAACATCTCTACAACATCACCCGACCAATAAATCAATCTCAATCTGATTATTTGTGGGGTCCCAAAGGGTCCTATTTTGCTTGCAATACTGGGTTAACTCCCTGTGTTTCCATGGCAGTCTTAAATACAACTACTGATTTCTGTGTGTTGGTACAACTATGGCCGAGGATATCTTATCATGGGTCAGACTACGTCCTGGGACGCCTTGAGGGACATACTCGGCTCCCCAGAGAACCCATAACTATGACTATTGCCCTCCTATTGGGCATAGGTGGAATAACAACTGGAATAGGAACCGGGACAGCCGCCTATGTGCAGGGAGGTCAATTATTAAATCTACAAATGGCTATGAATGAGGATTTAACAGCCATGGCCAAGTCTATTACTGCTTTGGAAAAGTCCCTCACTTCCCTCTCAGACGTTGTGTTACAATATAGGAGGGGACTAGATTTATTATTCCCAAGGGAAGGAGGACTATGTGTAGCCTTAAAGGACCAGTGTTGTTTTTATGCAGATCACACTGGGGTAATCCGTGAAACTATGGAAAAGGTCACGGAAAGATTGGCTAAAAGACAAAAGGAGTTTGAAGCACAACAAGGATGGTTTGAACAATGGTTTAAAAATACCCCATGGCTGACTCCTTTGATGTCCACTGTAATGGGACCGCTTTTCGGTCTCCTTCTTGTAGCTGCTGTAGGCCCCTGCCTTGTCAAGAGAATGACACAATTTATTAAAGACCAAATTAACATTCTGACTTCTAAGCCAATACAGGTCCATTATCAACGCCTACAAACCAAAGATGATCTTACTGAAGTTTGTCTCCGACCAATTCGAAGATGATTTTTCTACAATGATTCCTGCTTCATGCCTTTCTCCTTTTGCCCCCTTTTCTTCCTTATTTTTATTATTCCTCTCCTCTGACTCTATGCCCTGTTGAACCGGAACCAATTAAAGACCTAATAATGCCTGGCTGAATAGATACCACTAAACGCCTTGGCAACAACGAGCTGATCTTGTAGTACCCAGAGACGGGCAACTTTCACGCTTGCACTGCAACCTAAGACAGGGGAATGGGGCCTCCCCAGAGACGGGTAAGCACTGTAAGGGCAGTGAACGACCTAAGACAGGGGCTACTTGATTCCCTTTGACGTGCCACAAACAAAAGAGGGGGAACTGCTGGCACGGACTCCCCCCGGCCCCCAGGGCTTGGATCCAGCCCTGGTTTCTTGTTGTGCACGTCAAAGAGGCCAGCTCACAAGGCCTTGAGGCAGCTCACCAGGCCTTGAAGGACTTGTGGTGTCTGTTTTCATATTATTCAGCCTATAACGGTCATGTGGGAACGTCTTGACCTGCTTGGGTCCGATAAGGTTCCTGGTTGAAGGCTTGGTATGAGTTAACAAGAACTTTCTGTCTCCCCCCGCCCTTGCTCCCGCCTACTGGTAACTTTCCATTCTATCTGCAAGAAATATATAAGTATGTGCTGAGCCATACTATGCAGCCACTTCTGCACAGTGGGATAGGACCTCTACTCTCGCCTGTGTTGTTTTTAGAAAACAAAAGGGGGAACTGTGGTGAGCCGTTTCTTCAGACCGGTCACCATTACAAGATGGCGCCGGCCTCGTTGTGGTCTGTGACAAACAACTCCTTCTTTGGGAGAGTTGGCACTTGGTTCTTTGACACCCTATGAGAAAGCTCCACGTGGCAGCTTCACATTGGGTGTTCGGATACTTTATTAAGGCTGGGAGGGGCTTCCGGGAAAGGAAGAACTCTGCAGAGCCTGAATAAACAGCTGTAAGAAGATTCCCGGTGTTGCGTCTTCCTTGCGGGCAAGGGGGTCGCGACACTAAGAAAGGGTGTTTCTTAGTATCAAGGTTTGTTCTCCCCTTCCCCTGACAGTTTGACCAAGTAATATCAAAACCTCAAGTCCGCTGTTGCCTTGATGCCAAGGGCACAACAGAGAAGATAGTAGTACTTTACATGGAAGAAATCATCTTAGAAAATTTTCTTGCTTTCTTGCATACTGTTTTCATAGCTTTGTAGAATTCTGGCTTTAAAGCCCAAATTTTTGACCAGAGGTGATGGTTTAAATTTGAGGTGACACAGCTGAAGAAGATCTTAAAAACTCTTTCTCAGATAAAGCAGCAGTTGCTGCTGGAACTGGTATCTTTATAGTTGGAAGAGAACGGCTCAAGGGTTTGACAGGGCAATGGTTACTAGAGCATGGAATTATTCTTTGGAACTGCACAATAACTAAAACTGAGACTCAGGACAAGCATAATCAAGATTCAGAAATCCAGGACTAATGAGATGGCAGTTTAAATTAGTTAAAAATCTGAATTACACTGGAGTGGAAAGAAATCCAATTTTAGTGTTCTTGAATTTTAAATAGATGAAACCTGTAAGACCATTCCATTTGCAAGTGCATATCTGAAGGTTTTTTTTTTCTAGGAGAGTATTTAGAAAATCTGATTTTACTAAGAGATATTAATTATCAAAATAATAAACCATCTTTCCCAAGGAGTATACAGTAATTTATCTGTCTTCAATTACTGATACTTAGATAGCTTCACACGATAATCACTGTGATAGAAAAGATGTTACAGTGCAGACAATATAAAATGACGTACTTTACATATAGTACATGAAGATGTTACATTAACTAATAGGATTCATCACAACTAAATTATTAAAAACAAAAGAAAAAATTGCAAATTTTTGATAGTCAGAAATAAAACAAATATTTTATTTGGTTAATACTCAAAATAAAAAAACAAAACATTTATTGACAATAAATGTTTATCATTTATTGAACATAGTAAAAATTAGAGCTTCTCTCTATTTTTCTTTCTATATCTAAATGTGTATGTGTGTGTGCCTGTAACATATTTGTGTGTAAGTATATCTGTATGTATTTATATATTGTATATACACAGTATATACACATACATATATATGTTTAAATTGTATTTATATACTATCTCTATGCATACACACACACACACACACACACACACACACACACATATATATATATATATATATATATATATATATATATATATATGCATACATCTAAAAATTTTTGTTACAGGACTAGAGACACTAATGACAGAATTGACAGTAATCAGGATTTGGAATGAGAATGATGAGATGTTTTAGTAGTTGTATTATAAAGGTCCACATGTGACATTGTACAATTTGGTTGTTCTTAAGATCTCAACTTTTTCTCTTAGCCTCTTCTACTTTAGTGGTTTCTTCTTTGAAGTGGATGATATTTAACCATTGAAACTCAGGAGACTTTCACAAATGAAAGAAGCTCTCACAGAAAATTTTTCATCAGTCCATTATGATTGGCACCCTCATCATTTCAATCTGCATAGCGTAGATGTCACTGCAACATCAGTAATTTCTCATTTGTATCCTGTTGGATTATACATTTACTGTTCACATTAAATCCCTCCCCCATTGAATATAGCTCTAAAACTAGGCAGAATACATGGAGAAATATAGCAGAGAGATTGGGGGAGACACCAGGATTGAAGCTGTAAGTGAACTGTGAGGATAGTTACCATAGTTTCCTCCGGTATCCATTATCCTGAACGCAGCCTCATCTAAACCCGGACATGGGCATCAGAGCTTGCCATAGAATGCAGAGGAAGAAATTCCCCACTTCTCACACAAGGGGTTGGAATGAGAATTCCTAATGCTCACTGAGAATTAGGGTTATCCTGCATTCTTCTTTTCTCCCCACCTTCATTTTTGATACCCCAACCACCCATCAATATGATGCTGATAGTGACAAAAGCTTCAAAACTCAACAGAGAAATTCTCTGCTCTGATCTGAGGAGCTATGCAAAAAGTGTGAGAAACTCTGTAGTTGTATCTGTCTCCTTGTGTACCTGTCATTGAATCCCTTATATGGGTACCGTCTTAGGAAAAGAACAACAGTGTGAGACAATCAAAATCTTAACTTGCTGGCATGCCAACAGGAAGATAAGACTAAAAGAACCAGAAAAAACTGGGGGGATTGCAGAAAGAGTAAAGCTTGAGGAAAAGATCCCCAGATGTTAGACTTGAACTACTGCTGACTTCATCCCAAACTATGTGTGAGTGGATCTAATTCTTAGCAGCACTGATAGAATTTCAGAACTAAACTATGGAGATAGTTCACAGAATGGCTACTGGTAGTGTTCAATTGGATCAGATATTAACAATACTTCAAAGGCTTTGAAAGCTGAGCCAATCATGGACAATTCAAAAATGGAGCCAAGTGGAAATCTGTAGACTTATAATATACACTGGAAGGATTTAGATATGATATGTCCCCCAAAACCTCATGTGTGAGGCAATGCAAGAATTTCCAGAGGTGAAATCATTAGATCACAAGAGTTGTAACTTCATTAGTAGATTGATTTGATAAGGATGAGCTGGGTGGTAACTATAAGCAGGTAGGGTGTGGCTAGAGGAGGTGGGTCCCTGGAGGTGTGCCTTGCCATGATTTTCTGTCATGGTGTTCTGCCTCATCTTAGGCCCAGAGCTGGTGGAGTCAGCCTACTGTTGACTAAACTTCTGAAATCATGAGCCAAAATAAATCTTCCTTCTCTAATTGGTCATATTAGGTCTTTTCATCACAGCAATGAAAAGCTGACTAAAATGTACAATAAGAGAAAGAATAACAAAGATTCAAAAAGAAACATTGGATTGGTGAATTAATTTAGTGCATTAGTTTCCTGTGGCTGTTGTAACCAATCACCACAGAGTTGATGGCTAAATCCAACAGAAATTTATACTTTCACAGTTCTGGAAGTGGGAGTTTTAAAATCAAGGCATCAGCAGAGCTGTGCTTCATTGAGAAGCTCAATGAGTGACTCTATTCTTTGACTTTTGTGGCTTCTGGTGATTGAAGATCCTGACTTTGTGGTTGTTATCACTCTACTCTCTGCCTCCTTTGTCAACTAGCTCCACTTCATATATATGTGTCTGTTTTAAGGATAACTGTCATGGGGAAATCCTCTGAAGTCTCTTAGCTATATCTCTAAAAACTGTTTTCCAGATAAGGTCACACTCTCAGAATCTGTGAATAAGTACATGGACAGAGTTTCCTCAGGGCCATTATTTGAATGAAGGTTGTCAGTGAATTTGAAGGTAGACCTAAATAAATTATTCAGTAGGAACAATAGGTAGAAGAAAAATGAACAGACAATAAGACAACTAGGGGAAAATATCAAAATATCTAATTTTTCTTTCATTAAAATCACAAAAGTGATCACTGATGTAGTGTTGAAAAAAATGTGAAAAAAAGAACAAAACTCCCCAAATTTTGCAGAAGACATAAACATACCAATTCAAGATTTCAACATCTCCATACTACTGAAGAATAATGGCAACTTAAATTTTTTTCTAAACAGAAAAATGGCACATTGGTTATTAGGAATAATGATTTATAAAGATATAAATGGCATATCTGAATGTTGACCAAAAAGAATTGAAAAAAAGTTTTAAATGCTTAAACAAGAACAGCTCTCAACCTCAAACTATATATCCAGCAAAAATAACCATTAGGTATTAGAGTGAGATTTTCAATAATAGGAAAACTCAGACAATTCTTTGTCTGAATATTTGATATTAAATAACTAGCAAAGCAAGCTTTTCAGTTAGAAATAATAACAAAAGGCACCTTGGAACATCAGACACGAAGGAAAAGCAACAGAAATGGTAAAAATCTGGGGAAATAATGTATGTTATTACTTCCTTACAGAGATCATTATAGTATAAAAGAAGGTTGAAAAAAATAGCTTTGCAGAAAGCTTTTATTTTTATGTCTAAAATATTTTATTTCTTCTTTTTAGTTTTAGAATTTTTTATATCGACTTGATGCCTAAGTGACTACAACATGTATGAAGGAAGGGTACAGAGACCTATATGGTTGTAAGACTTCTATAGTCAACTTAAATAGTAAAATATTTATGGTAAGTAAACTGTGAAGGTAAAGTATGTGACTATAATTCTTACAGCAATATTTTCCCATTTTATATTTTTAAAAATCAATTTAAGTTTAACATGCCTTAATTCTGCATATTCATGAATGTTTAGTGTGGTAATCCTGTGTATGCACATAGCATACACTGATCAAGTACAACTTCTCATTGTTTAACCCTAACCCTCCTATACTCTTCTTATCTCTAGTAATCACTGTGTTACTTTCAGGTTGACTTTCTTTTAGTCTCCACATATGAGAACATACAGTGGTTATCTTTCTGGGTGTGGCATATTTAACCTAACACAATGTTTTCCCCTTCCATACATTTTGCTGCAAATGCAGGACCTCATTCTTTTCTATGGCTGAGTAACACTCCATTGTGTATATATGGCACATATATAGGCTGAACTTTTATCGCCTGCAACCTCCTTTATTGTAGGACAGGAGTGGTATTTATACATTCCACACAGCTTATCTTAATTAACATAAACTTGATACAGCAGTCAACCAATAAGAAATCTCCACACTTAATGGCTCGGCTAGCTGGCGCCACCTCACAAACCATTCCCCCTGGCAAAATACCAGGTGCCATCCAGACTTGTTTACAGACTCTAACATTTGCCAGGCGCCATCCTGACTTGTTTACAAACCCTAACAGAAAAAAACTAAGAATGGAAGCAATTCATACCTTAAATGTTACAAACGAACTCTATTACAGAGATTGTTTATCCTAGGAATTGGAACCTTGATATTTAGTGAATATGTGTAGATTAAGGTAATGATGTTTGTGGTATCTAAATATACTGACACATTTTACTCAATGTGCTGTGAAATTAAAAGAGAATACATGATATCAGGTAGCTTTTTAAAACTTGATGGCAAGTCATTTTCTAAAGTGCTAAATGATGTAAAGTGGGGCATGTTACAACACAGAAAGGCACATTTAGATACTGATAGCTTAAAGATTATTACATCCAAATCAAACACATTTAACAGGGGTTTCTTGATCTCCTATATTTTACTAAAGTATTTATTTGCGGAGTAAAGGACAAAGGGAGGGAGGTGAAAAACAACACCATCAATAACCCTCTGATCTCCACCCACGTCTGATGCAGGAGAAGTCATTATTTCCTGGAATAACTTGAGGTTCCAAAAATCTAACGCCATGATGAGATTAACATATTAGTATGGAGAAAGGCTGATCTATCTAAATAGGAAGTGTTTATAGACACTACAATGTCAAAATATTTTTGCACAACCATCTTTTTGTGCAAAGCCATTATTTTGGGATTTGTAGGCTCTAAGCCTTAGAATTATAATGCTAGAGAAAACATGTATATGAGGAACTGGGTCCAAAAGTAAGAGCAGTGGTAAGTTTCCTTAAGCATAATTCTTCATCTGTAAAAGGGACCCACAATTCCAGTAAACAACCTACACATAGAGCTACTATTTGAGACAAAAACCACACATACACAAAATATACAGGCCTATTCCCATAGAAATACATTGTTTTAAAATGAACTATAAATTCAAAAAGGGGAAAAATTGTTCAATGTCTATTTCAAATTCATAGTAACTTCAATTAACTTAATATCTATTAGATAGCAAAACATCAGGAAACAAGCTGGATCCTGGAGATACAAAGATGAAAACCAATAAATTACAATATGCCTAGTAAATACTGTAAAGATATGTTCAAGATAAAGAAGAGGCCACATGACTATAATTAACTGTCAGGAAAGGAATGAGGACTGAGCAAGGCTTTTTAGAGGAAGTTATCACCTGAAGTGGGTTTTGAGAGATGAAGAGACGTTTGCTGAGCAGGAAAGAAGGGAGAGATAAGAAGTAAAACTGAAATAAAGAGAAGTATGAGGTATGACTGACCAGTCCAGGGAGGCTGGTTTTACTAGTACAAAAGGTGAGAAGAGGGAAGAAGAACGTAGAAAAGCTAGCAGGGACTCAAAAAGCTAGCAGGGACTCAAAGATCACTGTCTTACATCATGCAAAGTAATTTGATTTTGATCTTAGAAATAGAAAAGAAACACTGAAGGGCTTTAAGATAGTGAATGGCAAGACTCTCCAACCAACCATTCCCAAAATAGATCTAAAACCAGTTAAAACCCAAAATGCTGATAATACAGTATGGCATGGGAAAATGCAATGACATGAAACTATCATTTTCACATGCAATTTACTTTTACTGAAATAACTTCATTGATTCCGTCCATTTAAAACACTGAAAGAACACAAAATTAAATTGTGTAGTTCTATTAATTATTACTTCCATAGTAGATGACGGGAAATTTTTGATGGCTGAGATTTTAGAATTTCCACCTTTTCTTTTCCATCATACACTCAAATCCAAATGGACCCTCCTGATCATAATGCTATATGGTACGGAAGATAAGTATTGCCTCATTCCTTGATGAATTTGGCACATACTTTTAAACAGCTAAGATTGTAGCCCAAATCTAGAATCCAGAGGAATTCAGGTCAAAGGGCTCCTGGACATAAATGCTTAACTACAAAAAGAGATTAGATTAGATTAAATTAGATAACACATACTAAGAAAATGGCAGCCACTGACTCATGGTAAATCAAAGAGGATTTGGGTAACTTTTGGACTGGTGAGTAAAATGAATAAAAGTGACAGATCTCAAAGAACCACAAAATGAAAACCAAAACACAATCTGAATGGGATATAATACTGACCTCTTATTAGGTGTTAAAATATATTTCTCTGCGCTAGCACTGACATGCAGAAAACCACAATACTAGCAAATGAAGAATGCATTTGTTTTGTGCAAGTACAACTTTTGTGCCTCTGTGGGTTTCATTTAAATCTACCAATGACAGCAGTACACTGAAAGTAAACACAGTAAACAAGCCCTCTTGGGAGTCCTTAATAATTTATCAATGTAAAAAGAGATGCTGAGACCAAAGGGTTTCAGAACTGCTATTCCAGACTGCACTATAATACTAAGTAACAATTAAAGCTGTATAATTGGAAAAGCCAAACTTGTCCCAAAACTATTCTCCTATTGTTAATCCATGACAGAAAAAGCCATTCAGAATTTAACAATGACCACAACCATCATTCTAGCAATCTTTGCTACAAAATGACTAAACCATTTATTTTGAGACATGAGCTTTTTAAGGGCCTTTTATAAAGATTAATATTTAAAACTTTTAAATAGCTTCAAATTATAAAAATATAATTTTACAAATGGTTTATAAAACGCTATGAAAAATTATGAAACTCTCATTATTAAATATACTTTTATTATTATTATAAAAAATTATTTCCCTAGGATTACAAGCATCCCAGGATAATTGTTAAGAAACTGTAGCTGATAATCAAATAATTTTAAAAGCAAGATTATAAAAAAAAAACAAAACAACTTTTGTTTCTTATGTAGCCAAAATAAAAATGTTTAATGAGGGCTGGGGTTGTAAGCTCAATGGTAACGTGCTTGCCTAGTATATGTGAGGCACTGGGTTCCATTCTCAGCATCACATATAAAAAAAATAATGAATAAAGGTCCATAAATAACTAATAATTTTTTAAAAAAAATACTTAAGTGATGCACTTTAATAAGGCTGATATGACAGAGCTTAGTGGTCTCGGAAACAGTAATTACCTAAAGTGTACTAAAATCTGTAAATGGCTCCACTCCTATAAACACCAAAATAACTTGTTAGATGAAAAATGTTGAATTATGTCCCATCTGATTCAAATGTATGATATGTCAAGGTCATTGTACTGTCATGTGTAACTAATTAAAACAAATAAAAAATAATACAAAAAAAGAAAAATGTTGTGTTGATCTGTACTATATTATGACTTCCACTCATTTCCTTTGAAGTCAATTAATGAGTGAAAGAACAGGGGGAAGTGATTTTTTTTTAAAAAGAACCCACTTTTCTACCATAAGTACTGGCTTTAAAAAAATCCTACTTTCATTATTAAAAGGTATCTCTTGACGTAAAGAAGGCTTAATGTTTACACTTAAAGGGAATAAAAGGAAAAGAGAGAGAATCCTGAATCAAGAAAAAATGTTCTCATGAACCAACAGGGAATAGGTAGGAAATGCTATAAAAGAGGGAGAGGGAACAGCTTTTAAAAATTCTTACCTGAAAGTACACTTTAAACATACCTTCTCAGCATCACATTAACTAGCTTTTTAACTCACATAAATGTATAAGGCCTAAACTTTTACTGTCTTTAAGATCCTTTTACAGAGGCACTCATTATTTCTTTTTTTTTTTTGAAGTTTTGTTTTGTTTTGTTTTGTTTTAATTTTTTTTAAATTTTTTTTATTGGTTGTTCACAACATTACAAAGCTCTTTTTTTTTTTTTAATTGATTATTTATCGCATTACATAGTTCATGATATATCATCTTTCATACATTAGACTCAAATTGTGCTTTGAACTCCCATTTTCACCCCAAATACAGATTGCAGAATCACATCTGTTACATATTCGCATTTTTACATAATGCCATATTAGTGACTGTTGTATTCTGCTACCTTTCCTATCCCCTACTATCCCCCCTCCCCTCCCCTCCCCTCCCATCTTCCCTCTCTACCTCCCCTGCTGTTGTTCAATTCTCTCCTTTTTTTTTTTTCCCTCCCCCTTGCCCCTCATAACCTCTTATAATTTTATGTATCCTTGAAGGTCTCCTACCATTTCCATATGCTTTCCCTTCTCTCTCCGTTTCTCTCCCCCGATTCGTCTTTGTTTACTGTATGTAACCGATGTGATTCTGCAATCTGTATTTGGGGTAAAAATGGGAGTTCATAACCCACTTGATTCTAATGTATGAAATATGCTATGTCAAGAGCTTTGTAATTATATGTAATTTTGTATAACAATGAGGGGCTCCCTCCATTTCCATGTGATTTCCCTTTTTTTCTCCCTTTCCCTCCCACCTCATGACTCTGTTTAATGTTAACCTTTTCTTCCTGCTCTTCCTCCCTGTTCTGTTCTTAGTTGCTCTCATTATATCAAAGAAGACATTTGGTATTTGTTTATGTGATTCCTCGACCCAGTTTTCCACTGACCCTCAAAACAGCTCAGAATTGAAATAATGTAGCAGGCTTTTTAAAAAGAGAAGAAAAGGAAAAAGGAAAAAAAGGGAAAAAGAAGCCATTTACCTATTCCTTCTTGCTAGCACACTCACTTTGGTGCTAATCCAGATGAATGTACCTAACCAAAGTAGCTACTGAACACTGAAAGAAAATTGTTTTCAACATATGAGAACTGACAATTAAGCCAGCAAGACAAGACCATGAAGTACTTATTTTCAGTTAAATCAAATAAATGCTCTTTTTAAAAAATACTGCCTCAGCTCATATTACCTATAAGGCTTCAGAAAAAATGTCCCCCTGGGTTGGGGTTGTAGCTCAGTAGTAGAGTACTTGCCTGGCAAGTGTGAGGCACTGAGTTCGATTCTCAGCACCACATATAAATAAATGAATAAAATAAAGCTCCATCCACCTCTAAAAAAATATTTTAAAAAAGAAAGAAAAATGTCTCCCTTTACACAGAACTGCATTTAACCTCAAAAATTTAATTAACATTAGGACCAACTAACTAACTGCCTAATTTTATTATAGTCTCTGTGATTTTACAGGTATAAAAGGAAACCCAACTTGACACAGTTAATAGAGAGGGAAACAGGGAAGAGGCAGAACTGGAAAGTAGTGGTGTGATAAAAAGCTGGGAACAGATTTTGCTTAGGCTATATGCACTTATTCATTAGTATTAAAAAATGCATTCCACATTTTTGATTTCCTGGTATTACTCAGGATGTAGTGATGTAGAATCTGATATTTCTTTAGCTCCACCGAGCTCTATAAAGTTAGCAGGGTCACTTGCAAAATCCCAAAAAAGGGATCAGTCAACCAGAGTTTCAGGCTGGTTTCTGCTACTGGCTAAATTATGCAGGTAAGAAAGTTAAGTACATACTTCAGAGGAGAAGTCAACATTAAATATGAATATTTAAAGTACATAAGAGAAGACTGCTGACCAATTAAGTCCTATGAACTAAATTTATATATATAGTGTTCATGTTCAAAAAATGTAAAAGTAATCACCCGTCTTCTTACTGTCAGTATTGTCCATACGCTATTCTTGGGGCTAGTATTTATAGTCATTGAAAATATATTTCCCTTGCTACAATCCTTGAAATTTGGTCAAATCAATTCAAAGGGCTAGGAAGCACAGAGTAGGAATCAGATAAAACAAGTAGCCATAAACTGATAGTTACTGCAATTGATATATATGAGAGTTCACTACAAATTCTTTCCTCATATAAATCTATGCTTAAGATTTTCCATACTGAAAATAAAAACATTGTTTCATAATGCCTGGTCTCTCAAAGAGACTTAAATATCATTTTCGATCTTTTAAGATTACAAGAGGCAGGAGAGGATGTTACCTTCAGATTATTACAGAAATATACATCAAAAACAAAATTCAATGCTCCTTTCTTACACAAAACTAAGGATTAAGGACATATAATCTGAATGTTAAAATAGTATGGCATATTAAATGTATTCCATATGAGTGGATCAAAGGCTCGATAACTTGCAAGATATTATGTAGCTAGTAAAATGATCTTTAGGAATCCAGTAAATCAACATAGGAAGACGTTTAATGCATTGAATGAAATGAGCAAAAGACTTCATTATGTTATTGTAACTATATATGTAGATATATGAATGACAAGGACTACTTAGGAAAACATACAACCGTAAGTTCTGGTGGTAGAATTACAAATGAGAATTAAAAAAAAATTGTTATAATGTTTTATGTGGGGGGCAGGATGCACCATGGTCAAGCTGTTCCCCAACTATCACACATAGAGGTGTCTCCAGAACACTTCTGCAGCACAGGGGCAGGAAGTACACAAGGAAGATAGTTGGGGACCAAAGAGATCCCAGCAGCACCAAGAAGAGGACCATGCTATTTGTTTCTAGCTATGTGGTATAAGATGAAGGACAAAGTCTCCATATAGAACAGATCTGCTTTCATAAGCCCATAATTTGATAAACATTAGCATTGGCATAGCATACCATATAAATACAAGGCAAGCACTTTTTCAATTCATTAAAAACTGAGACCCAGCACCACAAAAAACAAAACAAAACAAAACAAAAAACCTGAGATAGGTAGTAAAATAAAATGTAGTCTAGAGAATTAACAGTAATGTTAACATTAATGTTAATGTTTGGGTACAAGAAATTAGAAAGTTGTAATGCCCACAAAGTAAGAAAAAAAGAGTCTACCTTTAAGAAGAGAACAGTTACCTTTCTCCTCTTTTTCATATGACATTTCTGCACAACTACCTTTTTTGTTTTGTTTTACTATGTTTTTAATTTTAAAAGCATTTTCCATACACATCCCTAATCAAGCTTGAAATTAACATGGTCTTTTCAATTCCTTTTTTGTGCACCAGCATGAAACAGTTTGGATCTAGGAAACACCATAAGGTAGAAACAGAACAATATTACAGAGAATCATTTTTCTCTTAAGATCTGAAGTGCTGTTTATATGTCCTCAAGATTAATAAAAATGTAGTTGGCTTGTTGCTTCATCTTCTCTGCCTTCCCTGGACCCTAAATGGTCCAGAAATCACTGAACTGTCCATGATATGTTCTTTTCAGTCAAAGATTCAAGCAGGGGAATGCAGATCTGCTACCCTACTACCGAATCAAAATACTGCTTTGAAGAGACATAGATAGGCTGGGGATGTAACCCAGCAGTTGAGCAGTTGCCTAGCATGTGCTAAGCCCAGGGTCCAATATCTAGTACCAAAGGGCAAGAAAGGAGGGTGGGGGGAAAGAGAGCAAGACTCATAGGAAATATAGGGAATTGCTTTGTGAGGTAACACATGTTAACTAGCTCAATGTAGCCATTCCACAATATATACACACTTCAAAGAACATTGCACACAATATACATAATTTTGTCAATTAAAAAAAGTAAAGACTATTCAGATGAAAAATCATTGTCACTATATCCTACTACCTAGAAGTTTCTTTTTCTCTCTTTTCTTTTTTCTTCTTTTGGTACTGAGGATTGAGCCCAGAGCCTTGGGATACTACTGAGCTATACTCCAGGCCAGTTTCCTAGAAAAGGAATGGAAAACCTAGAGTCCAAGAACCATATGTTATTCTTTGGTTCCATTCACTAGCTGATTTAAAATGAGACTTAGTGTCCAGGTCACAAAATTCAAGTTAAGAGAAATGAAACTGCTCCATACACTGGAGTACCCTATCATTACTAATAATAAAAGAAGAGAGATTCTAGGGGAAAGAAAAATGATTTCTAACAAAAACAGAAATGGGTAAGTATGGATTAGTGTTCAGCTGAATTGTTAGAACTGAGTTCAACTCCAATTTTCTTATTTCCTTATACTTACCATGACAGGAGGTCCAGATTAGGAGGAGAGATCCCCGTCCCTTCTTCAGTGTTTGGCAAAGCTCTTCTTTCTCTTATGCTGAGATCTTTTATTAAGAGAAAGAGAAAGAGAAAAAGAGCAAAATTGGCAATAATTTTCCCCTAATTGGTATAAGGAACTGCACATATACAAACTAAAAAACTGAACAGAATCACTCAAGAAACAGTTGAATATCATCCTGTCAGTTCTCACTAGTCAATTCCAAACTTGATAATGCCTTTGCAAGAATCTTTCTGGACTTAACCTAGTTCTGAAAAAAAAGTAGCAAATGCTAACATTCTTACACTGATAGTTGTTAAAAACAAAAAGGCTAAACCTTGGATGAAAGTAATAATTAAAATCAACCCGAAAATGAGAAAACAATATTCTTTTATTATTTATAATTATCTAGCAAAATTAGTTGTTACATTAATTATTCAATGACTATTTAAGTTCAAAGCCAAATAAGATATACTTTACCTTGTGAGGAAAAATCCTGATGAAACTAGATTTAAAATATTTGGATTAAATTTTAAGCATATGATGAAAAACCTGTTTATGTGTATAAGCACATGTAAATCAAGACCTGACAGGTTACATTTTTCAGGGGTTCTTTTTGTCTTCCCTGCATATTTTTTCCTGGTTCCTCCTGAACTTAGTACTAGCTACCCTACTTTTCTCACATCAGGATCCGGAAGCCTAACTTTCAGATACCTCAACCATAGATATACTGGGTTTTGAGAAAAACAATTTTCACAAGAAAGACAAAAACATCTTTCAGATTTGTCAATAACAAGAACAACTACTAAAAGCAAATACTCACTATAAGAATGTTCAAGACTTGGTGGGGGGGCTTGGGTTGTGGCTCAGCTGTAGAGCGCTCACCTGGCACGTGCTAGGCCCTGGGTTCCATTTTCAGCACCGCATAGAAATAAGTAAATTAAATAAAGGTATTTTGTGGAGAGCAGCACACCCCAGCAACTCACCCTCAACGTCTTTTTCTTTTAAAGGTCTTCTCCCACAAATGCGAAGAATGGAGTCCTCAGGCCAGATGGAGCAAGTATTTGTTGGAAGATCAGTGTAGAAGACTCGTAGTTCAACACACTGCGTGAGCATGGGTCTTCTTCTCTCTTCCGCTGTCTTCTCCTCCTCCGCTGTCCTCTGCCGTCTTCTTCAGTTATCTTCTGAGAAATGTGCCTGGCAAGAGGTCTTATATAGCACTAGGGTTACTGTGATTGGCTCAAAGTTATGCTAATTAGGGTTTGAAAAATGTACCAATGCTATTGGTCCAGACTTTGGCCAATCAGGTTTGGAAATGATCTAACGCTATTGGTCAATTCTGTATTCCCACCATTCATTCATGTCTGCCCCACTTCCATTTTCTCAATGGAGATTGAGTAGTGGGAAGTTGAGGTTGTGGACCCAGCTGCAGTGATGCATGGCATGGGCTTCTGCAGCAGTCCTCCCTGCTGTGCCAAGGCCTGGCTGCTGCAGATGACAGGTCTGACAGGTCAGGGAGCCTTGATTCCCTAGGCACTGGCTCCAGGCAACAGCAGGGCCGCTGGAACTCTGACCCACTCAGGCCAACACCCCACCCCTCTTGCTTCTTCTTTTTTTTTTTTTTTTAAAAGAGAGAGTGAGAGAGGAGAGAGGAGAGAGAGAATTTTTAATATTTATTTTTTTTTTTAGTTCTCAGCGGACACAACATCTTTGTTGGTATGTGGTGCTGAGGATCGAACCCGGGCCGCACGCATGCCAGGCGAGCGCGCCACCGCTGGAGCCACATCCCCAGCCCTCACCCCCCTCTTGCTTCTTGGCAGGGATTAGTAGACAGGCTGTGTCACTTTGTAGCCAGGGCCATCAGTGCTTAAATACACAAATGAGATAGACTTTAATTGCAGGGGGAAATCCTGATAAAACTGGATTCAAAATATTTGGATTAAATTTTAATGATATGATTAGGTGTATAAGCACATGTAAATCAAGACCTGACATGTCTTGCAGAAAATGAGCAACAATACTGGGGACAGAGCCAGGCACAGTATTGGTACTCAATAAATTTGAGCTATTGGGTATGCATGTGTATCTGGAATGTTTTCCCACTAGAGGAGAATGTTACCGTCAGCTCTTGCTGTGTAACAAGACAACTTAAATTTTCAAGGCTGAAAACAACAAACTTTATCATTTCTTACGTTATTGCTTCTCATAATTCAGTGGGTCCAGAATTCAGGTAAGGCACAGCTAGACAGTTCTGCCCCATGTGGCATTGGTGGGATTCAGGTAAGGCATAGCTAGACAGTTCTGTCCCATATGGCATTGGTGGGGTTCACTCACTGCCCTCAGCTGGTGGGATGAAAGTCCAGGAGGCTCCCTCACTTGCCTGACCCCATGGTGTGTTTTCATGTGGTTGTCCCTTCTTCATGGATGTCTCATCGTTCAGTCATGGTGTGAGTTTCTTCACAGCATGACCTCAGCTTCCAGAAAGATGGTGGGAAGGGCCAACCCTGTTCAGAATGAGGCCCCAAACTGGCAATTTGTCAATTCTGCTACATTCTATTGCCCGGGAAGCCACTTGATCCAAAGTGCCAGAAGATGTAGCCCACGACTCCTTGGGTGGAGCAGTGTGTTAAAGAGGAAGTCATCAACTCTGAGTGTCTTTGAAAGCCACATTCCACAGAGAGGATCCAGAACTTTCCTGACTATCCAAATGCTCCAACTTATCATGCCTCTAGCTCTTGGAACAAGCCTTTCTCTCCCCCTGCCTCGCTTGGCCTGACTAACTTGTCCTCACTCTCCCTGGTCCTGATTCAACCACCCCTGCCTCTGGCAAGGCTTCTGTGTTCCCCTAGATTGACTTGGTGCTCAATAGCTACTTCTCAAACATCCTGTCCTCTCTTCCTGAAGTAAGGTTAGCACTCCTGTCAGTAATTATAAGTCTGGTACCTGGCACCTTTCAAACATGGAAGACATGGAGTACAGGGTCATTTGTTCAGGACTTCATTCCTAGATCCTGATTCAGGGCCCAACACCATAGAAAGAGACCACAGGTGTCATCATCAAGAGTGTTGGCTCTTGTGTTCTAGCCTCACCTTGGTCCCTTCCTCCTGGTATGGGCTGGAAGTTGCAGATTCCTCAGGAAGCAACTTCTGGGATGGACAATGTTCAGGACATTTAGTGGGATGGGAGGGAGGAAAAGGATTGGGGCTGGAGGCTGAGGATGTCACTCAATGGCCAAGTGCTTTCCATGTGCATGAGGCCCTGGCTTCTGTACCTAACAGCAGGACCCCCCTAAAAAGCAAGTATCATAGTGAGAGAGACTGGGCTGTGATGAACCTGAAAAAAGCCATCAGCCAACCCTGTGAGGACTCTGAAGATGGGCCATCACTCTGATTGTGGCCAGGGTCTGTGTTATTATTACCAGGCTTTACCAGTCTTTGGAGGCCTGCTGTTTTGGGAAGAAGATGTAGCCTTGAGCAGAGCGGACACTTCAGTGGAAGCCAGTGCTTGGAGGGGGCTGGAGCTGAAAATATCTCTCTGACACCATGAGTGCAGGGGAATATGTCCTTTGTCCTGAACTGGATCTGCACAGCCTGCAAGAGTGACACCGGTCTAATATCTCTGGACTTCCTGTTGTATTTCAGTGATCAAGAGAAAACCAGTACACCTTCTTCCCCAACTCCCAAGAAGGTCTTAACAAATGAACCTGGAAATGCCACCAAGTTTCTTGGGCTGCTGTGCCAACATTTACACAGACAGTCACCATCTGGCTTGGGAGGAGGCACTGCTGCTCCAGGAAGGGACACCACACCCTACAAACATGAGGGGAAAACACAGTTTTATCTTGATGGGAAGCCCCTCTGCATGGGTTCAGTACCCATTCTGGGTTCTCCAGGCTGACAGATCACAGTGGAAGAACTGAGCCTCCTGCTTTCAGATCTATGGATCCTTGCTAAGTCTTCTGCTTCTAAGACAATGATATAGCCAAGGTGCTTTGGTGGATGTTTGTGTGACAGTGACAATGTTTCCTGATCACCAAGATGCCAGTGGCTATTGGCCATTCCCTGACATGTCTATCCAGGCAGCAAAGAGAATGAGAAGTTTAGATCATGGGGAAGAATCTGGGCAGGAGAGGCTTGTAAGAGGCCATGCATGGGTGATCTGTAATAATAGCAGCTTTCCCAGGCTGAGACCAGTCTGTTAGTTTTTAATGATCATGTGCTATGTACCAGGCTCTGGGCAAAGTCCTTCAAGTACTTTGCCTTGTTGAATCCTCAATACCTTCCTCCCATTTTTGCTGACAATAGAGTGGAAGCTCACATGACCTCACCAGTGGCAGTGACTTCAATGGGATTCAACTTTTGGAGATCTGGATCTCCAAAGCCTAGGTTAGCTCTCAGTCACTAGATGCATCATGTAGCCTGGCTAACATCTGTACATTGAGGAAGTTCTAAAGTGAACTCGGCCCATCTTGTCTTTAACTGGCTGGCCATGTTAAATGACAATAGCATTGTGACACAGATAACAATGCTATAGATGTTTCCCCTTCTTCCTGCACACTCTTTCCTCTGTCTCTTACTCTCTCCCTCTCTTTCTTCTCTGCTCATTGATTGAAGGTCTATGTTATGTGAGACACTGCAGATATACAGAAACTGAAGCCACTTGTCTTCTCCTCTCTTTGTCTTCTGGGAGCTGCAGTCCTAGGAAAACCAGACACACAGGCAAATGTGTACAAAGCAGTGAGAACTGTGAGAATGCAGAGATTCAAAGAGAGGTCCTCAGGAACATGCAAAGGCAACTTAAATGCCTGAAAAAGCTTAAGCAAGGAGCCTCTTGAACTTTGACTTGACCTGGGTAGACAGAGAGCCCACTGGAAAAAAACAAGGAGTGGGGCAGACCTAAGCCAAAGGAAGGCCCAGTACCACAGCAGGTGTGCATCCATGTAGAAGCAAAGGAACTGGCAGGCTGGGGGGAGCTGGGCTTGGGTGGAAGTCTCAGATGTGAGGGGAAGATGGCAGGGCTCCAGAGAAAGCTCTTCTTGTTATGACAGGTCTGGAATGCCATGCTCAGGTGACCAGACTTAGGACTGGGGATCCATGACAGATTTTTAAGTGAGAAGGGATCAGATGGCTTTCATGGCTTGGAAAGATCAGTAAACAGGTGTGTGTAAGCTGAACAGAGGGCAGAAACAAGCTGGGGAGAAACTGGAGGCAGGGAAATGAAGCCAGAGATGGCTCAGGCGGAGGGGGGTCTTCTGTTCCCCATGGCCCTGGCCTCTGAAAACCTGTGTGTGCCAATGGGTTCAGCAGGGCCTGCTTTGCCCTCTGCAAGCACTTGCCTGCATGAATAAGATGGGGCTAGGCAGCCCTGGAAGAAGCCATCCTAGGGTGGGCTTTCAGGCTGCCCAGTCCATAGAGACGTTTCAAAGTTCTTTGAACACTCTCAGAGACCACCACGTCTTCCAAGCTGACCTTTCCCAGGTTCTCTGTGTATTTAACTTTATTTCCATCAAAGATCTTCACTAGGGTCAACAAACAGGTTGGGCCAAGATGGAGGCCACCCCATTATCTTAGTGAGCAGCCCCATAGCTGGTTTGTCCCCAGCAGAGAAGAAAGTGTCTGGCAATGGTTTCTCTCTTCCACCCTGAAATAAAAGACAATGTGGCTGGTGTTTTTCTGCTCTCAATTTTTCCAGCCACCCTCACAAGCCAAGCCTCAATCTATATTAATACTATTACTTGGGATGACATTTTCTCCTACTGTCGTTCTGTCTTTTTTGTCTTCCTCCTTCATTTCCTAATTTGCCTAATGTGCATAATTCAAGCCTGTGTATCAAGTCATCCACAAAAATATCACATTACTAAGTTCCTTCCTCTCTATCAACCCCATCTCTGTCTCTCACAGAAATTAGAGGGAGGTGACTACAAACCTGCAAGGACAGAAAATAGAATTATGAAATGTGTTAATTGAGACATCAAGTTGGCTTTTATTCCAGGCACTTCCATCCCTAAGCCACTTTGAAGCTTACCCTTGTGACACTGATTCTCATTTGATGGTGCTGTTAATGTGAGTGGTGTTTACACATGGTATACATATGTCATGCCTAGGCCTTAAGACTGGTGGGTCCAGATGATTGGTGGGTCCAAGAGGAGGACAAAGACAGCCAAGAGGTTCCAGGTAGTAAAGGGCAGAGATGGCAATGAGGATGGGCATTAGGGAGAAAGCATGCTGGGGAGGTGAGGTGCGGGCTACAGAGATTCCACCAAAATGCATTGTTTTAAACTTTCCCCTTTGCATGAAGTTCAGGGTCTGCAAGTTCATTGGCAAAATACATTACTTTATTTTCCTCCTTCTTTTGTGTTCTCCTCATGCCCTTCCCAGCCAGACATGGACCTGCTGCCTGCTAGGCTTCTCAGGAGTCTAAGCCAACACCTTGTAAAGTGGTTGAAATGAAAGTTTGTGCACATTTAAGTGGGTGGGGGTTTCCCATGGAGCAATGGGATTTACAGTCAGGCATAGGATCAAAGCCTTTCTCTCTGCCTCCTGGTAGAGCTTAACATTTTTCCATAAACCTACAGTCATGGCAAAATGACAACAAGACTCAGCCAATATGGTGCCAACTTGATGCTCTGTGGATAAAACTGAACTCTTCCCTCCATTTGCTGCTTAGCACTGTGATGTGGCTCTCTCTTCAGAAAGACTTTGACAGTCACAAAAGGCACCTTACAGTCTCTGAATTCTGGAAGGCTGAAAGTAGGAGACAGCTAAGCATCAGCAAGGTGACCAGCACAGGAGAAGAGCTGACAGTGTATCTGTTGGAAACCTTCCTCAGGATTGTGATTTGTTACTTATGTTCAACTTCACTTAATAGAAGGTCCAAGTGGGCAGGAAATATTTTTGCTTCATTCACTGTTGTGTCTCCAGAGCTCCTGGCCCCAGTGCTGGCTCTTGGTAGATGATCTAAAACTACTTGTTAAATGATTGAATCAATATACATGTGCCCTATTGATGCTCCCAGCAAGATCAGGTATTATTGTTCCAATTTTCCTAGCCAAAATATTAAATATTTTAAATAATGCTGATCCTCTCTCTCTCTTCTCTTTTGCTGACAATGGTAGATGAGGGTGGTTACATTTATCATTTCATAAGCTACAAGGTATTGAAACAGCATCACAAAAGAATAGAAGACTAAACAAGACCCAGGAAGTATATGCATTTGTGGCTAATTGCATTCATTGACAAGATATAGATTATTTCCCTTCAGGGGAAGGTGGCTGTCTCTGCTGAAACAGGAAAATGTGGTTATTTGGGAAGAACACATTGAAAAGTATAAATATGTATACTTGATATATATATTCGAGCTGGCAAAAGGGTGGGCTGCATTGGTTAAACATTGTGCTTGACTGCCTGTCATTTACTATGAAATTAAAGTGTGTGTCCTCCCAAAATTTATATGTTGGAATCATAACACCTGATGCAATGATATTAGGAGGCAATGGCTTTGGAATGTAATTAGGTCATGACAGTTATAAACCCCAGATAGCTTTCTTTCCCTCTTTCTCTGAGATGAGAACATAGTGAGAAGGAGGTCATCTACATGCCAGGAGAGAACTCTCATCAGAACTTAACCATGCCGACACTTTGATTTGGGATTTCCCAGGTTCCGGAACCATGAGAAATAAGTATTATTGATTATTCAACCCTATCCATGGAATTTTCTTACAGCATTTGTTGTTTCTTCCTAGCTACATTCTATCTTAGGTTTCCTATAAACAGAACCAGAGATGGGAAGTTATGTACTGAGGATATGTTCTCAAGCAGTGAGTGAAGAAAGCAAGATAGGAGATGTTATGGTTTCTGTATGAAGTGTCCCCCAAAATCTCTTGTTCATGCAGAAATGTTCAGAGAGCTATAACCTTATTAGTACATCCAAGTTTGAATGGAGTGACTGGGTAGTAGCTATATGCAGGTGGGCATGGCTGAAGGAGGTGGGTCTTTGGGGCATGTTCTGGAAGGGTTCTTCTTCCAGTGGGTCCCTTTCTCTCTCCATCTCTCTCTTCTCCTCTCTCTCACCATCTCTCCTCCACCCTCTGTTGACCTCCCCATGAGCTGAGCACCTTTCCTCTGGTGGGCCATTCTGCCATGATGTGCTGCCTCACCTTGAGCCCAGATCAATGGAGTCAGGCATCTATGGACTGAGTCCTCAGATACCACTAGCCTAAGTAAACTTGTCCTCCTCTACAATTGTACTTGTTGAGTATTTTTAACACAGTGACACCAAAGCTGACAAAAACAGAGAGAAACAGAAAAGGTGTGTTTTCAAGAGCAGTGTCACCTCACCTGTTCTTTGGGGAGCTCTGGAGTATGATCTGCACCACAGGCCCATTTCCTCTTTGAGATAAAGGAGAGAGATCTTTGGACTAAATACCTAAGATGTGGCTGCATGTCATGCCAGGGAGTGGGAGATAAAGAAGGACATGTCTCCCAAATACCTCCAGGGGAGACAGTGTACATCACTATGAACAGTTTTCTGGGGAAGATGACAGGTGGGGACATGAGCAATAGCTCCCTCAACAGACAGTTCAAAGGCTCTCCAGAGGTCTGGGTGGGACAATATATTTGTTACATTTTGCTGGGTAATAGCTCATTCCCACACTCAGCTTCTTAAAAGCAATAGTACATATTTATTTTGTCTCACAATGTTTGTGGGTAGATTTTCTGGGAGTGGCTCAGCAGAGGTTCTGACTCAGAGCCTTTCATGAGGCTGCAGCTTTGGTGCCAGTGGGGCTGAAGTCTCATGTGGAAGCTTGGCTGGGGCTGGGGCATGTATTTACACAGTGATGACTCTCACAAGGCTGGTAGGTCCTTGCTGGAGGAGGCCCCAGGTTATTCTGCCATGGGCTTCTCCACATCTGGCTTGACCATCTTGTAAGAGTACAGCTACTTCTTCAAGAGTGGGTAACAAAAGAGATCAAAGAAGAAGAACACTGCCTTCAGAAGCCACATACCCTTTACTGTGCCATCATCCATTGGTTGTGCAAATGAGCTCTGGCTCAGTGTTAGAGTGACCTATGTTAATAGCCTAAATACCTGGAGGTAAAAATCATGACTCATGGGTATCCTCAAGGAGTGTGATTTCAAATTTGATTTCAAGTCCTTACTTTATGCATGGGTGACCACATAATTTCAGTTTTCTTCCTTTCTCTACAGAAACTAAGAAATATAAATAAGCAGGAAATAATCATATGCCCTCAGTCCAGCCAGTCAGATACCCTCTCACAAGATTCCACATCCTGATGAGTTAATGATGCAAAAAAAGAAGAGTTCCAAGCTATGGTCCACAGAAGACAGAGCTGAGCAGAAACTCCTCCCACTGTAGTTAAGGCTCCAGCTCCACCACCTCCTATGGCTTCTGTGATTTATTTTCACTTTCTAAACCTAGTTTGCAAAACCTCCTTCCAATTCTGGGACATATAGGCTATGCATTGAATAAATTAAATTTAGCTTAAACCAGTTAGATGCGGCTTATCTTTCTTAACAGTGAAACCCCCTAACAGAGAAGCTGCTTTTTTCATGTTTTCTGGAATGAATATGTGTTTCTTTTATACTTGGGTGGGGGCAGGATGTGGAGAAAAGACCTTTGAAAATACTAAAAGACTCAGACCAAATTAAAACTCTTCCTAAACACATCTTTCTTCTTGCCTGAATAATATATTTCTCACCTCATTCAGATGTAGATACACACAAGTCCACCACCTTAGGAAGAAGACAGAGGGTGTGAGTCCTGTGCAGTTTGGGCAGTGTGTCAAATTCCATCCAGTCAGTTAATGGTCACTGATACTGTGCTTCTTTGAACACTAATAGACATTGCCATAATAAAGGCTAGAGATGGGACAAGATCCCTGAGACAGGAAAGCAGTCTCTTGCCCAGTTGTCTACCTTTTAGGATTCATGTTGTTCATAAGTCCAAAGCTGGAAGATCAACTGAAGGAAGCTGTAAAGTCAGTGGCCCACTGAGATCTGGGTGTTAGAAAATTAAGTACAGTGGTTTCATATATAAGAAAATATCATATAAGAAAATCCATCTCTATGCTCTGGGACAGAGGAGAAAGGAGAAAGAGCTGGAACAACCCAGCCTGCCTTTCTACAGGCAGCAATACAGGTTCCAGATTTAGTGTGAGATGGGAAGATGAATTTGGTCCTCAGTCAGAACTAATTCCAGAAAGGCCTGATGTGTGACCATCCACCACATCAAACTTTATTCTGGTGTCTAATATATTTGTTTTACATGCAATGTGCGTGTGAAACACATCCAGCCAATTTTTCTGGTTCTCAAATACAGAAAATGGGCAAATAAAACTCTATCCACTGGGATTACTGAGAGAAGAGTTGCTGCTCTTTAAGAAGTCTCCTGAGGGAGACTCAGGGATGCCTGTCCTCTACGCAGATTATGCTGTCTCTCTACAGGCTTACCCATGTGCAAGCAGAAAATTCACCTGTATTTTTCTTATTTGTTGATTTTCCATAAACTTCTGTTGTGACTTCAGTTCCTCAAAGACTACACATCAAATAAAGTGAGATTGAGTATTGGATGTTCCCTGTTAACTGGAAGTAGTGATTTCTCTCTCTCTCTCTCTCTCTCTCTATCTCTATCTCTATCTCTATCTCTATCATCTCTATCTCTCTCTCCTCCCAATGCCCCCAAGGAGATGATTTTAATAAAGAAAGACATTAAGACATTCCTGCCTGCTGGGATGGTACACTGTGGAAGTTGAGCAGCTATAAGTAGGGGGGAGAGAGAGAGAGAGAGAGAGAGAGAGAGAGAGAGAGAGAGAGAGAGAAAAATTTCAATAGTGAGAGGAAGAAATAGAAAACTGAACACCATCAATTGAACACCATCATTCAAACATATGAAAATCTTCCAGATAGTTCAGTGATAAGCAGGAAATTGATAATAAAGAAAGAAAGAACACCAACCATCATAGAGGAGAATATTGCAGTTAGAATGGTTTTTTATTCTTTTTGATAGTTGGGCAGGTAAGCTAATAGCAATAGAATTTACTTTAAAGATCAACACTACAGACACTGCTGTTTATTATTGATAGTAATGTGGCTCCAGTAAGGGGAATATTAAGTCCCATAAAAGCCATTGCAGCAGTCCATTTAGGCCCTGTCTGAGCTGCACACACTTGGGTTTCCCACTGTTGGTTCACATCTCTGGCAGGAGTTTTCTTTGGATTATACCAGGACATCTGCTCCTTGAAAATCTGTGAGAACCATTTCAGCTGCTGTTTTCAGTTCTATGGCTGATGGAACTGGGGGTGACCTTTCTCAGAATTCTTTTAGCATGGAGTGATTAACTAACTCATCTGGATCCTAAATATATTTGTGTGACATGGGTGGGAAGCCAAGTGTGATAGATGGGACATCCATCCCTCTAGAAATTAGTGAGAGATAAAAGAAATGATATGTTAAGGCACTTGGCTCAGTGCCAGGTGAATCCTGAAAAAATGCCAGCTATAGAGGGAAATGGTGAAGGTAGCAGATGGTGCTGGATTTTGCACTCAAAATGTCAGGGTTAAAAGTCCCAAGACTTGTGTTTTCATAGTTCCAATATATACCCACAAGATACTTAATTACACAGGGAAAAAATAATCACCTTGCAGTGGAGGAGCATGCAGGCACCACCTGAATGGTAGGGTCAAAGCTCCCTGAGCAATCACAGGGCTGACCATGCCTCCTAATACAATGCACTGAATGGGACGCATGACTGTAATGCCAGCAGCATGGGAGGTAGAGGCAGAAAAATCACAAGTTCAAAGCCAGCCTCAGCAACTGAGGAAGGCCCTGAGCAACCCAATGAGACCCTGTCGGTAAGTAAAATATAGAAAGGGCTGGGGATATGGGTCAATAGTTAAGTGCCTCTGGGTTCAATGCTCAGTACCAAAAATTTAAAACAACAATGTGCATAGCAGAAATCCTGTGTGAGGAATCTACATTGATAAACATTCTACCAAATAACCAGCCTGTGCTCTTCAAAGCTGTCACAACACCCAACAAATGGGAGTCAGAGGACTCTTCCAGATGAGCAGACACTCAAAAGTCATGACAATCGAATACATGGTGCAATTTGCCATTCCTCTTCTTCTCATTCCTTTTACTTTTTCTCTCTTCTTTTTTAATTTTGTTTTTCTCTTCCTTGTAATTATTTTAGTGTAAAGTACAGTATTGAAACTAGGTGTCAAATGGTGAAATATGAAAAAAGTCAAGAGATGAGATCATGCTAATGTCTCTACCAATATTAATCTTCTCATTAAACAGTGATATTCATGTTGTGCAAGAGACTATTCTTATTTTAGGAAATAAAATGTAATTCAGAGGTAAAGGTGCATAGGACTTAGCTGATTCTCAAAATGGCTTAAGGGAAAAAAATCAGAAAACATAAAGCAAATGGGCAAAAACACAAACATTTGGGGAAGATGTATAGGATATACATGGTTTTGTTGAACTTCTGCACAAAGTATAAAAATTATAGCAAAATGAAAAATAATGCTCAGCCCTATTGACTCAGACCTGAGGATGACTTGGCTTCTGTGAACCTCAGTTTACCTATTTCAAAATGGGGACTTGGTAACAGCATATAGGACATTCTGTCTCTGGAAATGAACAAACCAGCAAAGCATTAACTCCTTCTGGAGTTAGGAGATGGGTTGCAGAGTTAAGAATAGGGAGGGGTCTAGGGTACTAACTATCCATGTTTTCTAATAATAAACACCATGATGTGACCTGGGCCAATTCCCTCCAAGAAGATGTGTTAAATTGGATCTATCAGAGAATCCTTTTCAAAATCATTCCTCCCTTTCAAGGTTGTTGTGGGAATTAAGTGGGATCATCTCCAAAGGGGACTTAGTGCAATGCCTGGCACATAGTAGGGGTTTCAGTCACCATGGTAAATCTCATGGCCCTGACTGCCCTTCTCATTCATTGATCAGTATCATGAATGTTTGGCCCATGATTCCTGAAGGGAAGGACACTTACACTGTCCCTCAGCACTGTACAGACTTGCCTGCTGGTCAAGTGGAAGTTCTTTCTAGAAAGTCACATGGGCTCAGTGAATGCTATTCTGGCCAGAGTGCCAATCCAAGGGTGCCACCTACCAGCCTTATCAACTTTGAGCTTGGTGGCTATTTTTCTTTAATTGTACTTGTTTAGTTTGTTTCTCTCAGTCACTATCCTGCAAATAAAATATTTCTGTCACCATAACTTAGTGATGCTTGTTTTTTTTTTTTAATTTTCCCTATTCAGAATCATATTTGCATAGTCTTTTTTATCTTTTGCTCAATCTTTGAATTCAGTTTTGGGAATAGCCTTAGTGAATTCACTTTCCTGCTTTGCTTAGTATTTCATTGTAGTGAATTTCACATGTTCCATTGTAGGTGTACATTTGGGATATTTCTAGTCTTGCTATTACTCATAGCTCCACTATAGATACTCTTGTGCACATGTCTGCTCTGCACGCATGTATGTGTTTTTGTTGGGGATACACCAGGGAGTAGAATGTTCAAGATCATTAGATACTATTAATCAGTTTTCCAAAATAGTTGTACCTACCAGTGTTTACATCCACAATCAGCTTAAAAATTCCTGTTGCCAAATGTCATTTTCAGCACTCAGTGCAATTAATCTGGTTAGTTCTATGTGGTGAATGTTCAAAATGTAATTTGAACAGCCTTTCCTTGATAGGTCCTGGTCTTCAATTTCTCTACTTCTTCCTCTAGGAGGTGTGCCAGTTTCTTCAAATTCTCCCAGCCACATGTACTGGGATTGGGAGGTACCTGGGAAATCACAGCCTCACTTGCTGAGATCATCTCTCTGAGTCCCTATTCTCTCTTATCCTAGCCCTTGATTCTTTACTGGTTGTAAATTGGGTTGAGCCTTAAACACCCACAATCTTGTACTTTGATCCAGTATTAACTTACATTCCCATTAACAGCTTCTAAACATTTCTTTTTCTTTTCTACATTCCTTCTTCTTTTCTTTTTCTTTCTTTGACTATGTTATCTTTTGTCTCTGAAAAATACCTGAGATAAACACCTTAAAATAGGCTTATTGTTTCAGAGTTTTCAGTCCTTGGCTACATGGCCCAGTTATATTGGGCCTGTGATGAGGCCAAATTGATAGGAAGTATAGGATAGAGCAAAGCTGCTTACCTCATGGTGGACTGGTAGCTGAGAGAGGGAGAGAGAAAGGATTAGGGTCATTAAATGTAACCCCCAATGACCTAAATTCCTTTCACTAGGCCTTACCTTCTAAAGATTCTGCCACCTCCCAATAGAATCATCAGCTAGGGGCCAAAACATCACCACATGAGCCTTGGGGAAATATTTAAGATCCAAAACATAATAGAACAGGAGAAAGTCTTGCCTCCTGCACCTCAGAGAGAGCACTCATTTCCAGGATATAAATAAAATTCAAAAAGCTTAACATCAAAAAAACCCCAAATAACCCAATCAATAAGTGGGAAAAGGATCTAAACAGACACTTCTCAAAAGAAGAAATACAAAAAGTCAACAAATATATACAAATTTTTTTCAACAACTCTAGCCATTAGAAAAATGAAAATCCAAACTATAGAGATTTCCACTCATTTCAGTCAGAATGAGAATTATGAAAAATCAAGTACCTATAAATATTGGTGAGGATATAGGGAAAAAGGTACATTCATACATTCCTGATGGGACTGCAAATTGCTACAATTACTAAGCATTATAGTCTTTCCTCAAAAAAAAATATATATATGAATGGAACCACCATCTAACCCAGTAATCCCACTCCTTGGTCTATATCCAAATGATTTAAAACCAGCATACTACAGTGACACATCCACATCAATGTTTATAGCAGCACAATTCACAATAGCTAAGCTATAGAACCAATCTAGGTGCCCTTCTATAGATGAATGGGAAATGTGGTATATATACACAATGGACAATTACTCAGCCATTAAGAAGAATGACTTTACAACATTTTCTAGTAAACAGATGGATCTGGAGACTATCATGCTAAGTAAAATAAGCTAATCCCCCAAACCCAAAAGTTGAATGTTTTCTCAGATATGTGGATGCTAACACACAACAGGTCCAGGCGGAGGTTGCAGGCAATAAAAGTTCAATGGATTAGAGAAAGGTGAATGAAGAGAAGGGAAAGGGATGGGAATAGGAAAGATAATGCAATGAATTTGCCATAACTTTCCTATGTAGGTAGTATATGAATAAACCACAGTGACTCTCAACATCTTGTATATTCACAAGTCTGGGATCTTAATTACAATAAGATATATTCCAGGTTTTTATAAATATGCCAAATGCATTCTACTGTCATGTATAATTAATTAGAACAAATTTAAAAAATCATATCTCAATAATAATATTGAATGTAAATGGACTAAACTCCTCAATTGAAAGACACAGACTGGCAGGTTGAATTAAAAAAAAAAAAAACAAGAGCCAACAACATGCTGCCTTCAAAAGACTCATCTCATAGGCAAAGACATCCCCAGACTACAGGTTTAAAAAAAGGATGGGAAAAAACATATCTTTCAAACAGATGTTTTATCCTCATAACAGACCCAGTGGAATTCAAGGCAAAGCTAAACAGAAGGAACTAGAAAGTCTATTTCACACTACTCAAGGAAATTATATATCAACAAGACATAACAATCTTAAATATTTATACTCCAAACAATGAAGCATATACATACATCAAACAAACTCTTTTTAATTTCAAGAATCAAATAAACCACAACACAATAATACTTGTTGACTTTAACACACCTCTCTAATCACTGGATATATATCCTGCAAACAAAAACAAAAAAGAAGAAATAGAGCTAAAATATGATTAATATTTTACATTTAGCAGACATATATAGAATATTTCATCCATTAATAACTGAATTCACTTTCTTCTCAGTAGCACAGGGATGCTTCTCTAAAATAGACCATACCTTAGGCCACAAAGAAACTCTTAGGAAATACAAAAAAAAGAAAAAGAAATTATAATGCCTTGCATTTTATGAGATTATTATGGAATGAAATTAGAAATCAATGATAAAGTAAAAAATAGAAGCTACTTCTGTAGACTAAATAATATGCTATTGAATGATCAATGAATAGGAAAAGAAATTAGGGATAAAATAAAAAATACATAGAGGTAAATGAGAATAGTGACTCATCATATAAATCTCTGGGACACTATGAAGGCATTCTAAGAGGAAAGTTTGTTACATTGTGTTCATTCATTAAAAAAATAGAAAGCCACCAAAGAAATGGCTTAACTTTACCTCTCAAAACCTAGAAAAAGAGGAATAAATCAACTCCAGAAGCAGTAGGACACAGGATATAATTAAAATCAGTTGAAGTTAGTGAAAATGAAAAAAAAATCAAAAAATTAACAAAGCAAAAAGTTGTTTCTTTGAAAAAATAAATAAACTTGATAAACCTTTAGCCATTCTAATGAAGAAAAAGAGAGAAAAACCTCAAATTACTAAAATTTGTATGAAAAAGAAAATATCACTATGGACACTACTGAAATACATATGATAAGTCAGAAACTATTTTGAAAATCTATATTAAATACAATAGAAAATTATGAAGACCTTGACAAATTTCTAGAGACATATTTCCTACCCAAATAGAATCATAGGACATAGAAAATTTAAACAGATCAATTTCAAGCAATGAAATTGAAGATGCCATCAAAAGTCTACCAACAAAAAATCCTAGGACCACAAGAATTGTCAGCTGAGTTCTACCAGACCTACAAAGAGGAATGTACACCAATACTACCCAAATTATTCCATGAAATATAAAATGAGGGAACCTTCCAAATTCATTCTACCAAGTTAGAATCACCCTGCTACTGAAACTAGAAAAAGACACATCAAGGAAAGAAAATATCACACCAATATCCTTGATAAACATAGATGCAGAAATTATTAATAATATACTTGCAAATCACAAAAACACTAAAAAGATAGTGCACCATCATCATCATTTGGAAATTAATTTATCACATAAATAGACTTAAAGACAAGAACCACTTGATTATATCAATAGATGCAGAAAAAGAATTTGACAAAATATAGCATCTATTCATGTTCAAAACACTAGAAAAATCAGGGTTCATAGGAACATACCTCAATATTATAAATGTCATATATACTAACACAAGGCCAACATCATTGTAAATGGAGAAAAATTGAAAGCATTGTCTCCAAAAACTGGGAAAATGGAGGGAAGCCTTCTTTCATCACTCCTATTCAACATAGTCCTTTAAACCCTAGCCTAAGTAATTAGAAAAAAGAAATAAATTAAAGGGATACAAATAGGAAAATAAGAGTTTAATCTATCCCTATTTTCTGACAACATGACCCTATACTTAGAAGACCCAAAAGATTCCACCAGAAAATTTCTAGAACTCAAAACTAATTCATCAAAATAGCAGGATATTCCATTAACACACATAAACAAATTGTGTTCCTTTACAGCAATGATGAAGGAGCTGAAAGAGAAATTAGAAAAACTATCCCATTCACAATAGCCTAAACAACAACAAAAACAACAACAACAACAACAACAAATGAGAATCAAAAAAAAAAAAGACACAAAAGACCTTTATAATGAAACCTACAGAACAATAAAGAAAAAAATTGAAGAAGACTTTAGAAAATGCAAATATCTTCCATATATTTAGATATGCAGAATTAATATTGTCAAAATGGTCAATTATCAAAGCACTATACCAATTTAATGAAATTCCTATTGAAATTCCAATGGTGTTCTTCATAGAAATAGAAAAAGCAGTCATAAAATTAATTTGGGAGAATGAGGCACAGAATAGCCAAAGCAATCCTTAGCAAGAACAGGAAGCAGGAGGGATCACAATACCAGACTTAATTTATACTAAAGAGTTATAGTTAAAAAAAATTGTGTAGTATTGACACCAAAACAGGTGTAACCACCAATGGAATAGAATAAAAGAAACAGAGACAAAACCACATAAATATAGTTATCTATGAATTTTCAACAAATATATGAACAAATGTTCAACAGTTGTAGCAATTGATAAATGCAAATTAAAACTAAACTGAGATTTCTTTTCACTCCATTCAGAATGGCAATCATCAAGAATACAAGTAACAATAATTGTTGGCAAGGACTTGGAGGAAAAGATGCACTCATACATTGCTGGTGGGAGTGAAAATTGGTGTAATTTTACTTTGAAAACATTATGGAGATTTCTCAGAAACTTGGAATGAAACCACCATTTGACCCAGTTAACCCACTTCTCAGTATATACCCATAGGACATAAAATCAGCATTCTACAGTGATGAAGCTACATCAATGATTATAGCAACTCAATTCACAATAGCTAAGCTATGGAATGAAACTAGATTCCCTTCAACAGATTAAATAATAAAGAAAATGTTATAATATATATATATATATATATATATATATATATATATATATATATATATATATCCCAGCCATAAAGAAGAATGAAATTATGGCATTTGCTGGTAAATGGATGGAACTGGAGGCTATCATGCTAAATTAAATAAAGCAATCCCCAAAACCAAAGGCCAAATTGTATCTCTGTTATGTGGATGCTAACATACAATATGGCGGGGGAAGGGAGGAAGAATAAAATTTCATTGGATTAGACAAAAGGGAATGAAGAGAAGGGAAGGGGATTAGAGTAGAAAGACAGTATAATGAATCAGACATTACTATCCTATGTTCATTTATGAATACATGACCCAAACTCCAGATTGTGTCCAACAAAAGAATGGATCCTAATTAGAATAAGTTATAATTTACATAGATGTAATATATCAAAACACATCTACTTTCATGTATGTCTAAAAAGAAGAATTTTTAAAGGAAAAGTGAAATACAAAAAAAAAATAAGAAGAGGAAATTTGAAAATGCAAATGCAAGAAGACATTAGGGATATATGCACATAGAAGAAATGTTAAATAAACACCAAAAAAAAAATGTGAACATTTTCAAGCTAAGGAGAGAAGTCTCAGAAGAAATAACTATCAATGGTGAGCCTGCATAAAGACTAAAGGGGAGCTAGAGGCACCTGACCCTCAACCCCCCCTCCCATCAGCGGACAAAACAAAACCTGCCTAGCCAGCGCTGGGGGAGGGGCAAGCAGAAAAAATCAAAACCATAGAGTGCCGGGGATCCCAAAAGCCAACGGTGTGACCCCGGAGATCCAGGCTGTCTGATACGCGCGGCCTGCCCCGAGGCTACAGAAGGCGTGGCGCCGCAGAGAAGGGGTTAACTAGTCAGCAGGGAATTAAGTGGCTGCGACACGGTGGTATCCCACCAGCCAAGCCCAAGCCCGCACTGACCCCCGGGCTGAGTTCGGGATTGCAGTCGGGGAAGGAAGCCGGTAAGGCCCCGCCCCCCACAAGGGACACTCCGCTAAGGCAAACAGCAGCCACCATCTTAGAGAGCTGAAGTATCCACTGCCACTCTCCCACAGATTGCAACAAAACAGGCCCAGAGTACAGCTTGAACTGCCGAGAACCATCACTGAGGGGAAATCTGGTCTAGCAGGAGAACCCAAGCCTAGCAGGAGAGAACAGGAGACTAGAGGCAAGGCTCTCGTGACTGGGCAGCTGTAAACTGCAGGCCCACCGGCGACAGTTCATCCACTGCCAGCGTAACTGGGCGGTAGGAGAACGCCCTCCCGCTGGCGATGGATCACCTGCCCACGGCCTGAGATACTGGGCGGCGGGAGTCTGCCCGCCTGCCACGACCGGGTGCTGAAACCAAACAGAGACAGTCCAGTCACACCCCCCCATTAGGGCACCCCGGCAAGGAGACTGGGGCACGGCATAGCAGAGTAGTGTCGTCACTGGAGCTCGGACGTCGGAATTCCTTCCCAGCAGAATCCACGTTAGCAGGCATAGTTCAACAACACAAAGGAGAGACATCAGAGTAATACAGAAACAAAACAAATCTATAGAAGAGAGCACAAACACGACAATCAAAAAGAGCTGGAAAGTAACGTGGACAACATGAGAAAACAAGGGAAAAAAGGATTTCAAACAATGCAAGACAACTCAATTCTACAGGAGGACATAGAAACTTCAGAAACAGGGATATGGAAAGAACTCAAGGGATACCTAACTCGAATGGAAAGAAATATTAGAGAAGACATGAGACAGCAAGTCCAAGAAATAAAAGTATATTTTGAAAATGAATTAAACAAACAAATTCAAATGGCAAAGAACGAGATCTACCAGGAGATAGAGATCTTAAAAAAAAATCAAACAATAATCCTAGAATTACAGGAAACTATAAACCAAATTAAAAACTCAAACGAGAATATTACAAATAGACTTGATCAAGTAGAAGTCAGAACATCAGATAACGAAGACAAGGTTTATCAACTTGAAAAGAATATAGTCAACACAGAAAAGATGCTTAAATCCCACGAGCAATCTATTCAAGAGATATGGGATGTCATAAAAAAACCAAATCTGAGAGTCATAGGGATAGAAGAAGGCACAGAGATTCAAACCAAAGGAATGGACAGCATATTAAATGAAATAATTCTAGAAAACTTCCCAGAGATGAAAGATGGAATGGATTGCCAAATCCTGGAAGCCTACAGGACCCCAAACATTCAAAACCATAATAGACCAACCCCAAGACATATAATTATGAAGATAGCCAACGTACAGAACAAGGAGAGAATATTAAAAGCTACGAGAGAAAAGAGGCAGATTACTTTCAGGGGTAAACCAATTAGGTTAACGACAGATTTCTCATCACAAACTTTGAAAGCGAGAAGATCCTGGAATAATGTATTTCAAACGCTGAAAAATAATGGATTCCAACCAAGAATACTATATCCAGCAAAATTGAGCTTCAAATTTGACAATGAAATTAAAATCTTTCATGATAAACAAAAGCTAAAAGAATTTGCAGCAAGAAAACCAGCTCTGCAAAGCATTTTGAACAAAACACTACAAGAAGAGGATTTGATAAATAGTGCCCAAAACTAACAGCAGGAGGTATCTCAGTAAAGGGGGAGGAAAACAACCAAAAAGCAAAACTAGCCAAACTAAAATAAATAAATAAAGAAGCATGACTGGAAATACAAATCATATCTCAATTGTAACCTTAAATGTTAATGGCCTAAACTCACCAATCAAGAGACATAGGCTAGTAACCTGGATCAAAAAAACAAATCCAACAATATGCTGCCTTCAGGAGACTCATATGATAGGAAAAGACATACACAGGCTGAAGGTAAAAGGTTGGGAAAAATCATACCACTCATATGGCCCTCGGAAGCAAGCAGGAGTGGCCATACTCATATCGAATAAAGTCAACTTCAAACCTAAGTTAATCAAGAAGGATAAAGAAGGTCACTATATACTGTTAAAAGGAACCATCCACCAACAAGACATAACAATCATCAATTTGTATGCACCAAACAATGGAGCTGCAACATTCATAAAACAAACTCTCCTCAAGTTCAAGAGTCAAATAGACCACAACACAATAATTATGGGTGACTTCAACACACCGCTCTCGCCATTAGACAGATCCTCTAGACAAAAGCTGAATAAAGAAACTATAGAACTCAACAGCACAATCAATAACCTAGACTTAACCGACATATATAGAATATATCAACCATCATCAAGTGGATACACGTTCTTCTCAGCAGCACATGGATCCTACTCAAAGATAGACCATATATTATGCCATAAGGCAACTCTTAGTAATTATAAGGGCGTGGAGATAATACCATGCACCATATCTGACCATAATGGAATGAAATTGGAAATCAATGATAAAAGAAGGAAGGAAAAATCCTACATCACATGGAAAATGAACAATATGTTATTGAATGATCAATGGGTTGTAGAAGACATAAAGGAGGAGATGAAAAAATTCTTAGAGTCAAATGACAACACAGACACAACATACCAGAATCTATGGGACACAATGAAAGCAGTTTTAAGAGGGAAATTCATTTCTTGGAGTTCTTACCTCAAAAAAAGAAAAAACCAACAAATAAATGAACTCACACAACATCTCAAAAACCTAGAAAAGGAAGAGCAAAACAACAGCAAATGTAGTAGAAGACAAGAAATAATTAAAATTAGAGCAGAAATCAACGAAATTGAAACAAAAGAAACCATTGAAAAGATAGATAAAACTAAAAGTTGGTTCTTTGAAAAAATAAATAAGATAGACAAGCCCTTAGCCATGCTAACGAAAAGAAGAAGAGAGAGAACTCAAATTACTAACATATGGGATGAAAAAGGCAATATCACAACAGACACTACAGAAATACAGAAGATAATTAGAAAGTATTTTGAAACCCTATATTCCAATAAAATAGAAGATAATGAAGATATCGATAAATTTCTTAAGGCATATGAATTGCCCAGATTGAGACAGGAAGACACACACAATTTAAACAGACCAATAACAAAAGAAGAAATAGAAGAAGCCATCAAAAGACTACCAACTAAGAAAAGCCCTGGACCAGATGGGTATACAGCGGAGTTCTACAAAACCTTCAAAGAAGAATTAATACCAATACTTTTCAAGCTATTCCAAGAAATAGAAAAAGAAGGAGCTCTTCCAAATTCATTCTATGAGGCCAACATCACTTTGATCCCAAAACCAGACAAAGATACTTCAAAGAAAGAAAACTACAGACCAATATCTCTAATGAACTTGGATGCAAAAATTCTCAATAAAATTCTGGCGAATCGAATACAAAAACATATCAGAAAACTTGTGCACCATGATCAAGTAGGATTCATTCCTGGGATGCAAGGATGGTTCAATATACGGAAATCAATAAATGCTATTCACCACATCAATAGACTTAAAGACAAGAACCACATGATCATCTCGATGGATGCAGAAAAAGCATTTGACAAAGTACAGCATCCCTTTATGTTCAAAACACTAGAAAAACTAGGGATAACAGGAACTTACCTCAACATTGTAAAAGCTGTATATGCTAAACCTCAGGCTAGCATCATCCTAAACGGAGAAAAACTGAAGGCATTTCCTCTAAAATCTGGAACAAGACAGGGATGCCCTCTATCACCACTTCTATTCAATTTAGTTCTCGAAGTACTAGCCAGAGCAATTAGACAGACAAAAGAAATTAAAGGCATAAAAATAGGAAAAGAAGAAATTAAACTATCGCTATTTGCGGATGACATGATAATATACTTAACAGACCCAAAAGAGTCTACAAAGAAGCTGCTAGAGTTAATAAATGAATTCAGCAAAGTGGCAGGGTATAAAATCAACATGCATAAATCAAAGGCATTCCTGTATATCAGCAACAAAACCTCTGAAATGGAAATAAGGAAAACCACTCCATTCACAATATCCTCAAAGAAAATAAGATACTTGGGAATCAACCTAACAAAAGAGGTGAAAGATTTATACAATGAAAACTACAGAACCATAAAGAGAGAGATAGAAGAAGATCTCAGAAGATGGAAAAATGTACCCTGTTCATGGATAGGCAGAACTAACATCGTCAAAATGGCGATATTACCCAAACTTCTCTACAGGTTTAATGCGATGCCAATCAAAATCCCAATGGCATTTCTTGTAGAAATAGACAAAGCAATCATGAAATTCATATGGAAAAACAAAAGACCCAGAATAGCAAAAGCAATTCTAAGCAGGAAGTGTGAATCTGGACGCATAGCGATACCAGAGGTCAAACTGTACTACAAAGCAATAGTAACAAAAACAGCATGGTACTGGTACCAAAACAGGTGGGTAGACCAATGGTACAGAATAGAAGACACAGAGACTAATCCACAAAGTTACAACTATCTTATATTTGATAAAGGGGCTAAAGCAATGGAGGAAGGATAGCATTTTCAACAAATGGTGCTGGGAAAATTGGAAATCCATATGCAACAAAATGAAATTGAATCCCTTTCTCTCACCATCCACAAAAATTAACTCAAAATGGATAAGGGAGCTAGGTATCAAATCAGAGACACTGCGTCTGATAGAAGAAAAAGTTGGCTACGATCTACAAATTGTGGGGTCAGGCTCCAAATTCCTTAATAGGACACCCATAGCCCAAGAGTTAACAACAAGAATAAACAAATGGGACTTACTTAAACTAAAAAGCTTTTTCTCAGCAAGAGAAACAATAAAAGAGGTAAATAGAGAGCCTACATCCTGGGAACAAATCTTTACCCCCCACACCTCCGATAGAGCCCTAATATCCAGAATGTACAAAGAACTCAAAAAATTAAACAATAAGATAACAAATAACCCAATTAACAAATGGGCCAAGGACCTCAACAGACACTTCTCAGAGGAGGACATACAATCAATCAACAAGTACATGAAAAAATGCTCACCATCTCTAGCAATCAGAGAAATGCAAATCAAAACCACCCTAAGATACCATCTCACTCCAGTAAGATTGGCAGCCATTATGAAGTCAAACAACAACAAGTGTTGGCGGGGATGTGGGGAAAAGGGTACACTTGTACACTGCTGGTGGGACTGCAAAATGGTGAGGCCAATTTGGAAAGCAGTATGGAGATTCCTGGGAAAGCTGGGAATGGAACCACCATTTGACCCAGCTATCGCACTTCTCGGACTATTCCCTGAGGACCTTAAAAGAGCGCACTATAGGGATACGGCTGCATCAATGATTATAGCGGCACAATTCACAATAGCTAGACTGTGGAACCAACCTAGATGCCCTTCAATTGATGAATGGATAAAAAAAATGTGGCATCTATACACAATGGAGTATTATGCAGCACTAAGAAATGACAAAATCATAGAATTTGCAGGGAAATGGATGGCATTAGAGCAGATTATGCTAAGCGAAGCTAGCCAAGCCCTAAAAAACAAATGCCAAATGTCTGCTTTGATATAAAGAGAAAAACTAAGAACAGAACAGGAAGAAAGAGCATGAGGAAAAGACTACAGTAAACAAAGACGAATGGGGGGAGAGAAACGGAGAGAGAAGGGAAAGCATATGGAAATGGTAGGAGACCTTCAAGGATACATAAAATTATAAGAGGTTATGAGGGGCAAGGGGGAGGGAAAAAAAAGGGAGAGAATTGAACAACAGCAGGGGAGGTAGAGAGGGAAGATGGGAGGGGAGGGGAGGAGAGGGGGGATAGTAGGGGATAGGAAAGGTAGCAGAATACAACAGTCACTAATATGGCATTATGTAAAAATGCGAATATGTAACAGATGTGATTCTGCAATCTGTATTTGGGGTGAAAATGGGAGTTCAAAGCACAATTTGAGTCTAATGTATGAAAGATGATATATCATGAACTATGTAATGCGATAAATAATCAATAAAAAAATTAAAAAAGAAAAAAAAAGAAATAACTATCAATAACTATCTTGGAATTTTATCATCTACAACTGTCAGAAAATAAATTTATGTTATTTAAAAACATAAATTTAAAAATATAATATAACCATTCCGACTGTGGTGAGGGGGCATTCCTTTGTAATTTTGATTGGCATCTATCTGTTGACTAATGATATTGAATGTTTTTTATGTAATGATTGAAATTTTATATTTCTTCTTTTGATTAGAGTCTTATTCTGATAATTTGTCTATTTTTTTTAAATTGAATGACTTGTTTTTGTTAAGTTTTTGAATTTTTTCTTTATATTCTGTATATTAATCACATGAAGTGCTGGCAAAGATTTCCTCCAATTCTATATGTGGACTTCTCTGTTGATTATTTGCTTTGTAGAGCTTTTTAGTTTGATATCCCATCGTGGTTTGGGGGTCTAATCCAGAAAATTGTTATCTTTATATCTTAAAGTGTTTCCATTATAATATTTTCCTGTAGTACTTTCTGAGTATCAGGTCTGACATTTATTGACTGACTTTGGTTAACTTCTGACTAGGAGAGAGAAATAGGGGACAAGTTCTAGTCTTTTGCATTTGAATATCAAGTTTTCCCACCACCATTTATTTAAAAAGTCTGTCCTTTTGCCAATGTAAACTTTCTCAAAACTCAGTTTACCTTACATGTGTGGGTTTATTTCCAGGACCTCTATTTTGTCCCATTAGTTTATGTGTCTGTTTTTATGCCACTATCATGCTGTTTTTGTTCAATAAATAATATTTAAAAAAAAACATATAAAATATTTTAAATTAAAATTTAGTGCTAAGAGTTGTTCAAATAACCAAAACCAAAATAGAAGAAAAAGAGTGTGAGAGAGAATACTAAAATACACATTTTAAAGAGAAGAATTGAACCTAATCACATCAAATGTTACATTAAATTAAAATGATCTTAGCACACCAGTTGAAAGTCAGAAAGTATAAAAATAAGTTTTAAATTAACACCAAACAATATAAAAATGTAAATTCTCTTTAGGAAAATTATTTCATATATATGGTTATTCATAGTGAAAAAGTAAACATATTTAAATGGAATATAATAGTAATCAGGGCAGGATTGTAAAATATATGATTACTATACAAATTTGATCATTTTCTATATGCCAGTACCAAGAAAATGCAATATAGAATTAAACATATGCTTTCATTTCCATTAGCACCTTCTCAAAAATCAATTATATACATGTAAATCTAGCAGAAACATGTGCTATATCTCTATGATAACATTACAAAATTTGATAAAAGAAGTCAAGGCAAAATTAAACAAGTGGAGATATACTGTATATCCATAGATACGAAAATTCAGTATTGCCAGGATGTCAGTTCTTCCTAAGTTGATCAATAGATTCCATGCATTCTCAATCAGGATTCCAGCAAATTATATTGTGGATTTTGACAAACTGATTATAAAATGCTTATGAAGCTACAAGGCAAAGAATAGAAAACATTAATATTGAATTAATTTGCATAACAAAATTGAAGGACTGATAGTTCCCAACTCAAGATTTACAATAAGGCTACAGTTATAAATACAGTGTGTTACTAATGAAAAACAGAAATCAACCAAGGGTACAGAGAGTTCAGAAAGAGAACCACATAAATCTAGTCAACTGCTGTTTCAAAGAAACAAAAGTAAGTACAGTGTTTTTACCTCTACAACTAACATGCCATAACAACTGAATATAAACATGCAAAAAAAAAAAAAAGAAAAAGAAAAGAAAGGAAATAAGAAAAAGCTAGTAACAACTAAAAATGTATCAAAGAACTATATGTAAAATGCAGATATAAAGTTGTTGTAAACTACAGAAGACCTTGGATATAATAATAAATTTTCAGATATAATACAAAAGTCATGATCATGAGAAAAGCAATTGATATGATGGAATTTATTAAAAATAAATTCTGCTTTGTGAAAAACAATGTCATAAAAAGATTTATTGCACACCACTAGAAACTATTTGCAAATATCATATCTGATAATTGACAGTTATTTTAGATATATGCTGAACTCCTAAAATTTCCACAATAAAACCATGACCAACAGAAAAATGAGCAAAAGGCCTAACATATTCTGCTCCAAAGAAAATGTCCAGAGATTAGACAAGTACAGGAAAAATTATCATCATCATATGTTATCAGGAGACTGCAAATTTAAACAACAATAAGATATTGGTACATTACTATTATGGTGAAAATTCAAAACACTGACATCTCCAAATGCTTACACATATGTGGAGGAATAGGAACTCCCATTCATTGCTGGCAGTCATGCAAAATGATACAGCAACTTTGGATGACAGCTGGGAATTTTCATATCCAACTGAACACTTACTCTATGATCCAGCATTCCTTGCTATTTACTCATAAGCATTGAAAACTTTATGTTCATACAAATTCTTGCATATCAATGTTTATAGCAGTTCTATTCATATTGTCAAAATTTGAAAGCAACCAAGATATCCTTCAGTAGTTAAATAGATAAACTGCTATATCCATGGAATATTATTTAAGGCTATTATTTAGTGCTAAAATAAATAACCTATCAAGCCAGGAATAGGCATGGAATCTTAAATACATATTACTACGTGAAAAAAAATCTTAGAGTGCTTCATACTATATGATTATAAAGTTCTTCATACTATATTATTATAACTTCTTAACATTCTGGAAAAGGAGAAACAGTGGAGAAGTAAAAATCAGTGCTTGTCAGTAATTATAATAATGAACAGGCAGAAGCTCAAAGGATTTTTAGGTCATTGACACTATTTTTTATTATACTACAATGGCAGATATATTATGTCAGCATACATTTCTTGAAGTTCATGTAATGTACACCACCAAGAAAGAACCCTAATGGAAAACTTGGGCTTTGAGTGATAGTCATATGTTAGTGTCTGTTCATCCATAGTCAGGATGTACTGATGTGGCATGGGATGTGGCTAGCAAGAGAAGTTGTGCATGTGTGTAAGTGGAACACATAAGGAAGTCTCTTACATTTCTACCCCAAGTTTATCTGCAAACCTAAACCTGTAAAAAGCTCTTTTATAATATATGTAATATATTTAACATGAAAATTCAATTAGATAAAGAAGCCCCAAATCAAAAGTAAGCTGGAATCACCTCTATTAGTATTAGACAAACTAGACTTCAGAGAAATGAAAGTTATCAAGGACAAAGAAGGACATTTCATGTTAACAAAGTCATAATCAAAAATCTGAAACAAAAAACCTACAACTAAAAAACCAAACAGATCAACCATCTAGTTGGATGTTTCCTCTCTCAGTATTGATAGAATGAATAGACAGAAAATCAGCAAATACAACAAAGAAATGTGCACCCTTATCAAACAACAGGATTTAATTCACATTTTTCTGACAATACAACCACAAACAGTAAAATACAAATTCTTTACAAGTACACATAGAAAATTAACCAAGTTAGATCATCCTGGACAAAAAGCAAATTTAACCCATTTTAAAAGACAGAAATCACATAATGCTGGTTAATTCATATAAAGGTTCAACATAATAGAAAGGTTCAACATATAAGTTTAAGAAGATAGATGAAATGAAACAACTTCACAAAATAGTTGGGGGTGTGGCTCAGTGGCAGAATGCTTGCCCAGCAAGTGCAAGACTCTGGGTTTGATACCCAGAGCAAAAACAAAAAGCAAATTAAAAAAAAAATCACTAACGACTATAATATATCCAAGATGAAACAGATAACCAAATTGTACCATTACTATTAAAGAAGTTGAATTTGTAGTCAAAAACCTTCATATTAAATTTATAGTTAAAAACCTTCATATATATATATATATATATATATATATATATATATATATATATATATATATATACACACACACACACACACACACACACACCTATGGATCCACATTGATTGATTTTTGAATAGAGGAAAGAATACCAATTCTACACAATTGGGTCCAGAGAATAGAAAAGGAACTTCCCACCCATGCCATGAGCTACTTTTCTCTGTTGCTCATCATTCACAGATGGTTCCCAGGATTACCAGCCTTTGTCATTCTCAATGCCAAAATACTCAATGTTTTCCCCTTTAAAACAGCAATAAGATGAGGAAGTCTATGCTTAGCACTTCTATGCAATATTGCTGGTGGGACTGCAAATTCGTGCAGCCAATAAGGAAACCAGTATAGAGATTCCTTAGAAATTCCTTAGAAATCTGGGTATGGAACCACCATTTGATCCAGCTATCCCTCTCCTGGGACTATACCCAAAGAACTTAAAAACAGCATACTACAGGAACACAGCCACACCAATGTTTATAGCAGCACAATCCACAATAGCTAAACTGTGGAGCCAACCTAGATGCCCTTCAGTAGGTGAATGGATTACAAAAATGTGGCATATATACACAATGAAATTTTACTCAGCAATAAAAGAGAATAAAATCGTGGCATTTGCAGGTAAATGGATGGCATTGGAGAAGATAATGCAAGTGAAGTTAGTCAATCTCCAAAAAACAAATGCCAAATGTTTTCTCTGATATAAGGAGGCTGACTCATAGTGGGGTAGGGAGGGGGAGCATGGGAGGAATAGATGAATTGTAGATAGGGCAGAGGGGTGGGAGGGAAAGGGAGGGGGCAGGAGATTAGGAAGGATGGTGGAATGTGATAGACATCATTATCCAAAGTACATGTATGAAGAGACAAACTAGTGTCAAAATACTTTATATACAAACAGATATGAAAATTGTAGTATACATGTGTAATAAGAATTGTAATGCATTCTGCTGTCATTTATTTATTTAAATCAATTTTTTAAAAAGTTAAAAAAAGTTCTAGACAATATACAGTAAGAAAAATAGAGGCCTACAGATTAGAAATGAAGAAATAAAATGACTGTTCTTCAAGACAATGAGAATGATGTACATGAACAATCCAAAGAAATATGCAAGTCTATATCCTAAAACTAATAAATAAGCTTATGATAATTGCAGAGTTCAAGATCAATGCATAAAACTTAAATCATTTTTTTCATATTAGAGATAAACATTGGAAAATATATTAAATTATTATGACTAAGATTTCCAAAAGTTTCAAAAAAAATGGAATATTTAAGTAAATTTTATTAAAATATAGATATGATCCATATGGTGAAAACCACAAATACTAATAAAAGATATAAGAATACCTTGGATAAATTGAATGTATTCTTATCGATTAGAACACTTACCATAATAACAGTGTTAACTCCAAACTAAACTGCAGATTAAACAAATTATAAATAAAATCATAAAATGGAGTTTTATAGATGTAGACAAGACAATTTTAAAATGGATTGTGAATTTAAAAATAAAATGAGAACAATCAAACTTTAAGAAGAAAACTGAGGAATACCATCCTGCCTCAAATAAAGATTATGAGGCATAACACCAAAAGCACAGCCCCTTATAAACAACCATAAATCAAGCTTTATTTAATTAAAGCTGTTTATTCTGTGAAATTCTTGTGGAAATAATGAAAATATCATCTATAGATAAGAAGCAGCCAGTTGCAAACTATATATTTGACCAATGTCCTATACCCGGAATTAAGAAGAAAAATAAAATAGAGAAATAAAAACTCTCAAAACTCATCAGTAAATAAACAATTCAAATTTAGAATGAGTAAAAACCTTGACTAGATCCTTCACCAGAGAAGATGTATGACAGATAAACAACCACTTGAAGACATGTTTAATCTCACTAGCAATGCAACTCAAGATGACAGTTAGATACCAATAATCACATCCATAGAATCACAAGTATATAAAGTGTTGAAAATGGCTGTGGTAGGGATATGGAGCAAGGAAGTCCTCACACATTTTTAGTGGGAATATGGACTAGTAGAGCCACTCTGGGAAACCATTTGGCAGTTCCTAATACAGTTGAATACATAGTGGTCATAGAATTCTGGGTATTTATCCTAGAAAAATAAAAATTTATAGTCCCATCAAACTCTGCATGTGAATATCTTTGCAACTCCCTTCATCATTGCTTCAATCTGGAATGTAATGTCCTCAATATGCGAATGGAGAACACAGCATGATAAATATATAGAATGAAACGCTACACAGCAATGAAAGGAGAAATCTGTTAATATGCTAAGAAATCTAAATGGATCTCAAAGGTATTATTCTAAGTGACAGAAGGTAGTATTTATTCAGTGGTTTATATCCTTGCATGGACAGAACAGTGATGGACAACCTTAAAGTTGGAGTGTCCTAAAAAGGGATTGCATAGGGAAGAAAAAAAAGCTGGTAGTCATGGTGATGGAACTGCTTTGGTGATAGTTGCATGAGTAGTCTGCACATGTTTTACAATTCTTAGAATTGCACACACAAACATATTCAAATTTACTGTAGGTTAAATTCTAAAATTAAATTTAAAAGCCTCCTTTTATAAAATAATTCTTTTTTTCTCTCACTTTTTCTCTACTCTCTGGATAATCATCATCTGTTGCATTCAGAAAGTTATGTGTAAGTAAATAGCTACTTGGGTTTCTATGTATGCTCATGGAAAAAATATAGTGAAGATTTTATAAAAAGTGGGACAAATGAGTATAATATCTATCATCCCTGAATGAAGGTCATTTATTCTGAATGAGTAGGGTCTGAAATAATGAGATTTTGCTCTGCTTAATGAAACACCTTCTGCAAACTGAACTTTTATTTATTTACTGAATACTCTAATGCCAAAATTGAATTCTGACTCAGGCACTAGACTTCTCATCTTTATATCAAATAACTCTGCTAATTGGTTAGGATCCCTCTTGACCATCTGCTTCTTTACTCCAAGCATTTTAGGAGAAAGCTATATCATTGACTTTCTTGTAAACCAGTTAATCAAATATAAAAAAGCATAGAGAAGAGGGTCAAAGTTCCATTGAATGAGAATCCTCAAAGTGAGAGACACTTTTGGAGTGCCTCCATTTTAGTATCAACATTTTCCCTGGAATCTGTCCATGGGTACTTGTCCTGTGTGGAATTCCCATGGACTCTGCTCAGCACACCTGCCTCACCCTCTTGTCCTGCCTTCTCCTGTTGAGGCCCCATCAATGGCCCCTGAGTCCTTCATAGTGCTTGCCATCCCCTCTCAACACAGCACAGACAAGCTGCTTCCTGCCTGGAATGCTGCACACTAATTCCCAGTTGTCATATTAGGTTCTGAGGAAAGATAGATGTGTGCGATAGATGACGGGAGAAGGGAAGGGCAGAAGGCAACTTCACAGAACTCTAAAGGCAAAGAACTGGACAAGGGGCTCTTGTATTATATCAATCTGAGGCAATTTTAATAGATAAATTAAACAAGCACACTTTAATTAAGACTTGACTATCAAATTATTTTTACCTCCTTTTTTGTCCCTTCCTTCATTTCTTTTTTTAAATTATTTTTTTAAATTTTTAGGGCTGAGGATAGAACTGAGAGCTTCACAGATGCAAAGCACTTGTCTACCGCTGAGCTACACCTCTGTCCCCTAGATTCTTAATTATTGTACAAATAGTGACACAACAAATCCTCTGTCCTTGACATGAATTATATTTTCAAAATCATATTTTCTATTCTTTCTTCCTTTGAAAGTGACTTGCTTCAGTAAAAGATCAGGGAAGAGTGTAGTGGGTGGATAAAAGTTATTGTTTTTCATGACTTTGACTCTTATAGGAAGCCTAAACCAGAAGTGAGACCCAATAAAGGGGTGAAAATCCAAACAAAATGATAACAGAGGGCAGTGTTTAGGGCAATCAGGTCTGTGCTAACTCAAAGTTGCAGCATTATGGTATTGCCAAGTATGTCTGTGGTCAAACCTGGGCATATATGCCATCTACGATAATGTTTCCATAATATGAATAGCATTTAGAAGGACCTCACTAATATTAGACTGTACATTTGCATGTGGAATCAGTGTTTTTCTTTCCTGTGAAATGCATCACTTGAATATTTTTATTGACTTAAGAATAGCACATAGATATTAAACATGTTATTTGGCATTAATGACCTAGTTTCAAGTTTAAATTCTGGAAAAAAACTATATCTCATTTTCTATCTTCTAATGTCTACTGGACTTTCTCATTGTTTCCTTTCTCAAATCTGTCTTTTTGACTTTTGCCAAATTAAAACATTGTTTCATTTTGTCTACCCTGTTTTTCTCTTGACCTCTGTCTGCCCTCTCTTTCTTCTTACCAATTCTTCAGTTCACAGTCAAGATACTAACACCTGCACCAGGCTTTGAAAACTGAAAAGTGTAATTTACTTTATCTCAGTAACTGAGATGAAGTAATCCCACTGGCATTTTGTAAGCAGAGACAAGGACAATAATGTAGGTGAAAGTATGATTATAATTACCCATGTGTAGGATCAGATTATTTTCCATGTAAATATGAAATATCTTGTATAGTTTTAATTAACTGAATCTTCCATTAAAACAAATACTACAAAAGTCAATGGAAGCTTGTACTTCTTTTTTAAAATTATTTTTTATTTATATATGACAGCAGAATGCATTACGATTTTTATTACATATATAGAGCATAATTTTTCATATCTCTGGTTATGCACAAACTAAAGTCACACCATCCATGTCTTTATACCTGTACTTTGGATAATAATGTCCTTCAAATTCCACCATCATTTTATTGCAAGTTTTAACAACTATTCATCTCCACTTCAGAAAAAAAACCACACACTAACAGAAATGCCTTGTAGATGTTGAGTTGCCCATTAAGTACATCTATATTGGTCTATATTGGTAGCCACTCTACTCACCAGGTTTTACATGAGTGGCAGACATAGGTTGTGTTATCAGCTTTTCATGGCTGTGACTATAATATCTGACAAGAACAACTAACAGTAGGAAAGATTTTGTTCTTGTGGTTTCAAAAGACTCATGGTCTGCTGGTTCCATTATGTTGGACATTATATGACATGAGATAAAACATCACTGGTGGTGAGGTGTGGTGGAGGAAAGCTGCTCAGCTTATGGCAGTTAGGAAGGGGGACAGAAGGTGGGGGTGGGACAGGGCTGGGGAGAAGGTAAAGAAGGTGAACCTTTCCAAAGCACAACTCAAGTGACCTATTTCTTCTAGCTAGGTCTCAGCTCCCAATATTTTTTCCAGCCATCAATGGATTCATCTGTCAAGTGTATGTATACTCTCACCTGTAAGATCCAATTGCTGCCTAAAACCTCCATATCTGAATCTTGCTGCCTTGGAGACTATGCTTTCAACACAAGAGCTTTTGGGGGACATTCCAGATTCACACCATAACAGGCTCCGTGTTGATCAAATCCCACCTCTTTTCTTATTCCTTGTTAAGCAGCTGAACTGTTTTTCCAGCCTCCCTTAAGTCAGGTCTGGCCATGGGAGCATTTCTCATCCTATGCACCCTCTGCAGCCAGAAGTTCAAAGCAAGTGCCTTCCCAGCATGTTGGCTCTTGGAAAGACTGGCTGCTGTGAAGAAAGCTGAGCCCTGGAATAGGGGACTCTCTAAAGGGTATAGGCCTGGTACTAGTACTAAATATAGGTACTAAAGTACTGTATAGAGCTTGAACAGACTATGAGAGAAACCAGTCCTGAGAAGCTGTTGTGAATTAAGGGTTCTTGGTTCAGCAGATGGTGGTACTTAACTTGATTAATGATGAAATTATAACCTAGTTTACTATCTTCTAGGTTGTCTGTGCTTTAGCCCTCACATATTAAATTATATATCATTTTATTGTAAATTGCCTTTATGTGATTTTCTTTTGAATCATAATTAGTAATTACATACATTATATTATATGTGTATATATGTATAATTTGTAGGGATATGACATTTGTAGGGATATATATATATTATATATATATATATATATATATATATATATATATATATATATACACACAGATATATATATGTGTTATGTATACATACATACACACACACACAATTTGCTCTTTCATAGGCTATTTATCTCTGATTTCATTCTAGAGAATCAAATGATGTGTCACACAGTTGTTATGAGAGTGTTCATTTAACCAGGATCCTAAATAGCCTTAATGTCCACCTCTGCTTGTTGTCCTCTGTGGATAATTTCATGATTTATATGGATGGAAAAGTTATACTTAATTTAGACTGACCACTGATCTACTTAGCAAATAGGCTACTTTTTTCATTTTGAAATACCAACTCTAAAACTCCAAAGTACTTTCATTTTTTTTTATACCAGGGATTGAACACAGGGATGCTTTACCACTGAGCAACATCCCCAGTCCTTTTTATTTCTTTTTTTATTTTGAGATAGGGTTTTGCTAAGTTGATTAGGACCTCACTAAGTTGCTGAGGCTGGCTTTGAACTTTCAATCCTCCCGCCTCAGTCTCCCAAGCTTCTGGGATTACAGGTGTGTACCACCAAACCTGACTCAAATTTATCATCTTGACAAGGCTGATCATAACTCCACACCATGTAAGTGTAGACTGCACAGTGACTTTCTTCCAATAGGTGCACCATGGAAAAAGGAGTGGGGGGAGGGGGAGAGAGAGAGAGAGAGAGAGAGAGAGAGAGAGAGAGAGAGAGAGAGAGATTTTTAAGACAGTGACAAATACTACCTGGCCATATAGTCAAGGTTAATATGGTAATTCATGTTGATTGCATATCCCCTGTATATAATCAATGACTCTCCACCTGTATGGTCTTCCTGCCTCAAATTTTTCCCCAAGTGGATTCATGAGAAAAAACAAATCAAATAAACTCCAGTTGAGAGTCATTTTATAAGATCTGACCTATGATCCTCAAAATTGTCAAGGTCATTAAACACAAGGAAAATCTGAGATACTAGTGATATGAAGGAGCTTAAGGAGAAATGGTGGTTTGATACAGTATGATATCCTGAATGAAATTATGAACCAAAAAGCAAATTAGGCATACACTGGGAAATCTGAATCAAAGAGATTTTATCTAATAGCAAAGCATTGGTTTATTTAGTTGTGACCATTGTACCTACTAATGTAAGATGTTAACACAAGGGATATTGGGTGTGGGATTATACAGGATCTCTGTACTATGTTGACATCTTAAAATTTTCATATAAATCTAAATTATCACAAAACTCATTGTCAAAAATTATAGATTCATCCTTTCTGTTCTTTATCTGTTAATAGATAAATTGCAACCCAGAAAGGATGGAAAAAATTTAAATTTAGTTGAAAAATCTCACTTCTTCCTTATTAGATTGTCTAAAACTCCTCTGTCTCTTTTTGTCAAGCATTCATTCTCTGTGTTAATTCTATCACTTTTTCAATTAAGAATTTATTAATTCTTGTCTGGATAGTCACAATGGTCTTCCATCTACTACTCATGCCTTAATCAAGAAGGTTAATAATAATTATTAGTAATTACATCCATTATATTATATGTGAAAATATGTATAATAATAATAATCAAATTATTCTTATTTTAATTTAATATATTACATCTTTCTTTGGGAATACCTTAATGTTTCACTGATCCAAGACCCTCCATAGTCTCCTGTTGTCTTCCCTCACTATTACCTCATTGCTTTATGCAGCCTCTATTAAGATGGAACAAGTTATGGATGTCCCACCAGATCTGGGTCCTTGCTTGCCCAAATTTCATAAATTCTCTTCCAGTTTCATATTCTAGTTGTACAATATTTCACTCCATTAAAGTCAGAAAATGAACTTTGTAATATTTTTAGCTAAAAATAGTGGAATCCTTTTATTTTCTCATAGTGTTTTACGTTTTTATTATCACTTAACATAGCAATATCCATTTTTTCTTTTGTATGTTACTTGTGCAATAGTTTTGCATAATCAAATTTTATCTTGTGTTTTGCTATGGTTCTAGAAGTCAGGTTGCCACTTGCAATTTTACAATATACCTTGTACATACTTAGCACCTAATAAATGTTTATTACAAAGAAGGTTTAAAGGTAAATATTTGATAGTTAAAACTGGGAAATAATGAAAATATGGATTTCTTGGACTTATTATCTTATATTCTTCTAAGTTCTGATTTTTTAAAGTTTATAAAATGAGTATGTATAAATTTAAAGTCAGAGTTATACTGTAGATCACATGCCACATCATACAACAGTTTTACAGTATAAAAATGTCTGTTTAGCTGAGGTGTAAGTTTCTGTGTTAGTGGATAGAAGAAAATGATGGAGTAGTGATGTAGGTGAGAAAAATTCAGAGTGAAGCATGGTCAGAAGCTGCATAATACAATAGACTAAAACATCTTACCAAGAGTATTGGCATCTGAGAGTTTCCTCCACATTAGTCTTACTGAGTTATATTCATACAGATTGTGCTGAAGATGATGGATTAGACATAATGTACCAGAACCTAACTCTTGTCTATCTGTAGCATTCCTTTTAAAATTATGATGGAATTGTAATTTTACAGTATCAGATTTTAAGTTCCATTTATGAATAACCATCCATTAAACCTTGGAAAATTAGTTTCTAAAGATATAGTTAATCCCCAAATACATAGGATTATATCTGGTCATGTTAAAAATTAGTTTGTTGTAGTTGTTTAAGATGACATTGTATTGTGTGTGTTCCAAGCTAGAGCAATAATTTCTTTTTAAATTTTATTTCTTATCTTAATTTGTTATGCAGAATGCATTACAATTCATATTACACATATAGATCACAGTTTTTCATATCTCTGGTTGTATATAAAGTATAATTACACCATTTGTGTCTTTATACATGCACTTAAGAGTAGTGATGTCCATCTCATTCCACCATCTTTTTAACCCCCATGTCCCTTTCCTTTCCCTCCCATCTCTTTGCCCATCTAGAGTTCTTCTAATCCTCACATGCTACCCCTTCCAACCCCGCTATGAATCAGCCTCCTTATATCAGAGAAAACATTTGGCAATTGGTTTTTGGGGATTGGCTAACTTCACTTAGCATTATATTCTCCAACTCTATCCATTTACCTGCAAATGCCATGATTTTATTCTCTTTATTGTTGACTAATATTCTGTTGTGCATATATATAAGATTTCCTTATTCATTAATCTACTGAAGGGCATCTAGCTTGGTTCCACAGTTTAGCTACTGTAAATTGTGCTTCTATAAACATTGATGTGGCCATGTCTCTGTGGTATGTTGTTTTTAAGTCCTTTGGGTATAGACTGAGGAGTCTATAGACTGAGGAGTGGTATAGAAGATGAGTATAGACTGAGGAGTCTATAGACTGAGGAGTGGTATAGAAGATGATTACAATCAATCAACAAATATATGAAAAAAATGTCCAACATCTCTAGCAATTAGAGAAATGCAAATCAAAACTACTCTAGGATTTCATCTCACTCCAGTCAGAATGGCAGCTATTAAGAAGAAAAACAACAATAAGTGTTGGTGGGGATGTGGGGAAAAATACACACTCATACATTGCTGGTGGAACTGCAAATTGGTGCACCCAATATGGAAAGAAGTATGGAGATTCCTTAGAAAACTTGGAATAGAGTGATCATTTCTAATTGGATAACAAACTTCTGTAGTTAGTTCTCTTCTGACAGGCATTCTCTTATAAAACATCAAAATGCTGATGGATGACTAAGAATGATCCTAATTGTAACACCTTTGTATAAATGGTGCTTAGGAATATTAAACTTTCAAATTGAAGTTGTTTGTTCAAGAAAAAAGAAAATACTCTCCAGGGATCAGGATTTGGCCTAAAAATCCTTACTGGCCCCAGAAAGAGATATGCTTTGTTGTAAAAGTCCTCTGGCATTTGCTGTGCCAAAAAGTGTTATTTTGCTTCCTTGAGCTCAGAATCTGATGGCATTACCTATTCATTCTTCCATGCATTGTTTTCAGCACATCACATGCCTGCAGTATACCAGCTCTGGGAGTTTCTGCCAACATGGATATCCCAAACCTAGTATAACAAAGAGGCCTCACTGGAGAAAGTTCTGCTGCCTATGAGGGAAGGATAAAAAAGAAAATAGGTTTGTTTCCATTCAATTAAAAAGCCAGGTGCATGAAAACAAATGAATTGCTTCTCTTCCAAGAGTCGACACGTGAAATCGGACACCCTAAAAGGGAATGGTATTGATGGCACAGGGGTATAAATCTCATGATGGGTCATAAAACTCATTTACAGAGCACCCAAATGTCTATGTAGATCCATAAAATGGCCACAAACAACCTGAAAATCTAGGTAGTAACTCATCTGGAGCAGTCATAACCTCTTTCTGCTGGAGAAATACCAATGGCTTCTTTTGGAATTGAATTAGGTGTGAAAAATAGCTCCTATGCCATTTGGCTAGGAAAAATGGTAATGATGATGAAGGTGATAATGCAATAGCTTATATTCATAGACCACTTTGCATACATTATTTCATTGAATATTCACAAAGTCCTTTCACTGACTGTCCTAGTCAGTTTTAGCTGCTACAACAAAATATTCTAAGCTTAAGAAACATTTATTTCTCCCCATTTTGGAGGGTGGGAAGTTCATGGTCAAGGTACTGATAGATTGAATTCTTGGAAAGAGCCCTCTTTTTGCTCATAGCTGGCTGCTTCTCACTGTATTCTCACTTGGTGGAGAGCAAGTAAGCCCTGGTCTTTTTTTCAAATTCTGAGAACACTAATCTCATCTTGGGAGACATGCCCCCCTGGCCTATCAAAATCTGATTACCTCCCAATGGCCCCACTTCTCATGCCATCACATTGGCATTAGGGCTTCAACATAAATTTGGAGGAGACACAAACATTCAGTAGGGAATGCACTGTGGAGTCTTGGGCATATTCTGTATCTTCTCTGTGCTTCTGCTGCATCATAAAGAAAAAGGATGGTAATAACACCTGATCAATGTGCGTGTGTGTGTGTGTGTGTGTGTGTGTGTGTGTGTGTGATTACATTGAATTAAAAACTGGTGATTACATGATATATGCAAGTAATCCTCGATTTTAAAAAAATGAATATACAAACACAGGTGTCAAAATAAAAGCTAAAACCAAGTTTAAGAAAAAAATTTTAGTGTGGGAATAGAAAATATTTCCCAGGAAGAGGATAAAAATGGAGTTTTTTTCTGATGATATCAACTTTTTAGGAGATCTAATACATATTTATGAAATTTAACATGATAATTTAGAAACAATGATATATGCTCATATTATACGTGTATTACTTTATTCTGATTCCACATTTAGAAATCAATTTTTAACTAAAACTCATCATAGTCCTCTCCAACATTGGTGTTTTTTTTACCCTCTCCAAAACAAATTTGGAGTCTTAAAGGCAGTTTCCAGGACTTGGGTTCTGTTCCCTCTAAGGCGAGGGAAAGACGGGTCCTTGTGAATCAGGATGATCTTGACAAACCACAGTGAGGCCTTCTTGTGGCTTAGTATATTTGCAAGTTCATCCTACAGGTGTATGTTTGCGACCACCACAATGTGTATTCCTTTTAAATGAATGAACAACACTTGTACACAACACTATCCATAGACTCAAACCCAAGGCCACATTCCAAGGAATCTTAGCAATCTGTACTTTCTATCTGATCTACCCCAAGCATGAATTGCTGATTTAATAAGAAATAAAACAAGAAATAAAGACTGTGTTTACCTTTGTTAGTAGAAAATAAAGAGTTTGGCCAACCTCAGACCCCAGGACCACTCAGGTGTGACCCACATTTGGTCACCCTGTCCATCAATGCAGTCAGTACCCTGACTCCAGAGGCAGGCAAGATCTAGGAGGGTGTCCATTTTTCCTCCCTATGCAGCAGGAAATGGTGACAGAAAGAGGAAACTGAGAATTTCCTAGCCTGTAAGCCTGTGGGGAGGCCTATGGTGGGGGACATAAACCCATCTTCCAGCCATTTTCTCAAAAGCACTATGATTTCATGACACTGGGGAAGTGAAGGAGCTTCTGGTTCTGGCCACTCCAGAGGAAAGTTTAAGATAAGTGCCAATTCAGCTGTGTGGCATGAGGAAGGACCTATAGACTGAGCCCCAGGATCATGTTCTTGGCAACCCAACTCCAACTTTGTCACCCACTGCAAGTCTGTGCTGCACTGGCACATCAGGTGATTCCATTACTTCCAGGACCCTGATTCCCAATGCAGCCTACTGGGCAGCACCTCGAACTGGGTTCAGAAGGATACTATTCCAGGAATTATCCCACCAGGATAGATGAGCACTGCCACAACCTCACCCAATGGCCTTCACTGATTACTGAAGGTCCAGTGGACCCAGAAAAGGCCATGGGCAATGCAAGGGGCCCAAGGAGCACCCACTTGGGTCAACAGTCCCAGGTGAGGCTCCCTCCAACCTCACTCCTCCAGGTCCCCACTCACTGATATTTTGCCCAGTTCAGAAGCAAGCCCAGAACTCCACCAGTGAGGAGGAGGGACAGTTCTTAATAGCTGAGCATGGAGGAGCATGCAGGGCTGCTTAGTGGGTTATGGGAAGCTTGAGCTTGAAACCTCACAGCTAACCCTGGCAGGGTGCCCTTCCATCCAGGAAAAGCCAAGACCCATGACAACTGGAACCTCCAAAGAGTGAATGCTGAGTGGATATCTGGGTCTGTAGGTGTCTGTGTTGGATTGGACTGGTGAAAGGTAACATATCTTACACTGTAGGAACAGTAGGAGGCCTAGTAATGTCCCCAGAACAGCTAAGCAATGAAGACAGTCAGACAATTGGAGAGCTGGGGTTGTGGCTCATTTGCAGAGTGCTTGCCTAGCACGTGGGAGGCACTGGGTTCAATTGTCAGCACTGCACAGAAATGAATAAAGGCCTGTTGACAACTAAAAAAAAAATAATAAATTTAAAAATGGGAGAATCTTGATAACCAAAATTCAAAGAAAGCAACCCAAATATGAATAAAACTTGATTTTGTGAGCACACAGCTGGGTTTTTCTGTTTTCCGCACAAAGAAAAAGGACCGTGCACAGAGGGTTGCATTCCCTCCCAGCCTGCCCTGCTGAACCCCTCAGCCAGACTCTGGGGGATGCCTTAAATGCATTCTCAGCAGCTGTTCCCTCCACTGTTCCCAGAGGAAGTGCAGGAAGACACACAGGCCATGATCCCAAAGCTGCCACCACCTGCAAATGCTGCTCAGCCAAGAAACTTGCCCCCCAGCAGTTCCCCTTCTGACTGGCCAGGCCCAGGCAGGACAGCAGACAGAAGTCTGACAGCTCAGGGGTGGGGCATGGGCTGAGGGATTCCTGCCATTGCAAGAGCTCCTGGCTGTCAAACTAAGTCCCGCCCACCCTCACCAGAGCAAGGCTAGATACAAACACTAGCTCACACCTTCAAGGGAGGACAAGGTGTCCTTGCCCAGCCCCAGCAAGCGAGATCCTGGAGATGCCACCACCACTTGCTCCCCTGCTGGTGCACCGCCTATCTAATGACATTGCTTTCCCCTTCAGAGGCCCAGGGAGGCTACCCCCTGCTCCAAGCTTGGAGGTATGGGGGGCGCTTCTATTGGGGCCATGCCACTTCCCGCCTTTTCAGAGAAGAGCACTCCTGAAGAGGCACCGACCTGTCCCTGTACCGGAGGTGCAGGTACTGCCAGCCAAACACCTGCTCATCACCCCAGTGCGCACGTGCTCCACGCCCCAAGAGCTACCCTGAACCCGCAGCAAGAGCCTTCTCAGCGCTCTGACTGCCCCCACGTCCATTGGAGTTCAGCCCATCTGTGCTGCCATCCTGGCTGCCTCTGGGGAGGGGCAGGGTCGTTGCACCAGTCTGAGGGGAGAGATCCCTGGCCTTGCCCTAGCTGCCACCCCTCAAACCCAGCATCTACAACCCTTCCGAGATGACCCGGAAGCCTCACTGGGTCAGGAGGTGGACCAGCGGGATCTGAATCACCTCCCAGTGTCAGCACTCAACAGTCCCCCCAGGACCCACGCACGCACCAGGCACGCGGTTCCCTTGCCTATTTCTTCCGCATCTGGTGCACGCACCTGGACTTTGCACGTGCATGCAGACTTTGCACAGGCACGCGGAATTTGCACGCGCGCGTCCGTTCCTGGCGCAAGCCTGCCTCTTGTCCAGTATTGACGGTTTTCCTCACGCGCTCGCGTGTTCTCCACTCATTCCTTCTTCAGCTGCGCCCTTTCAACAGGTCTGACAGCCATTTCCCCTGAAGCTGCGTGAGCCACGGAAGAAGGCCTTCTCCGATCAACGCTAGAATCACCCACTAGCGCCTTCGCTGAGACTGCCATGGAGACTTCTCACAGCAAGTGTTGTCCCTCACCCCTGCCCCCGGCGCTGAGGGGCAGAGACCTGCCAGAAGGGTCCCACCAGAAGCCCGGTCATGGGCCGCGCCGACATCCCTATACTGGTGGGCCACTAAGGGCTTCCTAGGCTGGTGGCACCACTCGCAGGTCGTCTTGCCGCCATCCTGCAACTGCTCCTCAGCGGTTGCGAAATGTGCCTGCTTGGTGGTTTTCCAGGGTCCTGCAGGCCCTTGGATCTTTTCTCGGAGACTTGGATATTGCCTCCTCCCTTCGCATGCCAGGTCTCCTGAAGAGGACGCTGCTGTCAACTGCAGCTTTCATGAATTCCTGCATCCCAGGCCGCAGACTCAGACAGCCGCCTTGTGGGATGCAGGGGCAGGAAGTGGCTCCTTGCCAGCTTCCAGCACCCCAAGAACCCTGCCCAGGGAGGACTGTGATCACAGCCCCTGGGGACAGTGGCCAAGTGGTGGCTGAGCAAGCAGAGCACCCTGTAGAGAGAGAACATCAGAGGGGGCGCCCTCAGGTCAGTGGAAGAGCATCTGCTTTTAGGCCCCTGGGGGCCCATAGCTGTGTGCCTGCCTTTGTGCCCAGGCCTGGGCCTCTGTGGAGTAACCTCTGCACCCAGAGCTCCCAAGACAGAGCTGAGAGCTCCCGGGCCATCTGCATGAGCTCCTGCCCCAAAAGAAACCCCATCAGCAGCTCCTACAGCTCCACTCGAGGTCTGCGAGCCCTGAAGAGGAGGGCTCCAGACCCATCCAACCGGGAGCCGCCCCTGGGATGTTCTTCATCCCCAGGGATTGCCCCAAAGAAGGCCCAGGGTGAGAAAGTGGCAGAAGGCAGGGCGGGACACCCATTTCCCAAGAAGAAGTCCTCACCCACGGGAGACACCAGTAGGCCATGGAAACGCAAGTTTCCTCTCCTGCAATGCCGCCGAGGGGAACCTCTGAAGCTGCCACCACCTCTGTTACTGGCCTGTGTAGTGACTGCTGAGGACCTAGACAGGGAGAAGAAGAAAGCTCTGCAGCGCATCAACGGTCTTCTGATGGGTGAGACCCAGGTCATTGGGAACAGCTGTGCCATGGCCCCACAAGCCCATGGGGGGGTCCCCTCTCCACCGGGAGGGGCCAGGCCTCTGGCATCAGTGGGCCTCAGCCAGACCTTTCCCCATCCCCCCAGCAGCACAACCATGGTGGCCCACACCCCAGGGTGGGTCAGCTCTGCTGTCTCTTCCCAGAGCCATCCTCCCATCACCAATCTTACAGGACCGCTCTCCCCCAGCCTGCCAATTGCTGCTTTGGCCCTTCCTCCCAGGCCCTCTCTCAGCACATTGGCAGGCTTGGCTGCACAGCCAGTGGCCCCCTTTGGGGTCACACTTTCGAACACCACTATGCCTTCACAGCCCCCACATCTGGGGCCTCCCTCCACCTTGGGTAGGGGCTTCCGGCGCTCTCACCAGGGCCCAAAGCCCTACTTTACTCACAGGCCCTCACCTGTAGCAAGCTCCAGCTCTCCAGCTCCAAGTGTGCGAGGACACATTCTGCAGGGGAAGCAGCCTCTCACCCCTGGAGCCACCGTCTCACCCAGTTCTGGGGTTCCTGGTGGGATGAAGCCTGGAGCCCCTAGCTTTGTCAGCTGTCATCAGCATGGACACGTAGGAGCTCCAGGTCCGGGGGGGGCAGCTCCGATGCCACCCTTGACCGTGGGCAGCCTAAACTACTCAGCCCTTGGGTCTGACAAACACAGAAACTCCACTGTGGGTCCTCGTGGCAGCACCCAGTCACATTCAGTGACCTCAAAGGCAGATGGGAGGAGAGACTTGTCCTTGGGCCATACATCATGCAAGGAAATATCAGGCTCAGAAAGTAGAGAAACCCCCAAAGCTAGAGAGCACCGTGGGGCAAGTTTGGGAAATGACACCTCCAGTGCCCCTAGCCAGAGCACCACCATGGCACCCAGAAAACCCACAAAAGAGGGTAAAAAAGGGCAAGGAAAGTGTGGAGTTCCTACCCCGAGTGCCATTCCTCAAAGCCTGCCCACCCAGAAACACCAAAGCTTACCTCAGGGGACAAGCACTCCCACTGAAAAGGGTATCTATAGTTTGCCTTCAGTCCCTGGGACATCAAGTAGATCAGAGAGCCCAGACTTGCTTCCTGACCTCATTTCAGCCTTTGGGGCCTGGTGTAGCTCCTCCCAAAGAGGAGAAACCCCAAGCACCAGGCAGCAACATGGGGCAAGTTTGGAACAGAACCTCTCCAGTGCCCCTCGCCAGAGCACCACCATGGCACCCAGAAAGCACACCAAAGAGGGTCAAAAAGAGCAAGGAAAGAGTGGAGTTCCTACCCCAAGTGCCATCCCTCAAAGCCTGCCCACCCAGAAACACCTAAGCTCACCTCAGGGGACAAGTACTACCACTGAAAAGGGCATCTCTAGTCTCCCTATGGCCCCTGTGACATCAAGGAGATCAGAGAGCCCAGACTTGCTCCCTGAAATGATGTCAGCCTTTGGGGCCTGGTGTAGCTCCTCCCAAAGAGGAGAATCCCCAAGCAACAGGCAGCAACATGGGGCAAGGTTGGAACAGAAAACCTCCAGTGCCCCTAGCCAGAGTACCACCATGGCACCCAGGAAAAACACAAAAGAGGTTAAAAAGGGGCAAGAAAACAGTAGAATTTCTACCCTGAGTGCCATCCCTCAAAGACTGCTCACCCAGAAACACCAAAAGTCACCTCAGGAGACAAGCACTACAAAGGGTATCTCTAGTTTCTCTTTGGTCCCAATGACATCAAGAGGATCAGGGAGCCACGACTTGCTCCCTGAACTCATTACAGCTTTGGGGGCCTTGTGTATCTCCTCCCAAAGAGGAGGTACCCCAAGCAACAGGCAGCAGCATGGGGCACAGTTGGTACAGAACACCTCCAGTGCCCCTAGCCATAGTACCACCGTGGCACTGGGGAAACACACAGAAAAGGGAACAAAGGGGCAAAGAAACACTCATGTTCCTACCCTGACTGCCATCCCTCAAAGCCTGCCCACTCAGAAACACCTAAGCTCACCTTGCGGGACAAGCAGTACAGCCAGTAAGGATACCTCTAGTTACCCTTTGGTCCCAATGACATCGAGAGGATCTGGGAGCCATGACATGCTCCCTGAACTCATTATAGCTTTTGAGGCCTTGTGTATCTCCTCCAAAAGAGGAGGTACCCCGAGCAACAGGCAGCAACATGGGGCACAGTTAGAACAGAACACCTCCAGTGCCCCTAGCCAGAGCACCACCATGGGGACCAAGGGACAGAAAGCAAGGCACACCCCTGTGAAAGCAACCTCTGGTGTGGCCACAGTTACTGGCACCCCCCAAAGCCTGCCCACACAGAAAGGCTTAAGCTCTCCTGGGGGAACCAGCAACACATCCTCAAAATCAACCTCTACTTTGACGGCCACCCATAATCCATCTATGAGGCCTGGGAGCCCAGACTGGCTCCCAGATCTGATCTCTGCTTTTGGAGCCATGGTCATCAGCCCACGTGGAGAAACAAGAAGCGCGAGAAAGCGCTAAGAACACGCTTGGGCTTTAACACCTTCAGCCCCTCTACCCAGGTAGGACTGACGCTGCCTAGATCCCAACAGTCCTCCACTGCCCCCATCTGGGCCTCAGCTGGCCCTGCCTCCACTCCATGGGGCCACTGGGCATCCTATCACCTCCACCATAGGATGGTGAGTCTGGCATGCTGTAGCCCTTGAAGACTTGTGAGGGCACTCAATTTGGCCAGGGCATCCACCCCAGTGAAGCTCCATGTGTCACTCAGCAGGAGTGAGACTTTTAATATCACAATTTTGAAACTTTTCAAAATAATTGTGAGATTTAGTGGGGTTATATGGGATTTTGTTTCCCCCTTTTTATTTTTAAAATTGTAGAAAAAAGTTGATATAAACTGGACCACCATTAGCTTTAGAGAATGGCCCAGCACTGTACAAGTATTTAAACAGCAAGAAGTGACAATACATATTTTTATTTGGCCAGGAAAATTAGCAAGAGTGACCTGTGATGCAAGGGAGGATTGTTAAAGTCCATGCTGTAGAACTAAAGAGGGCACCACAGCAAAAGGAGGCCTAGATTTTTGTTGTTTTGTTTGTTTTTATGAGTCTTATGATTTTCCTTTGTCTCTACCAATGGCCTAAGCAATAAAAGTATAAACTGGGGCCAGTATAGATACTAAAATACAGAATTACAACTTGTTTGTCTTATAAGTAATCACCTTATTATTATAAATTACCTTCAGTTGTTACATTAAAATTTGTACTTGCATAAGGCTTTACAAGAATAGTTTTGAAACTTGTAAGGATAATACAATATAAAACTAAGAAGAGTAAAAGATTTAATTTTATAATAGTTATAAATTAAGGAATATAATTTTTATAATTTGAAACATTTACTTATTTATATATAGTGTTTTTGTTTACTTTAGGAATAGAGTAATCTTTATGACAAAAGCCTATCTTCTGAATTTGATTTTAAATAAACTTGAACAATTGTCTTATCTTGGAATGATATGAAAGAATTTTAACTTAGGTATGGTGGCCGCTTGTTCAATCTTAGGCAAGATGTTTTGATTTTGAAACTAATCTTAATTTTTTACTTGAATATTATTTTATAAAAAATTATACATAATTTTAAAATTAATATTAATTAGTGAACGTAATTTATCATTATGTAAAGGTAAGAGAGCCTTTAATTCCCTCTTAAGGGAAAGAGGCAAAACATTTTTAAACTTTAAATAAGTTAGGCTCTCTTTGTTGTCTTTTAGAGATATATTTGAGTTGACTTCTCAGGAGAACATAAAATTTTATAACATTTCTCGGTAGTCATCATGAACCATAGAGTGAAGCTGCTTGAAGAGGTATCCCATCGGCTTATAGGAGGGTGCAGTTGGCTGAGCGAGGAGGCCAGTGGTGATACCCTGTCTTTCATCCATAACGAGGTGGAAAGGGTGTTTAGGGTTAGGAAGAGAGAGAGAGTGTAAGAATATGTAAGAGCATTCCTGAGCTTGTAAAAGGAATTGGCTACTAGCTTAGGGGAGGTGAGGGTCCAATGAGGGGTCTCCTTAGTGGCCTTGTATAAGGGGTTGGTAAGAAGTGCAAAGTGGGGAACCCAATGCCTGAAAAAGTCTGCCAGACCCAGGAAAGAGAGGATGTATTCCACTGTTTTGGGTGGTTGTAGGTCATGGAGAGCTTGAATTCTGTCTGTTTGAGGCTTTTAGAGGTTGAAGTGAGAAGTGTACCTCAATAATTAACTGAAGAGGTAGTAAGCTGGGCTTTGGCTGGAGAGGCCCAATAGTCCAGGGACCCTAGGAGTTCGAGGAGCTGAGCAGTGTGAGTTCACAAGCCTTGAATGATGAACCGCATAGAAGGTCATTCACATATTGTAAGAGTGTGCTGCCCCAAGTGTGCTGTCACAAGCAGTTAGATCCCATGCCAAGCCTTGCCCAAAGAGATAGGGACTGTCCCTGAAGCCTTGGGGTAGGACTGTCCAGGTCAGCTGATGATACCTTCCCATGTGAAGGCAAAGAGCTAATAAGAGTCAGGATGGAGGGACACAAAAAAGAAGGCATCTTTAAGATCCAGGACAATAAAGTGAGTGTTCAAAGGGGGGACATGAGAAAGAAGAGTGTCGGGGTTGGGAACCACCAGGTGGATGGGAATAACTGTCTCATTCATTAGGCGAAGATTCTGGACTAAGTGTTAGGCTCCTGAGGGTTTGCATCCTGGCAATTTGGGAGTGTTGCAGGGGGAGTCAGTAGGAAAGCAGGGTCCCTGGGCAAGTAAGCAGTCTATGATGGGTTTAAATTGCTCCCTATAGGTTTTGGAGATGGGAAAATGGTCTTGAAGGGTCTGAATCATCTGTCTCATCCACTAGGGGCCCCACTGCCCACACTTTGCCCTTTCTGAGGTGGCCTCTTCTTTTTGATCCTTTGTGCAGTTTGTGAGTCTTGGGCCAATCACCATCACAAACATCTTAAAAGAGAGTGCAGGCCTGGCATCAGAACACCTGGGCCAGGAAGAACAAGAAAAGAAAACTCACTTTTTTTTTGAACCTAGGGAAAAATCACTTCAAGGGTGTCACATATTCTTGAGGCATTGGTGTCATTCTGCTTTGACAGAGGAAGAGTGCCCCCTGAGTACATCTTCCCACTTTCTGGAATTGGGATGGTAGTAAAGTGTTTTCTGTGTGAACAAAAAACTTAATCACAGTAGAATACACTAAGATGGTTATTCTGCACCTATTTTATAAATTTCATGAGAAAAAATCAAATGGTCATAACTACTACCCAAAGTGGGGGTGGGGGAATGTAGTGTCCAGGAGCAGCTCTTGGTTGGGTCATCACCTCTAGGATTCCAGCTCTCCTTTAGCTTGATTTGGATCACTTCACATTTCTACCAGGACACTGAATTTACTGAGAGCCATGTTGCCTGCCTCAGAAAGCTGACACCTGTGAAGACTTGTGTTGGAGTTTCTTTTAGGGCTTCCTCCGATGTCATCAAACAAATATCTTGTGGCATTTTGTCTATATTAAAGGGTAGGCTAGTTGACAAGTCCCCTCACTCCCCACCCTCCAAAACAAGCAAACAGTGGTTTTATGTGAAATGAGATACCTCTCAGTTTTTGAGAGCTGTTCCATTCCCTTAATGACTGGTTGTCTCAGTTGTTGGGGTTAGTATCAAGACTTCCTGGAAATCTTTATCATTTTCCCCATATTTTTACTGATGCAATATGGCTCAGTTCCCCTACCCCTACCACTTGGTCCCTTTTCTCTACTCATCTTTCCCACATTCCTTTTCCTTTTTGTTCTTTATTTTTTGCATCTCAGAGAAAACGTACATCCAATATTTGTGCATCTAAGTTCTTTGGGGATGTTGATGTGTAGGTTTTTTTCCTTGATGTGTCCTTATCTGGTTTGGGTATGTGTGCAATGCTGGCTTTATAAATTTGGAATGTGTTCCATCCCTTTGTATTTCATGGAGGAATTTGAGGAGTTTTGGCATCACTTCTTCTTCAAAGATTTTCGGTAGACCTCAGCTGGGAGTCCATCCAGCCCTGAGTTTTTCTTTGTTAGAGACAGTAATGAAAAGCCTTCCATCTCATTACAAGTCATTGGTATGTTTGGGTTTTCTTTTGCTCTGGATTCAGTTTTGGGAGATCCTATTTATCTAGAAATGTATTCATTTCTTCTAGGTTTTCCAATGTATGGGAGTACAAGTTTTCAAAATAGTCTCTAATGATCCGCTGGATTTCTGTGATATCTATGATATCTATAATCTCTAATTTTATAAACTTGGCTTTTCTCTGCTTTTTTCTTGGTTATTTTAGCATGGGGGCTTTTCAATCTTGTTTACCTTTTTAAAGAAACAACTGTTTTATTGGTCCTTAGTGTTGTTATGTTTCTTGTCAAGTTCATTAATGTTGGCTCCGATTTTATTTCCTTCCTTCCTTCAGTGTTTGCTCCTCCACCATAGCCTGGATTTACACCATTTCCCATTTACACAGTGCATGCTGTCGGCTTCCTCAGTAGAGGGCGCTGAAGTGACACCGCAGGAAGCAGAGGCCTCTTGTGGTTAAGCTACTGCACCATTGCTCTGTGATGCTGGTATGAGTCCACGTGAGGGCAGCGTGGATCAGGTGAGGAGATCCTCAGATCCTGAGGAAGGCTTTGGTCTCCAGGAAAATTTCCCAACACTTTCCAAGCTGATCTTAGGTGATGGTGCCCTCCTAGTGAATGGTCCAACTGTAGTTGGAGGCACCTGACCCTGAGTTCAGAACTTGGCAGTCCCTGGCTCTACCCATGCCCACCTGAGTTGTAGCACACCAAACACACTGCCCTTACCGGGCACATATTCCCAAGGGTCCCCCATCCCTTTCTGTTCAGAGGACACTGTGAGAGCCATGGCTGCTGCTCCCTCAGGTAAGGAAGGTCAAGGTGGGCTGGGGAGTGGACAGCCCTGGATGCTCCTACCATGTGGTCACCCATGCCCACCGGCTTGTCCCCTAGAGATGAAGACCTGGCATAAGGCAGAAGCTGCTGCAGAGTATTGAAGCTGCTGCTGACCTTGAGGAAGAAGGTAGGTGCAGGCCGCAAACCTGGGAAGGCACAGCCAACTTGGGTGGGGGCCAATGGTTCTTGGAGGGGTGCTCCCTGGTGACAGGAGCTGCCACACTGTAGGCAGGCTCACCCAGGATGAACATCTACCTCTGGAGGGCTGGAGGGATGACCCATGTGTTTAGGGTTCTGGGGCTGGAGGTATGGGGTACCTGTGGTGTCTTTAAGCTGTGTGCAGGGGTGGATGCAGTGTGAAGATCCTCCAGGTTGGGGGCATACCTTGAGGTGTCTGGTTGGGACCCCCTGTTGTGCAGGAACAGTTGTGTGGGTCTCAGTGAGGGGGCCTTAAAGGAGAGACAGGCTCCTGGGTACAGGTAGGCCTGTTTGGGGAGGACCATGTTGAGTGGACCTGCCAAAGAGGGCCCAGCATTCAGCAAAGGAGAGGTTCAGTTTGGGGACAAAAAGACTCCCTCCTGAACGCACACATTCGCAGTACCCAGAGCCACCACCACCAGGAGACAGAGGCCACTTCTTGGGGGTCTCAGGTCTGTGGACTGCTCCATTGGCAGGCAGCATCCCATCATCTTAACCACCTAACACAGGAGAATGACAAACAGACTTCTGCTGCCCTGCTGCCCATTTACTGTCCCTTGGGCCATGGTGGAGATTAGTCCAGCCTCTGGATGTATAGCTAGTCACCTCTGAGGTCCCTGTAGAGGTAGGGAACATTTAGAGTGGCCGGGCTGAGGATGGCATCTGCAGGTCTGGACTGAGTGTGCATGGGTACACACATGGCTGTGTGTGTGTGTGTGTGTGTGTGTGTGTGTTTGTGTGTGTGGTTTGCATATGTGTGGAGTTTCGGCTGCAGTGTGTGAGTATGAGAATGTATGTGCATCTGTCTGCAGATGTCCAAGTGCATTTCCAGACATTGCATGTGAATCGGTGTGAACTGTTTTTGTGAGTCTGTTTAGTGTAATGCATGAGTATATATGAATAAATAAGGCTATGATTTGTGTGTGTGTGTATGTGTGTGTGAGAGAGATTTGCCCTTCTCTTGTCACCCCCCACCATTGCTCAGCCTGGCACCCCTTTGCAGCCATGTTTGCATCTTGTGAGCTGTCAGCTCGAGATCTTACAAGGTGTAGACATTTTGGGCCAGCCTGGTCTGTCTGTCTGTCTGTCTGTCTCTCTCTCTCTCTCTCTCTCTCTCTTTCTCTCTCTCTGTGTTAGGGGTGGCATCATGTGGTGGATGAACTGAGCACCACTGAGGCTCCCCTCCTCGTGCAGATGCAAATTGAGCACTTACTCACGTGCTTTCATTGAGAGTACAATCCAGTCTGAGAACAGGTAGATAAATAATAAGTTCCATGGCAGAAATGAAGGTCAGAAAGACAGGGAAAGGGCTCACCAGAGGTGGTGGTCAGCTTGGCCTCGCTGAGGGGATAATGTTTGAGCAGAGCGTTGAAGGAAGGGAGGACATACACTCCTTCAGGAAGGGTGTTCCTGGCAGAATTATCAACACCTGCAAGATCTTGAGCTGGGAAGACAGAGTAGCAAGGTGGCCAATGAAACCAGAGCAGAGTGGAGGAGGAGAGTGATGATGCTGTCAGAGAAAGAACAGGGTCCACCTTGCAGAGTCTCGTGGCTGCTGTGGTCTTTGGCCCTCACCCTGGGTAAGATGGGAGCCCTGGGGGAGTTTGGACCAGAGGAGGTACATGGAAGTATCAGGGATGAGTAGGAAGGAAGCACGGTCACTAGGGTGTCAGGCCAAAGAGGAAACTTTGGCCTATTCTTTGCAGAATTTTGCCTCTGGGCTGGGAACCCCAGGCTCAGCCTCCACTTTTCAGCATTCAGAGTAGGGGTGGCAGAATCCTTGTTCATTGAATGGGCACAGAACTTCCAAGAAGGACATTTCTGGGTCCCTTGAGTCCTGTAGGATTGACTCAGTTGAGCCTGTGTGTAGGTCATGGGGGCAGAACTTCTCATGAATAATGCTGTCCCACCCATACGATGTGTTTTGAGGCTGTTTCAGGACTCTGGCAGCACAACTCCTGGGAGCTTTGGATAGTGTCGGGTGTCTGGTAGCCTTGATCTTCCTGGTTATCAATAGTGAGAGTGGCAAGAGGGGCCTGGCTTTCTTGTTTGCTTGTGTCTCCTGTGCCATGCTGTTGGGTCTACCTGCAGAAGCCTCATGAGGTGCTGTAGTAGCTTGGGGGAGGATTTTGTCATGGGTTAACAAGTAGGAAAGGGCACTTTTGTCACCCCCATGGGCCTGCAAAATTGCTAAGGCTTCAGGCACCTGATGCAACAGGACATGGCCTAAGCCTTGTTCCCAGGCCTCTGTCCCTAACAACCATGTGATTCCTAAAAAGTCCCTGCTCACATCCCCTGTTCCTGCTTTCTAAGCACAGGAGGTTCTAGAGCTGACCACCACCTCTGGTGAGCCCTAGGTTCTAGCCACCAGCTGGCACCACGCTCTGTGACTGGTCCTCCCTGGAATTTGCCAAGGCTGTACTTAAGATATAATAAAACAGCAGCTGATAAGGCTTGCTCCCCTCCAGGAGGCCTAGGATTCAGTTAAAGACATCCTGAGTAAATAAAGGCATAAAAACAAACAAACAAAACAAAAAATTACCATATGATACCTAGCTGTTCAATAGACAATCTCATTTAAGCACCCCCATGCTCTGTGGAGTGAACAACACACCTTCACTGGTGCATTAGAAAACTGGGACAAGGACATGGCAGGTATCTTGCCTAAGGTCACAGAGATAGTGAGTAGTTCACCCAGGGATCTGGCTGCAAACCGTGCTTTACATTGCTCTGCAGCTGCAACCAACAGCCCACAGGTGGTTGTGACCTATGCTGGGAGTGTGAGTTGGGGTTGGCAAAGGGCCAGAGTCTGGAATCAGACAGTCCTGGGTTCAAATTGTGGTCCTGCCCATTTAGTAGCACCTGAACCTCTGGAATGACAGTCTCTTTTCCCTTGTGCAGCAGTGTTGCTGACCTGTTCTAGTGGTGCCATCTGTATGCAGGAAGGACTGCTTCGCTCACTCCAGTGGGAGCAAGATGGACTCAGCTGCAGGGGGTCAGTTTCTGCCCTGTGCTCACAGATGACTTTGCAGATGCTCTCAGAGCATGAGCTTGATCACCTGGATAAGCCCTTGGTAGGGGTGCCGCAGGCCCCAGAGCTGTGCTATATGTTGAATGCAAGGGGTATTTCTTGATGTCCAAAGGGAAAAGCTCTTTGGGGGGAGCCTCCTGATCCTGCCATGGAGTTGTCCTGAGCCCTTGGGTGAGGGGTTTCAGAGTTCTAAATTCAGATGGGTCACTGTGTTTTTCTTTTAGTGATATGAGAAGATGGAAGATCCATATTTTTATGCTTTTTCTGTTCCTGATGTTTTAGGAGCTCAGATTGTGGGTGTTCTATGGAATGCAACAGTTGCTGCCATACCGAGGCCACATTGAAAAATCAGATAGCTGAGGCCCTAGGAGTCAGACACTCAGTGATACTTGGGTCTTTGAAAGCATTCCCTGTAGTTATTCTTCAGTCAATTATGCTTAATTAGTAGACCAGAATTATAGAATCTTCAGTTCATCAAACATCAATCCTAAGTGCTTTGCCTTGTCTCATATAATCTACAAGGCTGACTTCCTCTTGTGTAGGTGAAAGTAGCAACTCCTCTTTACTCGGAAGGAAGTTGAAGCTCTGAGGGTTTAAGGACTTGAGCCAAGGCCAGACAGCTATGAAGCAGCAAAGTGGTCCACCATTCAAATTGGATAAACCCTAACACTGTTAGCTAGATCAATAAGTAAACAAGCATAAGTTTACAGGAGAAAGAAAGGCTGACAAGTGGATTGCTCTGGTTCACATGTTTGGGAATTGTGGGCTGAACACAAGAGATTCAGGCACAGCTTTATCCAGAGGTTGCAGTGTCATCATCAGGACACTGCCTCGCTCCATCTCCCGACACTGCCTTCTTTGCCCACCCTGTCTCTGGGGGTGGTGGCATGTTGCCAAGCAGCTTTAGAGACACAATCTTCTAGTTTGGCATTGGAGGAAAAGACAGTGTCCTAATGATGAGAGTGAAAGTCATGGGCCAGCCTGGGTCACTGCTTCTTTCTGCCCATCATGGTGGGATGGATTGATCTCAGTGGTCAAGCCTGGAGGGGCTGAATCATTGTGTGAGAGAAAGAAAGAGTCACCAAAAATATTCAAGGGTAAATAATGAGACAGGGAGATGAAAGCCAAGCAGGAAAGCCACAGATGTCCCCACCGAAGGGGTGAGAGCAGCCGCATTTAGAACACAGCCCCTTGCAGTAGAGGTGGCTGATTTTGCCCCTGTGCCTGTCTTTGGTCTTAAGTGCTGCCTGCAGGCTTACTATTTGCCAGGTGTCCACTGGATCATGTGAGCAGACCCTGATATTGTACAGACAGACACCAACTGGCTGCATGGAGAGAGCATCCTCAGCTTTCCTGGGTACCTCCAAGTGTCCTGAGTGCAGTACCCAAGCCTGGCTCAGATTGCCCAGGTCTTAATCAGTGGAGGCAGTTATAACTACGACCATCAACTGTGTGGCTTTGAAACATCAGAAACTGATTTCTCACAGATCTGAAGGCCGGCAGGCCAAGATCAGGGGACCAGGATGGCAGGGTATGGTGAGGGCCCTCCCTCAGGTTGCAGCTGACCCACTTCTCATTATATCTTCACCCTATGACTTTTCCACAGCTTCCAAGCCCTCCTTTCCAATCCTGGGGGAGCTGTGGAGACAACAGTGAGCACAAGGAAGGCCCCTACCCTCTTGGAGCCCACAGTCTAGAAGGAGAGACCGAGCGAGGACAAGTAAACTGATGAAGAAATAGGATGAATTCAGAAATGGTTGAGGAAACAGAGGAGAGAGGGGGACAGGGTGTTCCTAGGTGGCAGTCAGAATGGGCTTCTCAGAGGAAGTGTCATGAGCGCTGAGAGCTTATTGATGGACAGGAGCTGCTGGGCCAAGAATTGGGAAGGGCAGCTCAAAGGTGCTCAGGCAGCAAGCAGCTGGCAGCCTCTGAGGGAGCAGGGGTGGAATGGAGATAAGTAGGGACAGCCCAGGGACAGAGAGGGAGAGGTGGGCCACCCTAAATCTGAGTCTCCCCTCAAGGCCTTCTGAGGAGGTGTCAGGCAGGGCTTCTGAGCTGTCACCATCAGACAGCTTCTCTATAAAGACCCCAAAGCCCCTTGAAGTCCATGCTGTGCTGAGCTTGGAGAGAGGCAGGTTGGGAAGGAGGTGCTGGGTCTGTTTGCCCCAAGCTCTGGTTGCCTGCCCTCAGCCTCGCCCAGTGCAGAGTGAAAAAGCACACTTCTTCCTCCTCTTGTTTTTTACTTGATAACTTTTGAGAGAATTTTTAAGCTCAAAATTGAGGGGAAGAACAGAGATTTCCCAAATGCTCCCATCCCTGCCCAGCTTCTGCCTCTGTCACCATCACTACCCACCAGAGAGGCACATTTGTTCCAGTTCAGAAATCCACATCATTGTCACCTAGAGTCTGGAGCTAACCTTAATCTTTCCTCTTGTTGATGCACATTCTGTGGGAATGGACAGTTGTAGAATGACATGAACCCAACTTTGGCCATGACCATGGTGTTTCCTGGCTGTGATCTGAGGAAGCAGGTGCGTTGGCCATCAGGACAGAGCAACCTGAATCCATGTGGAGCTTCACTGATGCAAAGTGCAGTCTCCTCACAGGCCTGATGGGCCTTGCCTTCCTAGGTCAGCAGCCTCATTGGAAGCTTGGGAATGGTAAAAGTGACACCTACATTGCATGGGTGCTATGAATCTTTGGGCTTACACAGGAAGCACTCACTTCCAGGAGGCACCCATAGGGGTTTGTTGAATGAGTGAATAACGGTACTCTCTTCCAGACTTGGTGTGGGACAGCCTGGATTTGAATTTCCACCCTGGCCCTTGTAGCTGAGTATTCTGTGGCAAGTCATTTCATCTGACCATGACTCATTTTCCTCATCTCTAGAGGGGGGATATACCCATCCCATTGAGTTACCATGAAGAGTTGAAGAAACCATATCCATGAGCATGGGCCAGAAACACAGTGGTAGGTGGTGCTACTAAAACAAATGTATGCACACTTACTATGCAGCAGCTACTGTCTTCAATTCTTGAAAGGTACTGCATTCCTCCCCAAATTTGGACATTCCTCAGAAGGTGCTGGAGCTGCTGTGTAAAATATGTGTATTGCTTCTAAGCCCTGGCACATGGCCATCTCCTGCTTGGTGCTGGGAATTCTGGGAACTCAGTCAGCTCTGGGGAAAGTAGTGTTTTCAGAGGAGCATTCTGCCTGGATGTTTAGAAAACCGAGTAGGATGAGCCCAAAGAGTGTCTGCCTCAGGTCTGGTTCTGTGTAACTATAGGCAGCCTATAGCTCTGGCCTTACCCTGTGGGCATATCCCCTCCCTGTGAGAAAGTTCTCTGCCTCAGGCCTCACCACTCTGAGGCTTCAGGAAAAACAATTTCCACATTTAGGAAGGAGTCTGTGGATTGCATCTGGGAGCATTCCAACCTGCATGTAGCCAGAATAGGGACACCTGGGGAGAAACGAATAGGGTCCTGGCCCTGAAGAGCTAGGCAGTAGGTGGTTTGGCTCAGTCATCACTCAAATGTATGTGTAGCACCACCATAGGCCATCATTTGGCCTATTATTTAGGAATCAATGCAGACAAACCTACTAGTCCTCCTGGAGTTCCAGTATTGTCAGGAAGTTAGTCAAGCCCACCAGCCATCTTGGCAGATGAGGGGCACAGGATGTTAGAGGTGTCAGCCTCCTCACCATCTCTAGGTATAGAAACCTGCAGCCAGATGTTTGTGAGGAGTAGCTTCAAGGAAAGAAGGGGGTGTTCTTTGGGCCAGTCAGGAGGGCTCCTGTTTCATGGGGAGCTCTTATAAATGATGGCTGGGCAAATCCCAGTTTCCATCCTGTGTGATTTCCTGCAGAGGACTCAACTCTGGGGTTTACCCTGTAGAAAGAACATATTGTTCTGCATTTGATTCTGGGCACCAAAGGAACAGAGTAGTGGTTGGGGCCTCAGAGCCAAGCCCTATGTGGATCCCTTTCCAACACAGCCAATCCAAACCCAGGATGCCACTAGTTATCTGTACAGAGACCGGAGAGCAAGTGTGGGGAGCCCCTTACCCACACATGTGCCTCACAGGTTGCCCTTTTGATCTGGTGCATGGACTTGCCTGGCTACTCTTTGGGAACCCATGATGCAGGGACCTTGGGAGGTTCCAGTTAAAAGAGAGGCCCTGTCCATCATGACTCCCTGTTTCACTCCACATTCCACAGCACCCTCTGCTCCATCATCAAAATGCAGCTGTATCTCTATCCAGAATATTTTTGAGGTCCCAAGACTTGGACAACCTGAAGCTTCTCAGGACCTTCCTGTTGATCATTATGCCTGAATCAGAGGGGAACTTCCATGTGCTTCCCCAGCTGAAGAACACAGATCCTGTAAGTCTGAGCTCTCTGATGATGGGGTCTGGGGTAGATGAGTGAAGGTGTGTGCAGAGGAATCTCAGCTGGTGCCCCTGGGATCTGCCATATGTTCCCAAGACACACAACTCTGACATCCTTCAGCTGGTGGAACCTAGTCTGGGAAGATGGCCAATTGTGGAGGAGGGCCAGGACTATTCTCAGAGGCAGGGTTCTAGTGTGAATTGGGAAAGGCCCAAGGAAAGTCAGTCATGTTGGGTGTTTTCTCCTGCAGCTCTAGCACCATATCAAGTAATATAATTGCCTCCAGCAGCCATGGCTCAATTTACTTGCTTACATTTGGGGGAGCATATCATCACATTCCCTGTGAAGGAGAAGAAATAGCCCTCAAAATCAGAGGTTGGTCCTCCACCAGCATTGACCACACAGGAGGATATGGAGCCACCAGTGGCCACTGAACCTTGAAGAAGAGGAGGAAGCTTAGCTGCCAATAAGCAGGTCAGTGGATATTGAACATTTTCTTCCACTTGCTATATATGTATGGTACATATGGTGCTCCAAGCTGCCATCCCATCCTCTGAAAGAGAACCACCTTTCCTGGCAGCAATATAAATTCAGGGTCCAAAACAATAGAGGCAGGAGGTCAAGAAACTATTAGGCCACAGCCCTCCACATCTCCTAGAATCTATCCTCACTTCCCTGGTTCTGAACTTTTCAATGGCATCTCCCACATGTGAGCTCCTGAGCATTACCCAGTGCCAGAACCCCCAGCACAGCTATCCTTCCCCTCCCCTCTGAGATTATCTATTTTATTTTTTGTGATGCTAATTCTTATGGCATTGGAAGTATTTTTAGTGACATTCTTTTATGTTGACCTAAAAGTGCTTAATCCGTTCACCAGGCTGTGCCACCACCAGTACTGCAAAGCTGCTGATGGAGCCCATGTAGAGCTCATAGGTGCTGTGAGAGAGGATACAAACCAGCCATCCAGGAGGAGGTGAGATAGATGCCCCTGTTATGGAGCAGAAGGGACTGCCTAATGAGTGTTGAAGATTTCAGGCCATTATAACTCATACTATGATCTATTTTAACTGTCATGTGGCACTACAAATCCTTCTCATATAAGATAAAAACCTTAATATGTACATTCTTATTTCTCCACAGATCATGGCTCACCATCATCTTTTTCTTCAAGACACAATATTGAAGTTAGAACCGTTAATGACTCAGTAACGGTCTGTATTGTTTACATAAAAAGAAGAGTCTTACGTTTTGCACTTCAAATAAAAAGCTGTGCATCTTACACTACTTTGTCACACTGAGAATGCAAAGGAAATGTTCAAGAAGGAAATTAAATTGCTGCTCCAGGGCATATGTAAATGACTAGAAAGCAAAAACAGCCTTATTGCGGATCTGGAAAAACTTTTTATATTCTGAAGAAAATAAGAAACAACCAACGTTCTATGAAGATGAGTCAAATCCAGATAAGGCCATCACTTTAGATTGTTATACTGACAAGGGAAGTGAGAAAGCTGCATAAGAAGTTTGAAGGTGCCAGAGTTTGGTCCATTATGTTTTTGGCAAGAGGCCCCTCTCCAAAAAATAAAAGTGCAAGGCAAAGAAACAAGTGCCAAAGTAGAAGCTCTTGCAAGTCATCTAGAAGGTCAATCTTGGGACAGCAGGCCTCAGAGTGGCTCCTCCAGGCAACTGGTATTGCTCCTGCTAGGGCCTGCCTGCCCACGAAGCAGGGCACAGGAGCTGGTGGTACCCAGACACCTGCTGAGGACCTTATGCTGCCCATTCCAGCAATGCCTGGCATTGGCCTTGAGTCCACCAGGCTGCTCACCTAATCCTTGAGTTCACCCTGCCCCTCCCTGAGTTGCAGCCTCTGAGGGATGAGTAGGCCTGCTGCCAGCTGGGGCAGCCTTGGGAGAAGGCCCCCACCTTCCCCAGCTACATCTCCCCTGGGCTGTGGTAGCAGAGTGCAGAGGTGGGAGGTGGGGGGGCCTAGAAAATCCTCACCCTCCAAGTGCATCCCTGGGGCAGGACAAGGGTGGAGGGCACAGGTGGCAGTGGGAGTCTAAGAGCAAGGAGTTCTCTGTCTTGGTCTTCTGCCACCCCCAGCCACAGAAATGCACTTTGGGCGTGACGATGTCCTAGGACCTCTGCTTTCTGCACCCACAGTCCATGCAAGATGTGGCTGGGGATAAAGAAAGCTGAAGTTTTCTGAGAAAGACTTTCTGTTGTGGATGCCTCCAAAGCTTAGAGCTCAGCTGTCAACCGTAGCATAAAGAAACTGGCCTTTCATCCATGTTTGTTTGTTAATTCATTCATGCATTCAACAAAGCAGAGTCCCTGCCCTCTCCTGACAGCCCAGGAGTTTCTCGTGAGTAGTTCTCAAATATGCAGTGTATACCTTTCACTATCTAAACTGTGCTTCCTGGCAAGGCCCCCAATGGTGGAATGACCACAAAACAATGAATTCTTATCATACAATAAAAGTAATAGCCTAAGTGCAGAGGCAGTGGATTTAGGGAAGTGGGGGCTTAGGAGGGACTTAAGTGGCTAGATTGAATCTCAGCTCAGCCACCAACTAGTAGATCATAGATAGCTCACTTGATATCTGGGATCCTCCATTTGAACACCTTTAGTATGTCATAGACAGTAATGACTTTCCACAGTTTGGCTCCCATTGTGTAGAATCTCTCTTCCAAGTCTTAATCATTTCCTTTGCTGTTCAAAAATTTTCTAGTTTGATGGTATCATACTTTTTGATTCTTGGTTTTATTTCTTGTGCTTGTGGTCTTTTTTGGGAAGTCAAATCCATTACCTATATAATGGAGTGTTGACTCTATGTTTTCTTCTAGCAGTGGTAAATTTTCTAGTCTATTGCTGAGTTTTTATTTATTTTTTATTTTTTTACCAAACGATTTATTTTTAGTTTTTTTTAGTCATACATGACAGCAGAATGTATTTTGACATATGATACATACATGGAATGTACATACATCAATCATATTGCCTATTCTATTATGCTGCCCTCCCTACTCCTCCCCTCCTCTCCCATCCTTTCTCTCTATCCAATCTAATGTGACACACTTTTTTTTTCTTTTTCTCATCACAACATCATATATGTATTCTGTGTAACAGTGAGGTTCTCCTTCCATCTTCCGTGCAACTCCCCTTCTCCCTCTTTCTCCCTCCCACCTCTTTTCCCTATTTAGTAGTAGTCTTCTTCTCATGCTCTTCTTCCCTATCCCATTTTGAGTCACCCCCCTTTTATCAGAGAAGACATTCGGCATATGTTTTTTTAGGGATTGGCTAACTTCACTTAGCATAATCTGCTCTAATGCCATCCATTTGCCTGCAAATGCCATGATCTTGCTATTTTTTAGTGCTGAGTAATATTCCATTGTGTGTAAATGCCACATTTAAAAAAATCCATTTATTGAAGGGCATCTAGGTTGGTTCCACATTCTAGCTATTGTGAATTGTGCTGCTATAAACATTGATATGGCTGTGTCCCTGTAGTATGCTCTTTTTAGGTCTTTTGGGTATAGTCCGATAAGGGGAATAGCTGGGTCAAATGGTGGTTCCATTTCCAGCTTTCCAAGGAAATCTCCATACTGCTTTCCAAATTGGGCACCAATTTGCAGTCCCACCAGCAATATATGAGCGTACCTTTTCCCCCGCATCCTCGCCAGCACTTATTGTTGTTTGACTTCATAATGGCTGTCATTCTTATTGGAGTGAGATGGTATCTTAGAGTAGATTTAATTTGCATTTCTCTGATTGCTAGAGATGGTGAGCATTTTTTCATGTATTTGTTGATTGATTGTGTATCCTCTTCTGAGAAGTTTCTGTTCAAGTCCTTGGCCCCTTTGTTGATTGGGTTATTTGCTTTTTTGTTGTTTAACTTTTTGAGTTCTTTGTATACTCTAGAGATTAGAGCTCTATCTGATGTTTGAGGAGTAAAAATTTCTTCTAGGTTGTAGGCTCTATTGCTGAGTTTTTAATCCATTTCAATTTGAGTTTTGTGCAGGGAGAGAGATGGATCTAATTTCATTTTTCTACATATAGCTATCCAGTTTTCCCAGCACCATTTGTTAAAAAGGCTGTCTTTACTCCAAGATATATTTTTGGCAACTCTGCCAAATATCATATTACTAGAGCTATTAACTATATCTGGTTCAAAGCAAACAACAGATGTCAACTATTATCATCCACAGAAGTAATTATTGTTTTAACATTAATGGTGAGTATAGGAGTTATATAAGCCAATTAGTTCTGAAAGATGGTAAAAATTCAGTTAACTAGGGGAAAATGATTGTGTTATGAAGTTAGAAAAGACTTTACAGTTTCAAAGTTATAAAAGATGTAGCAAGTGATGTTTATGTGGAAGGAGAGGAAACAATGAAGAAGCAAAGTATTGGGAGGGAGGAAGAGGAAAAAATAATTTTGTCATTAGTAGAAGATATGAGAGAATAAGAAATTTAAAAAATGATCAAATGAAAATAGTACAAAACCAAACTGAAATATAGAATCCAAAAAACCCAGTCCTTAAAAAGATAATGCTAGGAAAAACTATCTACATTTTAAAAATGCTAAAAGTGAAATAAAATGAAACAAATAAATGTATGTGTGTGTATATGTACATCTCCCTGGAGCCAATCAGCACAGCCAGAATTCTCATGCATATTCATTCTCTCTCTCTCTCTCTCACACACACACACACACACACACACACACACAAAGAATAAATAAAATAAAAATATTTTTTAGAAGATCAGAAATAATAAAAGGAACTTCTCCACTGATGTCAAAATAGTTGACCAGACTGGATGGTCACTCTCTATGTTCAACAGTCTTTCTAGTACTTTTTTAGTTATGTACTGATAGTGCAAGGAGTGGGGTTTTTAATTCTTTCCTGTTTTTGTTCTACTTTTTGAGCTGCCAGTTAGAGCAGCCTAAGATTAAAGCCATTTGATATAAGACTCAGCTTCCTTTCTCACCAGTATGAGGTGGGATGGGTTAAGATATATTATCAGTTGGTATTTTAATCCATTTGGACCAGTTCAGTGCACTGCCAGAATACAGCTAATGCAGTGTTCTGTGAAGGGAGTTCCAGTAAGTGGGGCTCGAGTCTAATCATGCCACAGGGGCTTTGTTGGGTGGTATCTGTTTTGGAGAGGTTAGATTGACCCTGAGGACTTGACAGTAGCCAATCTCTGATTCAGCTTTGGTTCCCAGGAGCCTCTCAAGAAATTCAATCATGGGGGAAGGGGGCCAAAGCTCCACTTACTGCTGCCCTGGGGCACAGACTTTTAGGGTTTAGTTCCTGAGTGTGTTCATCCTGCCCAGTGAGCTGATTGGTTCACTTCAGCTGGTCACATGAGCCACCAAACACAAAGAAAAAGCTAGTTGTGTTCTGCATACTTTTGACCTGAATCCTTCTGGATACAGTCTACTCTGCACCTGTTTTACTCACCTTTCATTAGTTAAAGCCTAGGTCACTTGATAGATGCCTGCTGGAATATCATGGATATGTTTTTGTATGTTTGTTTTGTTCTTTTTTTCAGTCTCCTAGATCCTTCACTCACTACATGGTGCACTTGCCCCATGAAGGTCTGCCTCAGTTCCCCATGGCCAGGTGAGATGCATGATATGCTTTTCAAGCACAAGCATGCTTTGCATCCTTTGAATTAGCTAAGATTAGGGAACATTTTTAATCTCAGTTTCCTCTGTACCAATACTGTGTTCCCCCTTCATCTGTTTGTGGTGAATTAATGCTGTTAGTGACTGTGGGGGCTCTGGGTCAGTTTGGATGTATTCTTTCTTCTTTTTTTATTGTACCCAAATTTCTGAGTTCCTAAGCCAATTCAAGTGTTCAATATTATATTTTAGTAAAATCCTTCTTTCAACCATCTTGCTGAGAAAATGTACACCTGCTGTTTTGTTCCCATGCCATGGTGCATCTTGGGATGCAGCTTTTCTGTTTCCCCAAGTACATAATTTTGAAAATGAAGTTGACTTTATGGTCAAAGATGTTAAGAGACTACAAGAATATTCAAGTAATGTACAATGACATTAAGAGGATGAATTAAAGGTTTATTGGGATAGATGAAGGCTCTGAAATATAGGTTTTGGGATGGACAGTCATTTTAATGAAAAAATATTAGTAAATTTTCTAAACCTTAAGAATGAGATAGAAATTCAAATAAAAGAGTCACATAGAATTTCAAATGTACAAAATCGCAATTGATCTTTTCCAAGACACATTATAATGAAAATGCCTAACATATAGAATAAAGATAGAATTTAGAAAGCTGCAATAAAAAAATGACTGGTCACATTTACAGGTGAAACCATCTAGATTTAAACTGATTCCTCAGTATACCTAAAATCCAGGAGGGCTTGGAGTCATATACATTAAGCTCTGAAAGAAAATGGATGCCCATCAAAAATACTGTATCTGGAAAAATAAAGGTTCAGAATTTAAAATAAAATAAAATTCTTCCATGACACACAGAATCAAAAGAATTTATAACTAGAATTCCTGCACTACAACAAAATATTTTATAAAGAAGAAATAATAGTGATAATAAAAATAATAATGAAAACCAGCATAGTGAAGAATTACATTAAAGGAATATTAAAGGAGAATCAAGTCTAATTTAAACATTAGAAATAAATCAAAAGGGCAAGAAATAAAAATAATTTCTCAGCAATAACATTGAATGTAAGTCATCTAAAAATCTTCATTCAAAAGAGAGATTGGAAGATGGGATTAAAACACAAGACCCCAAAATATGCTGTTGGCAAGAGACTCATCTCATAGGCAAAGACATCCACAGATTGAAGCTAAAAAGATGGGGAAAAACATTCCATTGACATGGGACATGTAAATAAGCAGGTGTAGCTATTCACATATCACATAAAGTGAACTTAAGCCAAGATTAATTAGAAGAGCCAAAAAAGATTAAGTCTGTTTAAGGGAATCATACATTAACAAGATATAATATTCAGAAATATTTATGTTCCAAACAATGATGCATCTACATATATTAAACAAATCTTTCTTAATATTAAGAATCAAGTAAACCACAATACAATACTTTTTGACTTTAACATGACTCTCTCATCACTGGATAAATCATCCAACCATAAAGTAAGAAATTAATGATATGACCTAACAGAAATCTATAGGATATTTCATCCATCAATGACTGAATTCACTTTCTTCTTAGCAGCACATGGAACATTTTGTAAAACAGACCATATTTTAGGCCACAAAGAATTCTTTGCAAATACCAAAACATAGAGATAATTACTTGCATTCTATTAGATCACAATGAAATGAAATTAGAAATCAACAATAAGATAAAAATAGAAACCACTCTAACACCTTCTAGTTTGTATTTCAGAGCCTTTATTTACCATTATGATTATTAAATTTGGTTTCTTGATGTTTTTCTATATTTCTTGAATAATCTGTTCATGTTCTCTTAATATCTTTTGTGGTTAACTTTATTTTCCTGATTATATACTTCTTCTGAAAGGATGGAAAAATCTGTCTTCAAAGTGGTCTATTCTATTGGTGATGCTTTCCATTGAATTTTTAATTTGGTTTTTCATGGCCATGATTTCCACTGGGTCCTTTTTCAGGATCTCTATCTTTATTGAAATGATATTTCACTTTCTGCATTTTTAAATCTAATTTCACTCCTTACATATTCTTTTGACTCATTGAAAATTTTAATTATGAACGTTCTCTATTATTAATCTGAGATTTCCTCTACTGCAGTATCAATGAGGTAAGTTGTTGAAGTGTTGTGGTCTGTTTGGGGTCGTTTATTCCTTTGGTTTTTTATGTTGCTTGTATGTCTTCCATCTATTGGGATGGTTATTGTTTCTTTTAAGCAAGAGATTACAATATGAGCCTCTTTGTCTAATGAGCCCTGAGTTGGATGAATTTCTAGGTATTGATATTTTAACTCAACATGTGGCCTCTTTTGTTCCCAGTACTACTTTCTGAGAATCCACTGAATCTTATTATTACAATCAGTTCAGAGCCAAGCCATGTACTATTCAACTTTATTAAAAATGAAAGACTTGATATTGTTTTGAACATTTCCTATAATTCAGGTATAAACTTGTGGCAAATTTCTGGAATAGGGTAAAAAAGGTTATTAAATATTATATAATTGCTATACAATTATATGGGGAAAAAGGTGGAAGAGGGAAAGATTGGGGAAAATGAATAGAAAAAAAAAGAAAAGATAGAAAACAATAGTATACACCAAGGTAAAAGGAGAAAAGTTATTAGTGGGGGGAATTTGAGGCATTAGCAGAAAATGTAAATGGGAGAATAGGGGTTAAGTGAAGCGAGTATATACTGGAGGAAGAAAAACAAAAATGCAGAGAATTATTCCAATTAATGCTTTAAGCTATTAGAAGAAATATATTAAAATAGGTTTTAAGGCACAATGTAGGCATTAGGGTAACCATTTCAATCAAGAGAAAGAGTGATGCATATGATCAAAGTTTACATTTGAGTTATAGTAAATAATGCCAAAAATGTGTAAGGGCACTTTGTTTGGGATTGGGGTCTCTGATGACTTCAAGGCTGTGGCATACTTGGTGGCTGGGAAAGTTTCTGTGCAAAAGTACAAGATGCCTATTTGCCAGGAAAGTTTCTGTGCAAAGACACAGGTTGCCTAGCTGCTGTAGCAATGCCCTACATAAGGAGCTATGTGCTAGAGTCTTATCAGCCTTGACATGGATCTCAGGTACACAGCTCCTAGGAATAAAGAAACCCTTTTGTTAGACAATCACAATGTTTCACCAAACTCAGCTGCACCTGAACCTGTCCACATAACAGTAACTTTAAACAGTGGACTTTCTTGAGAATTACACAAAACTCCTACATTGCACATTGCAACTATAGTACGTAACTGAGGAATAAGCTTCATAAGGTTGCTGGCTCTGTAACCTGCCCAGTAACACAATGAACAATAATGTACTACTGATGTTAATGACCTAATGTAACTTATTAATATAAATAAAGCTGTCAGCTTAGACAAGGGGCCTTTCTGCCATTCTGCCTCTGTACTATGCTTCTGTCTCCTTTTGATTTTTTTTTACAAAGATGAAAACTTTAATTAAATATTGGTTTGGATTTTATTATACTTTGGGACATTTAGAAGATTCCCTCATTCCTTCATTTTGGATCCTTCCAGAGGTGCTGGAGGATAGGTGTCATTCCCCTAGTTGCTATGTTTCTCCCACCAGCTTGTTCTGGCTTATCAGCTCAGGAATTTTTGGTTGACTGCTCAATGGATGTGGTGTTGTCTACTGTTTGTATCAATTGTGTGCTGAAGTTTGGCATGTAGAACTGTGGGCTGTCTCTGTGATTACTGTGGGCCACCTGCACTTGCTCCCCTCTACACGATCTTTTTTGAAGTGACAAAGTACCTCACTTCTGTCTATAAGTACAGATCCTGAGGTTTGTGGATTCTTTGTAATCTCTGGTGTAGAAGCATTTCTCCTGACTGACACATCTCACTGGGGTACTGTATTTATACCTGAGTGAAGAGATTTAGCTTGTTCACCTTGGTTCTAGCTTCTACTGCCCAAAGCTATGAATGGTGGGTGCTACTTCCCTCTGAAGACTGTGACAAGGCCATATCTGGCCTATGTCCAAACAGTGCCTAAATACTTGCAAGCTATGGCCCCAGGTCAGACTAAGTACCATTGTCCTCCACTTCCTTGGACCCCCCCCCACATTTTCTGCCTTGTCTGACCTACTTCTAGGGTTAAGTTCAAGGCAGCTTCCCTTTAAATTTCTTGGGACTCAGGCAATTTCTTGCCCTATCCTTCCATAAGGTGCTGCCACAACCTGGGGACCATCCCTCTATGCCACTGAAGTTCCAGGCAGCTTCTCTCCAGGCTGGGCTTAATGCAGACTGAAGCTGAGGTTAGGGAAATAGTTTCACTAGGCTTCTTGGGACATAGGCAACTTCTTGGTTGTGTCTCCCATCAGCATCAGTGGTGGAACCAATCCTGAAGGTTTTTCCCTTACCTTGCATGGGACCCTAAATGCTTCCAAACTGGAGATTTCTTGGTGGAGCTGATGTTTCAGCTAGAAAGAAGGTTCTGGGTCACCCCTTTCATGGCTATGCTGTATATAGCATGTTGTTGTACTTGGAGAACTGAGACCTATGGTTGTCAGCCCACTCAGCAGAGAAGTACTTCCCAGGGGGAGAACTGGAACAGCTGATTGCTACCCAGCCTTCTACCTCCACCACATCACTGTTCCTTGTGCTTCATGTCCTTCTGCTCACTCTGAAAGTCTATTCCTTCCAAACAGTGATTAGGAACTGGATCATCATCTTCCCACTCTACTTTCAAACAAAATCCCTGTCTACATTGGAACAAGTGTACTGGTTATTCTCCATGAACATCCATAACTATTCTGGCTTCTTTATTATGCTAACATCTTAGGTTAATAAATAAAAGGTTCAAATGGTAATTTGTGCCCCCAAATTCATATTACCTTCAACTTTTCATAACCCTCCCACCATTGAGGATGTTTCTATGAACATGGCTAATCACCAATATCACTGGAAATCAGAGTGTAGCACACACGAACACATTGTCTTGGGGCACAGAGCACTGTGTTAAAGGTGTTCTGCTAAATGCTTCATAGTGTGGGCACACTTAGTTAGTGGAGACTTGCATCTGGTATTAAATTTGAATCTCTAACTCCCTGACAATATATGGTCCTTTTGCATTTCTGTCTTCATGCTTTCTGAGCTATACTTCCCAGTTTTATTCACCCTCCAAATTCCAGGTACATCAAGGATCCTAGCTTGGCAGAGCCCACAAATGACAGCTAACTTCACCATGGGAATGTCCATCATTGACTGTTTTGTCTGGCCTGGCAGACAGTCTTGCAGCCTGGGCCAGCCAGGCATAATGCCTAGAAACTGTGTGCCTCTTAGTGTCACATTCAGTGAGGGGGGATATTGATTTATTTTAGGCTGATCCATTCATTATTAAAACCTCAGACCCAATTCACTCCACAGCCTGACCTACAAGCTTCCATTTTTTTCATAAGCTTCCAGGGTCCTGGTGTGTCATTTGAAGCCCATCCACACTACCTGCTGCAGAGAAATACAGAGATTTGGAACTCATTAAGTGCTTAATTAACTTCACTTTCTAGGAATCACTTTTTCCTTTTTTTATGTTATTCTAGGGCATTATATATAGTAGTGAGGCTCATTGTGACATATTTTATATGCACATTATTTTCTCCAATACATCTCCCAGTACTTCCCTTTTTTCTCCTCCCCTTATTCTCCTCCTGTTCTCCTTCCTCTATACTTCTGATTTTTCTTCTATTTACTTACATCTATATTCTGCCCCATTGATTCATTTTAATTTTACATAAAAGTGGAATTTATTGTGATATATTCAAATATGCATATAGAATAATTTGGTCTTTTTTATATACCTCTTCTTTTCCCCTCCTCCTTTGATCCTCTACCTCTACTGATCTCCTTAAAGGATAAAAATTTTTGGTCAAGAATCTTTACTATTCTGGAATGAATCATCACCTCTGTCCCTTCTAATCCTGTTCTCACCTTTCACCTCCATTATTCTCTCTTCCTTGGTTCCCTGTTGCTGTCTCTTAGCTCCCACTTTAGTAAAACTTCTTTAAACATCTTGTCTTTCCACTGATTTAACATTTTATTGTCCACTTCTAATTCTCACTCAATTTGTCTCCCTCTCCCTGATCCTGACACACTACCTAGACCAGAATTGATCACTGCAGGGCCAGATTCTCAAAGCCTGGATTCAAAAAGTGGTTTAAAGGTCCCCATGCTCAGGAGCTGGCTCTGATAGCTTTCCCTACTTGCTGGAGGCTGATTAATAACCCAGTGCTTAAAGAAGGGATCATCCTTGGGATGGAGACATCATCACCTGCAACTATGGCTAGCACATTAATCCCCAGCACTATGGCTGGGACTCCAGAGCCCTCTGCATTCTCAGAGTGGTTTCCGAATGCTGCTGATATCTCTGTTATTGTCCATTTCATTCTGGTGATGGCTGTTGGGCTGTGGATGTGTGGGAGCTTGATGGACTTTCAGGTGGTCACGAGGATTTGCAAGGGAAAAAACTTAGGGGAGGAAAAGTGTCACACAAGAAGGCAACATTAACACTTTTCACTTTCTGCATGAATAATTTCCTGGCATCTGGCATAAATAATGCTTATACAGAATGAATTAATTCTCCTAGAAGCCCAATCATTTTAACAGAGATAAAAGACTAGGAACTACAGATTTCTGGTGTTTGGCATCTCCAGCACCTAGAATAATGAACAACAATGTTATTTTTATTATCTCACTTCATTTATTTTTCTTTGGTTTATTTCCCTTGCTTTCTGACTTAGTGGAACACTTAAATCATTGCTATGCTGTTCATTCTTTTTTCTTTTCAATAATGAGTTTTAATATTTTTCTTAGTGCATCATAGTTACATATAATATTGTGTTCATTTGACATAATCATACATGCATGGATGATTTTTGCCACTTTAGTTCCCCAATATTCTTTTTCCCCCTCCCACTTCTCCTGTTCCCCTTCGTGTACACTACTGCTCTTCCTTTAACTTATAGTTTTTAAAATTTGTGCTTTATAGATGTACATAAAGATAGAATTCACTGTGTTAAATTCAAATATGTACATTGAATAATTTGATCAATTTTATTCTGCTGTTCCTCCCTTTTCCTGTCCCTCCTTCTTCCCCCTCTATTTACTTCCTGTACTCCACCGATCTCCCTTCTATTGACAACGGATTCTCTCATCTCCTCCTCCTTATTTTTGCCTACCTTTGATATACAAGATAAAACATTCAACCCTTGACTTTCAAGGTCTGTCATATTTATTCAATATTATGTTCTCCAGTTTCACACACTCATCAGCAAAATGCCATAACTTTATTCTTTTTCATGGCTAAATAAAACACATTATGTGCCGCAGTCTGTCTGGGCACAAAATAACCGAGCCACCACAAAGCCTTGTAGATTCAAACAGCAACTCTTTATTCCCGAACTCTCACCGACACTCTACCCACACTTCTCGTGAACACACTGCCTCCACTGGGCTCCGCGTGCCAATTCTCTCGGAACCCGTGAGAACTCAACGGGAACTCCAAAGAGCAGGCGCCTGAGGCAGCAGGATACGCCCTAATCCTGGAGCCGCCCTATTCCCAGCAGGATCCACCCTAATCCTGGAGCCGCCCTATTCCCAGCAGGATCCATCCTAAACCCAGAGCCACCCTAATCCCTGAGCAGGGTCACCTTTCAACCCAAAATGCCATGCATCATTCCTACTTGGCTATGGTTCTCAGCAATTATGTATATATAACACCATTATGTATATATAACACATCAATAATGAGTTTGAGCCTGTGAATTTTTTCCAAGGACAGTTTTAGCAATACTTAATATTATTTTTATAAATGAAAATAAATAGCCGTTTGAAAAAATATTATCTCTTGAAGTCATTTCAGTTCTGAGTTTTTATTAAAACTATGTTTTTAATGATTATTTTTAGTTAAACATGACAATAGAATTAATTTTGATATAATTACCAAAGCATAGAATATGATTTGTTGTAATTTAGTCCCCAATACTTCCCCTTACCTTCTATTCCTCTTACCTCTGTTCCCTTCCCTTTACTCTACTGATGGTTCTACTATTTAATTATAGTTTTTTAAAATTAGCATCTTGTGAATGTACATGATGGTGAGATTCACTGTAGTACCTTCATTTATGTACATAGGCATGTTTTGTTAATTCTTTCCACTGTCTTTACGTGTCCCATTTCTCCATCCTTCCCTTCATTGTCCTTTGTCCTCCACCAATCTTTTTCTATTCTTTTTTTACACCCTCTCCACCTTATTTTGGATTAGTTTTCACATATCAGGAAAAATATTTGGCTTTTTATTATTTTGGAACTGACTTATTTCACTTAGCAGATAGTCTCCATTTACCAGCAAATGCTATAAACTCATTCTTCTTTATAGCTGAGCAATACTCCATTGTGTGTGTATGTGTGTGTGTGTGTGTGTGTGTGTGTGTGTGAGATATGTTCTTTATCCATTCAGCTGCTGAAGGGCACCTATGTTGGCTCTATAGCTTAGCTATTGTGAATTGAGCTCCTATATACATTGATAAAGCTGTGTCACTGTAGTATGCTAAGTTTATTTCCTTTGGATATATACTGAGGAGTTGGATAGTTAGGTCAAATGGTGGTTCAATTCCCAGTAAAAAGATGATTTTGAAGTCCAATAAAAATGTATGCTATAAAGACTACAGGTTTAGCTCCATTGTTGAACACTTGCCTAGTATGTGCAAGACCTGGGTTCAATTTCCAGCACTGAAAAAACAATTTATTTTTAAAATTATCTCCATAACCATTCCTAGGAAAACATTTCTTTTCTTAGGAGTCCTGGAAAACTCACCAACATCAGAACCTTGGCTGGAGTATCTGGGTGTTCTCTAGTGCATCTGCAATTGTTTTGCCTTCACATGCCTTCTTTTCTGCTTAGGTAATGCTGAAGACCAACTGGGGCAGTGTTAGAGGCTTCTATTTGACTGGTCAAGATGTGTCTTGGCACCAATGGTGCAAAATAGAGGATACAGAGGCAAATCCATATAAATACAGTAATCTCACATACTAGACAAAGACACCAAAAACATTCATTGGAGAAAAGATAGCCTCTTTAACAAATGGTGCTGGGAAAACTGGAAATCTATATATAGAAAAATGAAATTAAACTTCTATCTCTCACTCTGTACAAAACTCAATGTGGATCAAAGACATAGGCACTAGAAGAGAGACCCTGAATCTAATAGAAAAAAAAGTAGGCCCAAATTTTTACCATGTTGGCTTAAACTGACTTTCTCAACAAGACTCCTAAAGTGCAAGAGATAAAATAAAGAATCAAAAATTGGTATGGGTTCAAACTTAAATGCTTTTTCTCAGCAAAGGAAGCAATCGATAATGTGAAAAGAGAGAGCCTACAGAATGGGAAAAATATCTTTGCAATATGCACCTCAGAACATTAATCTTCATCATATGTAAAGAACTCAAAAACCTAACTCTGAAAAATCAAGTAATCCAGTCAAAAATAGGCTTAGGAAGTGAATAGACACTTCACAGAAGAAGAAATACAATTGATCAACAAATACAATAAAAAATGTTTAATATCTCTAGCAATTAGAGAAATGCAAAACTACTCTAAGATTTCATATCACTCTACTCAGATGGCAATTATTAAAAATACACACAGTAATAAATATTAGCAAGGATTTGGGGGAAAATGTACACTTATATATTGCTGGTGGGACTGCAAATTTGTGCAACCACACTAGAAACCAGTATGAATATTACTCAGAAAACTTGGAATGTAAGTACTATTTGACCTTCTTGGCTTATACCTAAAGGACTTAAAATCAGCATACTACAGTCACACAGCCACATGAATGTTTATAACAGCTCTATTCACAGTAGCCAAACTATGGAACCAACCTAGATGCCCTTCACCAAATGAGTGGATATATAAAATGTTGTATATTTACACAATGGAATATTACTCAGTCCAATAGAAGGATAAAATTAAGGCATTTGCTGGTAAATTGATATAGCTGGAGAATATCATGTTAAGTGAATTAAGCCAATCAAAAAAGAACAAAGACTGAATGTTTTCTCTGGTATGTGGATACTATTTACAGTAAGGGAGTAGGAGCTAGGGAAGAATAGAGGTACTTTGGGATAGACAGAGGGAAGTGAAGGGAGGGGATAGGATATGAAGGTAGAAATAATAGTAGAATGAATTGGACATTATTAATTATTACCCTATGTGAATATATGATTACATGACTAGTGTGATTCTACATTGTGTACAACTAGAAGAGTGAGAAATTGTACTCCATCTGTATATGAGGTGTCAAAATGCATTCTACTGTCATGTATAATGAGTTAGAACAAATTTTTAAAAATCATGTAAAAGAAAATAGTAGGGTAGTGTAATATGCATTAGGCATACTATTTACAGGAGGAAAACTGAAACTCAGAGAGATTGAATATATTGTCCATGGTCACCAGGCTAGTTGAACCAAGAATTGAAACACAAAACTATCTGCCTACAAATTCCAAGGAAAATGATTTTCACTGTGCCAATTGGCATTCTTTGTTGGTAAAATATAATTTGATAACTTACTTCTTACCAGTATAAAATGCATTATATCTTTAAATGTGGGCTCAGATAAAACAAACTACCTTGGCTTTCTTACCATGAATCCTAGTTTAAAGGTGGTATAGTTCTGTGAATGAAGCACCTTCATAGATTTTTGTAGGTTTGAGAAACTTAACTCTATAATATGCATAAGGATAGAAGGCATACTGTTATACTCTAGGGAGCTGAAGTAGGAGAACATTTTCAAATTTTCTTTTATTAATAAAATGCATTTTCTATTTCTAAAAAAACAACTTGATAGCCAGTTTCCAGGCCAGGGTTTTCTGGAGACAGGTTCTCTCTCTCTCTCTCTCTCTCTCTCTCTCTCTCTCTCTCTCTCTCTCTCCCCCCCCACCCCCCCGTGTGCGTGTGTGTGTGTGTGCATGCGTGTGTGTGTGTGCACATGTGTGTGTGTGCATGTGTGTGGTGTGTGTGTATATGTGTGAATAAAGAAAATTTTGGACACACTGGTTATTTTGAACATATACTGGTTGCCCATTTGCTGGTGACTCTTTTCAGAAATTTTCCACTTATGACTGTGACCTGTAATTCCAGAAAAAAAATATAGTGTCACCAATTATGAGAGATTTTCTTATGGAATTTAAGAACCCCAAGTTGAACTCAATTTTGTGTACTTTCCCCTGTTCCTCATCAAGATTTCTGCCTTGAATTCTAACTATGACCACACATTCCTTATTTGCTCCCAATCCTGAGCTAATGTTGTTCCTCTTATCTTAATTAGCCTCCCCTCTCTGCTCTCCTCCAATGTCTAGCTTACTCCCAAATAATTCCAACCCTACTCTGAATACTCTGGTACTTCATCTGTCTAGCTTTTATGTTCTGTGCAGTTATTGATAGTGTATTTGTTCCCTGTGATAGTGCTAAAGGTGGTGCCTCTGACCCTTGCCTAGTGACTAATCTTTCTGGGTTTTGATGTATGGTACCTTTGACCACATTTCTATTGCAGTAGATGCTGCATCTTTCTCTACAGATATTGAGAGTGTCAGAATTGTTTGGGGATACACAAGAGATGTTCAGTAAATGTTTTCTTCACACATCTTCTGACTTATTTAAGTAGTATGAAAGGAAATGGAGACTGGCCAATGACTTGGCAAGGGTGATTGGAACAGACCAACTACAAGCTCAAAATATATTTTTATTCAGGGCATCCAATCTGACATTGTCTTCTTTTGTGAAACATGGAAGTCTCAACCAAATTCCAAAGCCAATTCAGTTCAATCCCTTCCCTCACCTGAAATATATGAAGAGAAAAAATGATTTTATTGAGTGCTTAAAAGTTAGAGACTGAAGAAGTACTCCAGGGTCTTATACTCCAGTTCTATTCTGTCAGAACTGGTGCTTGTCCATGTTCACTCAAAGGATCTCTCTTCATCTTTGAGTATGAATCACAGCAGGTAATGTGATGGAAAGGTACATGACTGAGAACAGGGTTCTATGGCTGTGAGAATATGCAATTTTGGGGTCCGTGTTGCTGATTCAGGGGTCAAAGTTGATAGGAGGTCTGACAGTTTGGATCCAAAGATAAGCTCAACTCAGAGCATATAAATAGATACATCAATGTTCCCAGTGTTCTTCAGTTTTTCTGTAAAAAGCCAAGTTGTAAGTATTTTAGGGTTTATATAATAGAGTCTATGGCAGCCATACAATGCTGCCATTGTAGCACAAAAGCACCCAGAGTCAATATGTTATTCCAAAGATCATGACTACATTCCAATAAAACTGTGGACACTGAAATTTAAATTTTATATTATTTCACAATTCACAAATTAGTATTATTCTTTAGGATTCTTAACCATATTTAATCATATTTATGTCCATGCAAAAAATGGTGACAGGCTAGATATAGCCTATGAACTACAGGTTGTTGACTTCTGCTCTAAGAAATTACAACTGCAGCAACTTACCCTCCATCTGTTTTCAATAAGTTTGAACAGGCTCTTTTAACTCTAACCCTTGTCTGCCAGTAAAATTGACAGTGGTTGCTTTGTGGGTCTGATTGGTATAGGAAGAGCTTCAGGAACTGCTTTAAATTAAAAACATATCCAGAAATTTTAATGAAACCATATCTCAGGATCAGGATTTTCTGGGATTCTGTATAGGATGACTTTCTCTTTCTTATGATTTTCATTTTTTCTTCTATTGGTATATTTTTGTTTGACCTTTGACATCTGGGTAGCCTCATTCTGCCTAAGACATTCCAGTCTTGTTTTTACTCACCTCGGAGATTTTTCTCAAGCAGTTGTTCCAATCAGGAATGTCAAGATTGTGTATTAAGTTCCTAATTGTTTGGCAGAATGTATATTACCTTAATCATATCATCGTTAAGGACAAAGGACAAAGATAATGACTTCTCTTTCATTCATACCACCCTACATATAGCACATGTTCTGGGCATGAGGTGAGAGTGTCATAAATAGTTCTTGAATAGCCTCAGTTTTTCCCCCTGTACTTTTATCTTATCATTTCTAGTGTTTTCATGTACATGCCTGTGCATATTTATTAGAGGCAGAAACTTGTGTGGAAAAAAATGTTGGATATATTGAATGTTCAAATGACTAATTAAAAATAATTTTAAAAAAGAAAATTTAAATAGGCCATTCTTGGATGAACTCAGGCAGTGATCTTGAGCCATCACAAATGTTGTTGCCCATCCTGTGTTGAAAATTTGCTTTTGCTTTTATTTTAGTAGTATCATGGATTACAGTATGTATCCAATCCCAAGATATGCCCTATGGCTATATATAGGACAAACTACCTTTATTTTATTTTTTTATTTTTATATGGTGCCAAGTATTGAACTCAGTGCCTCACACATGCTAGGCAAGTGCTCTATCAATGTGTACACTGGAGCTCCAGAGGTTAGTTTTGATAGTGTCATAAGCACTAGGATGAAGTCAGTCTCCAGAGGCATGAACAGAATGGCCTATAACCCCATGAGTGATTATCAACCTGCAGATAAATCTGATGTTCTGCTTTTAGCCTTTGACCTATATGAGGCACGAGTTGCACTTCCATAGACTCTTTGTAAGACTTGCATTTTAATGCCAGATTATTTTGCTACCATTATCACATTTGGCAATGCTTAGAGGGCACTGAAAATATCCTTCTGTTCCCAAATTTCTTTCTCATGGTTTCTCATCCATATATAATTTTTACCATGCAAGATTATTTCTTTTGGCAATGTTTGTATGATCTTTCAGCAATCCAATAGGGCTCAGATTGCTTTATATTCTTATATTTTTATTTATATTTTTAACCCCACATCTTGGTCATTTCCTAAGCCCTAGAAAATGGTGGCTGCTGCATCATAGAAACAATGGAACAGAAGTCATGGTTGTCTGGGAATCATAATTGTTTAATGGGACACGATCAAAGAAAACCTTTTTTCTTTACAGACTCAGAGGTCAAAAATTATAAAGTCCTACAAGTGAAGCCTCTTTGACTTTACACTGTTCTTGGTTTCCAGGGCAGTTCTATTTGTCCCCATGTACATCAAGTGAAGGATGATTATCTACAGATGTTCTGGGAAAATCTTTCAGATGTATCTATCAGGCATTCATTTATTCACACATTCTATTCAGTCATCAAACCTAGATACCCAGGCTCACCAAGCCTATTGCTAAAAATATACAGGTAACCAAAATCAAATTCCTTGTCCAGAGGGTCTCCCAGTGTAGATTGAGGGTGCAGTCCCATGGGAAATTTATACTGGTCCTGCATAGTGACTACTGGGGTGAGGGCAGCCTGGTAAAGAAGCCCTAAATCTATGGTCACTCATGTGCTTCAAGAGAGATGACCAGAATCAACCCCTTAAGAATAAAAGTTACAAGTAGAGGTAGAAAAATTGAATCATGGAGGGTCAGAAAAATCAATAAATAGAATCTGAAAGTAACTTACTTGGACTGTGTGGAGTTCAAGTAAAATATGGTCAAAATAGAGAGTATATGGGGGTAAAGTGGTGGGAAAGGGAGATGGGACTGCAAGTGTAAGGGTTCAATTTTTAAAAGACTCACATGTACACTACATTTTAAAACTGTCCAATATGTTCCTGGAAATGGAATATCTAGGCCATCAGGTCTTGACCAAATTCATGTTTTAGGAAGTTCCACTCAGACTGAATGGAGAATGGACTTGAACAGATGTTCACATAATGCCTCATGTGGCTTTATAAAGGAAACAGAAAGAAGGGGCAGTTGTTTCTTCATTATCAATGACAGATTTGATGGCAGGTTACAGGGGAAGGCAGTGGAGAGGAAAGCATTATGAGCAACTCAATTTTGAGACTCAGAGACCTGGATGCATGAGGTCTTTATTATTGGATTGAGGGATCCTAGAGGGGAGGTATATGATGGGTGATAAGGAGAACAGTCAGTTAGCATTGGTACTGGATGAGTATTTGGTATGTAAGATACTGACATGGAAATTCCCAGTGGGCAGTGGGAGAGTTTCAGATGGTCAGGAGGGAGAGCTGGACTGGAATTATCAAAATGATCATCCTCTTTAGAAACATTGAACATCTGCCTTATGCTACTCACTATGCATAGTTTCAGGGCATTAGGCATGATCAAGATGGCTATAGATAGGCTCCTTCACTAAGACTTCAGCCCAGCTATGTTTAAGTACTTATTCAAGGTCATAAACACCCTGATTCAGCCTATGTACTCAAGGTCATGTATATCTGCTTGTGAGAATGCACTCATTTTTGTAAGCTATTGGCACTGAGTCTTCTTTGTTTAGCCTGCTTTGCTTATGGAAAGACTCAGGGGCCTGTTGCTGCCTCTGAATGAATCATGTCTACTATCCCAACTGCACTTTTCATCTTCTTTCACATGCTGGGATCCCAAATTGGTTTCCCAGTGTCTGAGCCCCAGCAGGACAATTGGTGTAGTTGGTAGGATCCCACGCAGGTGAAAGATGCCTCAACCCTGGCAGATGGAGGGGACCTGTGTCCACCAAGCAACATGAAGCATTCAGTTGTCATGGTCCTATTATCATGAGCTCCTGTGGAGACTTGGGATATAACAGATGGATCACCTTTACAGGCAGTTAGCTCCCACCTACTAGATGATGTCACTTGGACACTAGCAAGACAAATGTGTTGTTATCTAAATCTTTAGGAGACCAAGAGTTCCAATGTTATAAAGATATTACAACGTTGCTTCCTTTCTTCATAAAACAGATTCCAGTAGAGGATCTCTGTTTCAATTTGGGATTTAAAAAAAAACCTCTCTAGCATATCATTCGCAGATCACCAGGAAATATGCAGAAAATTCTACATACTGTTGTACACAGATAGGCACATTATTTCATCAACGTTCCATATTATACTTGTACTTTTGAATGGCTCTCTGATTTAGCCCAGCCTTCATAGATCCTGACACTGACCACTATCCAGTACTTGTAAACTCTTCTGGCCCAGGGATTGTGAGGCCTGATGCTGTCTTCTGTCATGAGTCCCTGACCTCCATATTCAACGGCTTCAGCACCTTCTTCACCATGGGCCTCTACACCAAAGTACATCATTGAAAGATCTCCTGATAGCTGGATGCTAAGGGAATCCAAATTTCTAACAAGAATTTCTCTGGGGAAGGGCAGATGTAGAAGTGAACAAGAGCTGGCATGTCTTTGGCTTCAGTGAAACTGATCATAGTTATATAGTGGGTAAAGGGACAAATTAGAAGAGATTTGATTTAACTTATCTATTCATACAAAATTGTGGGAATTTTATAATCTCTGAAGATGAGATTGAAGGGGCTTGTGAGTTTGAAGCTGAGGAGATGCTGTGGATTGCTTCTTTCCTCCATAAGGAGAGGATTAAATAAGAAGTAATCAGAAGTATCTTGAAAGAGTACTTACTGTACTTGTGCCATCCAGAATCTGGATTGCAAGGGAGAAAACTACCTTATTCCTGGCACTGTATTGGATACACAGAAGTATCTGCCCTCAAAGAAATATACTCAATATTTTATATGCATAGTGGTGAAACTGAAACTTATGAAGTTTTTTTCCCTATGGCCCATAGTAGATTTTACCACAGACTCCAGAAATCCAGACATCCTAGAGTGACTGGCATTCCCACAGTAATAAGGGATGTGGACCAATTCTCAAAAACTTACCTATGGAGTTCCAAAGTTCAGTTGAGACTAAACCCACTACACCAAGCACATCACAGAAACACAATTTTTCAGCACATACATTGTGATATCCCAACTGTAATGGTTAATTTGAAATGTTAACTTGATTGGAGTAAGAGATGCTGAATACTAAGAAGTTTCTGGGTGTGTCAATGAGGTTATGTCTAGGAATGATTGGCATGTGGGATAGTGAACTGAAGTGGAGTACCTTTCTAAGTGTGGGCAGCACTGTCCAATAATTGGAGGCTTGAATGGAATAGAAGTTGGAAAATGAGGAAGCAGCAACAGATGCAAACTCAATTCCTCTTGAATGGGTTCTTGATTGCTGCTGATGATGCTAAGAACATCAGACTCTCACTCCTTTATTCTTCCAAAGTGGACTCTGCCAGTGATTCTCCAAGTTTTCAGAAACATTCAGTCTTGGACTGGGGCGGCATCATTGATTTATCTTGTTTTGAACCTTCACCACCTTAAACTGAACAACTACTGGTTCCTCCAGCTCTCCAGTCTGCAGATGGCCACCATGGACTATTCAGCTTCTGGTTATGTAAGCCAATCTAATATCCCCCCCTTTTTTCTAACTCATACCTCTTATTGGTTCTTTTCCTTCAGAGAACCTCTACTAATACCGAAATTGGTACCAGCAGTGGTTCTAGAGAAACAGAATTGTAAGGACGAATTTACTTAGTTTTTTGATTTCTGGAGTTGGCTGTCTAAATTAGTTAGGCCTAAAGTTGTTAAATTCTCTCCTACTGGTACTGTGGAGAACACTGATAATCCATGGTGTAGACTGTTAGAAGATATTTTAAAAATAAATGCATTTGATGCTCCCAATTCACCACTTGTAAAAAGCAAGGAGTTTAGTGACATTATACATGATACTTTTGAACATTTATGGAAAACAATGGAATATGATTGGCCCAGATCCATTCACTACCATGGGAGGTCAAACCCAGCAGTCCAGATCCATTCACACTGGACCGTGTGGGTCCCAGGTGCACAGATGTCTTGGTCCGCCCCTCCCCTGGTGAGGCAGACATCCACCAGAGCCTGGCTCAGGACTGCACCTTCTGACCAGCAGATTACCACGAGAGTTCAAGCCCAAGACCCAGATCCACCTACTCCAAATTATGCAGGATCCAGATCCAGGATGCAGTAGTATTCATTGAGGGACACCAGCAGGGTCTGGAAGCCCAACATCAAGGTGAGGTACAGGCAATCTGTATGGGTACTACAAGAATATAGGGAAGAAACTGTAATACCTCGATCCACACTGCAAGAAAGGAAGACACACACATAACATGAAAAAACAAGGGAGGAAAGTGCCCCAAACAAATCAGGACACTATAATAACAGAACTCATGGACATCGAAGTTGATGAAATATCAGAGAAGCAGTTCAGAAAGTTCATAATTAAAATGATCTTTGAATTAAAGAATCACCAAGATGAGCAAATACAGGCAAAAATTCATCACTCCAACAATGAGATAAGAGAGCAAATACACGTAGAAAAAGATTACTTCAAGAGAGAGATAGAGATTCTGGAAATCCTTGAAATGAAGGGTACAACAAATCAAATAAATAACTCAATAGAAAGCATAACCAATAATTCTTTCTTGGATGAAAGAATGTCAGATAATGAAGACAAAGTATACAATCTGGAAAATAAAGTTGATCACACAGTTAAGAAAGTTAGAAACTGCAGTTGTTCTGGTCACTGGTGTGGTCAATTTGTCACTCGGCTACCTCAGTCGCAGGAGGTCTAGAATGCAGAGTCAATACATAAACACCAGGAGCTGGTGAGAACTGGCTGGTAGAGACCTAGCCAACGTCCAGTAGCTCGTTTATTTTTGGAATGCATACAACTGTTATAGGGTTCAGGTGGAGCATGCCCATCAATCATACATAAATCCATAAGCCAATCATGCTTAATGTAACTGCACTATGAGGAAGCTCTAAATATTGCTATCATCTGGAAGGTTCTTTGTCCCTAAGGGAGGGGGGCCTTCTGAGTCAGGGTTTTCATGCCCTGAAGCTCCTGGCTATCAGTTTCCTGGCCTGGCAGCTTGGCAACGCTAACCACAAGTGCTAAGGATGTGGTTTCACTAATGGCTCACTAGAGCAGAGCACCCCATCCTGCAGGCATTCCTGTCAGGCCTGAAGAGCATAGATTCTTCAAGCACTCCAAGTTGCTTGTAGCTGCTAGCTGTAAACTGAAAGTAATTACAACAAGAAACCATGAACAGAACATCCAAGAATTATGAGACAGCATCAAAAGATCAAATATAAGAGTTATTGGGATAGAGGAAGGCACAAAATTTCAAACCAAAGGAATTCATGATCTCTTCAATGAGATAATATTAGAAAATTTCCCAAGCATGAAGAACAAATTGGAAAACCAAATACAAGAGGATTACAGGACACCAAATGTACAAAATTACAACAGATCTACAGCAAGGCACATTATAATGAAAACACCTAGCATACAGAATAAGGATAAAATATTAAAAGCTGCAAGAGAGAGGAATCAGATCACATATGTGGGGAGACCAATTTGTATTTCAGCAGATTTTTCAACCCAGACACTCAAAGCCAGGAGATCATGGAAAAACATACACCAAACTCTGAACAAAAATGGATGCCAACCAAGAATCTTATATCTAGCAAAAATAAGCTTTAGATTTGATGATGAAATAAAAACTTTTCATTAAAACAAAAGTTGAAAGAATTTACAACTAGAAAGCCTGAACTACAGAATATCCTCAGCAAAATATTCCAAGAAGAGGAAATAAAAAACAATTATGAAAATAAGCAGAGGGAGGGATTACACTAAAGGAAAATCTAATCAAGGGAGAAACCAAGTCATGTTAAATACCAAAAATAAACAAAAATGGGAATACAAATCATGTTTAATAATAACCCTGGATATTAATGGCCTAAACTCACCAATCAAAAGACATAGACTATCAGATTGTATAAAAAAAAGACCCAACAATATGCTGCCTCCAAGAGATTCATTTTGTAGAAAAAGACATCCATGGACTGAAGGTGAAGTGTTGGGAAAAATCATACCACTCACATGGACTGCGGAAGCAAGCAGGGGTTTCCATCCTCATATCAAATAAAGTAAACTTCAAAACTACAGTCAGTCAAAAAGGATAAAGAAGGACACTACATACTGCTCAAGGGAACCATACAGCAAAAAGACTTAACAATTATAAATATATATGCCCCAAACAATGGAGCATCTACCTTCATCAAACAAACTCTTCTCAAGTTCAAGAGTCAAATTGACCACAACACAATAATTTTGAGTGACTTTAACACACCTCTTTCATTATTAGATAGATATTCCAAACAAAAGCTGAACAAAGAAACTGTAGAATTCAATTATTATTAATATCAACAACTTAGACTTAACTGACATATATAGAATATTTCATCCTTCAATGAAAGAATATACTTTCTTCTTAGCAGCACATGGATCCTTCTCTAAAATAGACCATATAATATGCTACAAAGCAACTCTTAGCAAATATAAAAAAGTAGAGATATACCCTGCATTCTATCATATGATAATGAAATGAAATTAGAAGTCAATGATAAATTAAGAAATAAAATCCACTTGAACACCTGGTGATTAAATAATATGCTACTAAATGAATAATGGGCTACAAAAGACATCAAGGAGGAGATTAAAAAACTTTTAGAGGTGGATGAGAACACAGATACAACATATCAAAATCTCTGGGACACTATGAAAGTAGTACTAAGAGGAAAGTTAATTGCATGGAATTCATTCCTTAAAAGAAGAAAAAGTCAACAAATAAATGACTTAACATTACATCTTACAGTCCTAGAAAAAGAAGAACAAATCAATACCAAAAGCATCAGAAGACAGGAAATAACTAAAATCAGAGCTGAAATCAATGAAATTGACACAAAAGAAACAATTGAAAAAATTGGCAAAACAAAAAGTTGGTTCTTGGAAAAACTAAATAAAATTATCAGACTCTTAGCCATGCTAAAGAAGAGAAGAAGAGAGAAAACTCAAATCACCAACATACATAATGAAAAAGGTAATATCACAATAATAATATCACTAAAGAAATACAGATATAATTAGAAATTACTATGAAAACTTGTACTCCAATAAAATAGAAAATATTGAAGGCATTGAAAATTTTCTAGAGTTATATAATTTGCCAAAATTGAATCAGGATGACATACACAATTTAAACAGATCAATTTCAAGTGATGAAATATCAGATGCCATCAAAAGTCTACCAACCAAGAAAAGCCCAGGATCGGATTGATATACAGCTGAATTCTATAAGACCTTTAAAGAAGAACTAATACCAATACTCTCCAATTTATTTCAGAAAATAGAACAAGAAGCAGCACTTCCAAACTCATTCTATGAGGCCAATATCACTCTGATTCCAAAACCAGGCAAAGACACATCAACAAACAAACAAACAAACAAACAAAAACTTCAGACCAATATCTCTAATAAACTGAGATACAAAAATTTTCAATAAAATTCTGGCAAATTGAATAAAAAATATATCAAAAAGATTGTGCACCATGATCAAGTGGGATTCATCCCAGGTATGCAAGGTTGGTTCAACATAAGGAAAGCAATAAATATAATTCACCATATCAATAGAGTTAAAGATAAGAATCATATGATCATCTCTAGAGATGCAGAAAAAGCATTTGACAAAATACAGCACCCATTTATGTTCAAAACACTAGAAAAACTAGGGATAACAGGAACATGTCTGAACATCATAAAGGCTATCTATGCTCAGCCCCAGGCCAACATCATCCTAAATGGAGAAAAATTGAAGGCATTCTCTCTAAAGACTGGAACAAGATGGGGTGCCCTCTTTACCACTTATATGCAACATAGTTCTTGAAACACTGGCCAGAGCAATTAGACAGATGAAAGAAATTAAAGGGATACACATAGGAAAAGAAGAACTCAAATTGGCATTATTTGCTGATGATATGATTCTATACCTAGAAAACCCTAAAAGTTACACCAGAAAACTTTTAGAACTGGTAAATGAATTCAGTAAAGTAGCAGGATATAAAATCAACACCCATAAATCAAAAGCATTTCTGTATATCAGTGACAAATCCTCAGAAAGGGAAATGAGGAATGCTGCCCCATTTTTAATAGCCTCAAAATAAATAAATAAGTAAAATACTTGGGAATCAACTTAATGAAAGAGGTGAATGATCTATATAATGAAAATTACAGAACCCTAAAGAATGAAATCAAAGAAGATCTCAGAAGATGCAAATTTCTACCTTGCTCTTGGATAGGCAGAATTAATATTCTCAAAATGACCATACTACCAAAAGCACTATACAGATTTAATGCAATTCTGATAAAAATCCCAATGGAATTCCTCATAGAAATAGGAAAAGGAATCATGAAATTCATCTGGAAAAATAAGAGACCCAGAATAGCTAAAGCAATCCTTAGCAGGAAGAGTGAAGCTGGTGGCATCAAGTATACCAGACCTTAAACTATACCACAGAGCAAAAGTAAAAAAAATAGTAGAAAACAATCATGGTATTGACACCAAAACAGACTGGTAGGCCAATGATACAGAATAGAGGACACAGAGACTAACCTACAAAATTGCAATTATCTTACATTAGACAAAGGTGCCAAAAACATGCATTGGAGAAAAGATAGCCTCTTCAACAAATGGTGCTGCCAATCAATAAATGGGCCAAGAGCTGAACTGACACTTTTCTTAATATGAGATACAATCAATCAACAAATATATAAAAAAATGTTTGTCTTCACTAGCAATTAGAGAAATGCAAATCAAAACTAAGATTTCATCTCACTCCAGTCAGAATGGCAGCTATTATGAAGACAAACAACAATAAGTATTGGCAAGGATTGGGGAAAAATGTACATTCATACATTGCTGGTGGGACTGCAAATTGGTACAACCAATGTGGAAACCAGTATGGAGATTTCTTGGAAAACTGGGAATGGAACCACCATTTGACTCAGCTATTCCTCTCCTCGGTCTATACCCAAAGGACTTAAAAACAGTATACTACAGGGACACAGCCACATCAATGTTTCTAGCAGCACAATTCACAATAGCTAAACTGTGGAACCAACCTAGATGCCCTTCAATAGATGAGTGGATAAAAATGTGGCATATATACACAATGGAATATTATTCAGCAATAAAAGAGAATAAAATCATGGCATTTGCAGGTAAATGGGTGGAGTTAGAGAAGATAATGCTAAGTGAAGGTAGCCAATCCCAAGAAACCAAGTGCTAAATGTTTTCTTTATATAAGGAGGCTGATTTATAGTGGGGTAGGGAGGGGGAACATTGGAGGAATAGAAAAACTCTAGATAGGGCAGAGGTGTTGGAAGGGAAGGGAGGGGCACGGGGTTATAGTGATGGTGGAATGTGATGATCATTATTATCCAAAGTACATGTATGAAGACACGAATTGGTGTGAATATACTGTTTATACAACCAGAGATATGAACAATTGTGCTCTATATGTGTAATAAGAATTGTAATGCATTCTGCTGTCTTATATACATAATAATAAAAAAAGAATATGATCATGTTGGTTGATTGTTTCTGGCTTCACTGGACAAAGGAGAAGGATGAGCTCAGAAATTCAGTTTCTCAGCTGCAGACATGCATATCTGATCTAAAAGCTGCTCAATGTGCTCTAAAGCAGAATCTTTCCTCTTGTAGTTTTAGGGCGGAGGTTGCTAAAAATGAAACCCAAATCCTCATCCTGCAATTGGCTGAATTAAGACACATGTTTAACTCTCAGTCTCAAAATATATCTGCAATTAAAATAAGTGCACTGCTTGGAAAATAATGGGATTCTCTAAATTGGGATGCTGGCATATGGAAGGACCCTGAAGAAACTGGGAATTCCTACATTATGATGAGTTTATTTTGCCAGAAGTTGTTGAGTCTTCACCCTTTGCCATCTCTACCCTCATCTTCTGTGGTATTGGCTTCTCCACCTCCCCTGGAGGTAATGAATCCTGCTTTGCCTATGGAAACAATAAAGTCATTTTTTGATTCAGTTGCTCAGCATGAAAATGTTGATACATTTCAGGACCTGCCCTCACCTCTTACTTTTGCCTTAGGCCTATAATTAGATTCAAATCTAAGCAGGTCTCTAGAGGTGAGGTACAGAGTGTGACCCATGAGAAGGTTTGCTATGTTCTGAAGGAACTTCTTAAATTTCCTAATTCATACAAGTAGAGTTCTGGGAACATGGAATTTGAGTTCTGTGGGAATGAAATTTAAGTGTGTGAGATAATGGTGGAAGAAACATAAAATTTGATTAGGCTGAATTTATTGAAATAGACCCATTAAACAGAGATTCTAGGTTCGATGTAGTAGCTCACAGTGTTACAAAAGTTACTAATAGTTTGTTTTGATGGTTGACTGAAGCATGGATCAAAAAATAACCTATTGTTAATGAACTGGAAATGCCTGACATCCCTTAGTTTACTGTTTTTTAAAAAATAAATGACATCAGAATGCATTACAAATCATATTACACAAATAGAACACAATTTTTCATATCTCTGGTTGTATATAAAGTATGTTCACACCAATTTGTGTCTTTATACATGTATTTTGGATAATAATGTCCATCCCATTCCACCATCCTTGCTAACCCCTTGCTCCCTCCCTTCCTCTCCAACCCCTTTGTCCTATCTAGAGTTCATCTTTTCCTCCCATGCTCCCCCTCCCTATCCCATTATGAGTCATTCACCTTATATGTCTTACTTGCACAAGGCCCTGGGTTCAAACCCCAGCACTATAAATAATTAATTAAATAATTAAATAAATAAATCCCTTGGTTTACTGTTGATGAATAAATTTCAAGGCTCAGAATGAGTGGAATGCTGCAGTGTATATGTAATGTATAACCTTCTCCTTCATACTGGAAGGGTTCAGAAGATTGCCCTTCACCAAAAGTATAGGAAACAAAATTGTGAGGGGAGGACAAGCATCCATGAAGAGCTCTGATATTGCTGTTCTTTGCATTCCAGGTCTTACTGTGAGAGCTGCTGTCAATTATTTGGGAGATTGAAATGTGATAGGAATAATTTGGTCCCAGAGAGGAAGAAAGTGGCAGCACTTAAACACCAAAGACAAGGTTGTCATAGTTACCATAATGCCCAGCAAAGGGGAAGAAATGAACAAAATGTTCTGACTCATGTAGATCTCTGGCATTAATTCATTAGTCATGGTGTTACTAGAAGTCAAATAAATGAGAAACCCACCAAATTCTTACTTGACTTATATAAGCAGAAAAATTCCAGTGCAAATGTACAAAATGCCTCTTTAGACCATAATAGCAGAGAATCATGGCCCCTCAACCACTTTCCATATTGAGTTAGTTTACAGATCCAGAACCCCTTTAATGAAGGGGAGGTCAGATCCCCTTGAGGAAGGACCCTTGTAAGATACCAAAAAGCTCTACTGTTAATCTTTCTTCTATCCTTCTACAAAGGGACTTAAGGCCTTTTATCAGGGTAACTATGTATTGGCTGAAGAGGCAATGATTGGACCTTATGGGGATGGCTAGACACAGACTCTGAATTGACATTGATTCAAGGAGTTCAGGTGATCAATGCAGTTTTAGCCAAGGTCTGACTCACAGTGGATCAAGTGGGGCCCTCAAACTCATTCTGTGATTATTTCCCCAGTCCTGGAATGTATAATAAGGATAGATATACTTCACACTTGGCAAAACTCCGACATTGTTTCTCTAACCTATAGAGTGGGGGCTATTATGGTGGGAGACGCCAAATGGAAAGAAGAGCACATCTTCTATACCTGGGAAAATAGTAAATCAAAATCAATATTACATCCCCAGAGGGATTGCAGAGATTACTGCCACCATCAAGGAGTTGAAGGATGTAGGGATGGTGATTCTCATGACATTCCCATTTTTACTCCTAATTGGCCTATGCAGAAGATAGATGGGTCTTAGAGAATGATAGTTGATTATTGTAAGCTTAATCAGGTGGGGACTCCAAATGTAGCTGTTGTGCCAGAAATGGTTTCTTTGCTTGAGCAGATTAACACATCTCTTGGTATGTGATATGCAGCTATTGATTTGGCAAATGCTTTTTTCTCCATCCCTGTTCATAAGGACCACAAGAAGCATTTCATCTGGCAAGGCCAGAAATATAGTTTCACTGTCTTTCCTCAGGAGTATGTCAACTCTCCATTCCCATGTCACAGCTTAGTTCACAGAGATCTAGATTGCTTTTCTCTTCCACAAGATATTACACTTGTCTATTATATTGAAGATTTTATGTTGACTGGACCAACTGACTGGACCATTCTGGACTTGCTAGTAGAGCATTTTCATATCAAGGTATGGGAAATAAGTCCTAACAAAATTCAAGGACCTTCAACTTCAGTAAGTTTCTAGTAGTCCAGTGGCATGGGGCCTGTTGAAATAGTGAAATATTAAGGTGGGAAAGGCCAAATGGAAAGAAGGTATCAAATAAGTTGGCCTATCCTACAAATAAAAAAATAAGCACAATGCCTGGTGGACCTATTTGAATTTTGCAGGCAGCACTTGATGTGTGTTACTTCAGCCCATCTACTGCATGATTAGAAAGGCTCCTTGTTTTCAGTGGGGTCCAGAACAGAAGGAGGCTCTGCAACAGAACCAGGCTTCTATTCAGGGTGCTCTGCCCCTGAGCCATATGACCTGCCAGATCCAATGATACTTGAGGTGTTGGTGGTAGATAGGCATGTTGTCTGGAGCCTTTGACTGGTCCCCCTGGGTGAATCACAGAGGAGGACATTATGATTTTGGAATAAGACTACACCATCACCTTCAGACTACTATCCCTTTGAGAAACAGCTCTTGGCCTGCTACTCAGCCTTAGAGGAAACTGAATGCTTAACCATGGGCCACCAAGTTACCATGAAACCTCAACCTTCATCATGAACTGGGTGTTAAACTGGCTCATCAAGCCATAAAGTTGGATGTACACAGCAGCACACTATTATCAAATGGAAGTAGTACATACACAATTTGGCCCAGGGGGACCCAAAGGCACAGTAGGTTGCATGAAGACGTAGCCCAAATGCCCATGGTTTGTACTCTTGCTGCAATACCTTCTGTCCCTCAGCATGAACCTATAACTTCATGGGGTGTACCTTATGCTCATTTAACAGAGGAAGAGAAGACTAGGCTCTGGTTTATACATGGTTCTGCATGATACATGGGTACCACCCAGAAGTGAACAGCTACAGAAATAATGCTCCTTTCTAGAAAAACACTGAAGGACAGATGGGAAGGAAAATCTTCACAATGGAAAGAAATTTGGGCAGTGCATCTTGTTTTGAATTTTGCCTAGAGGGAAAAATGGCCAGATGTGCAACTGTATACTGATACATTGGCTGTGGTCAATGGTTTGACTTGTTGGTAAGTGACCTGGAAAGAATATAATTGGAAAATTAGTGATAAGAACATTTGGAGAAGAGGTATATGGATAGCCCTCTCTGAAGGATGTGAAGATATTTGTGTCTCATGTAAATGCTCATCCAAAGGTGACCTCAGCAAAGCAGGCATTTAATAATCAAGTAGATAGGATGACCTGATCTGTGGATAGCAGTCAGCCTCTTTACCCAGCCACTTCTGTCATCACCCAATGGGCTCATAAACAAGTGGTCATGGTGGCAGGAATGGTGGTTATGCATGGGCTCAGCGACACTAACTTACACTAACCAAGGCTGATCTAGCTATAGCCCTGCTTACCAGTAGCAGAGACCAACCCTAAGTGCCTGATATGGCATCATTCCCTGGGAAGATCAGCCAACAAACTTGTAGCAAGTTGATTATATTGGACCAGTGATTTGTCCTTACTGGAAGAGGCAGTGGTTTGTCCTTACTGGAATAAGGACACATTTTATGGGTACAGATTTGCCTTCCCTGCACATAGTTCTTCAGCCAAAACACCATATGTGAACTTAAAGAATGCCTTTTCCATTTTTTTTCAGTCAACTTCTTTTCTGCTTTGCTAAAAGGTCTGACAAGAACAACTTTAGAGAAGGAAAAGTTTAGTTGAGGGCTCACAGTTTCAGAGGTTTCAGTCCATAGACAGCTGGCTCAATTCCTTGGGGCTCAAGATGAGGCTGAATATCATGGCAGAAGAGTGTGGTAGAGGGAAGCAGCTCACATTATGATCAGATAGGAGAGAGAGAGAGAGAGAGAGAGAGAGAGAGAGAGAGAGAGAGAGACCACTCATTAGATACAAAATATACACCCCAAAGGCATGCCCCTGATGCTCACCACCTCTAGCTATTTACCTTCAGTTAACACTCAGTTAATCCCTATAAAAGGATTAATTCACTGATTTAGTTAAAGCTCTCCAAACCCAATTTCTCCTCTGAACCTTCTTGCATTGTATCACATGTGAGATTTTGGGTGACACTTCACACCCAAACCATGATATTCTGCCCCTAGTTCCCAAAAGTTCACAACCATCTCACAATGTGAAATACATTTTGTCTATTTCCAAGGGTTCCCATAGTTTCAACAGTTCCAAGATTGCTCAAACTTTCAAGTCCAAAGTCTTCTTAGGGATTCAGGGTAAGCTTGCATTGTGAGCTGCTGTAGAAATCAAAAGCTATTTACAAGTACATGTAGAGAATCAGACTGACTGCTTGCAGTCCTTGGTAGAGCTTGCCTGCAAACAGGATTTTCTGCCAAGTGGGCTGGAAGGACTTTGAGAAAAGAACTTTACTTGCAAACAAGAATGTTTATCTGTTCTTGAGAAGGAACAGAGCTCAGAATGCTCCAGCCCAAGAGTAGATTAAGACATCATCAGTAAGTTACTTCTGATTAGTAAGTTACTTATGCACATAATGTTTTGCAAGCTTATAGACCTGAGTCATTGCTGTTGGAATGTTGCCTTCTTTGTTCATAATACTATATAAAAGACTGCTGTATTCAATAAAGGGAGCTTCTTCTTCTTCTTCTTCCTTGCTCATGCTGATCTGCGTTTGAGTTCTTTGCGTCAATTGGCGGAGTCGGCAGGATTCAGCACTGAAAGGGTAAGCACCCTGGGTTGAGAAAAGGAAAGGGGGACTTTCAGGATTAACATGGGAAACTCCCAATCCTTAAAGGAACAATATGTAGAGTTACTACAAGGATTATTACATTCCATAGGTGTAAAAACATCTCATAAGAGAGTTAAGGAGTTATTTAAAATTATAGAATGTCATTGTTACTGGTTCCAGTATCAAACCAAAGTCCAGTTAAATTTAGGGGAATGGAAACTCGTTCAGAAAGAGCTCCGTAAGCAGCATCAGGCAGGAAATGTTATCTCCTTAAAGATTTGGACACTATGTAGCGCTATTACTCAAGCTTTACAATTATTAGAGAGTAATAGTGAAAAGGGTTCTCATCATGAAGGCAAAGTTGATATGTCAAAATCTCATACTAAAATTAATGAAACGGAGCCCAAGGAAGATATTTGTGATACTGTAGGTGATTCTCCTAAATCAGATTTGGATGATGAAAGGGATTTAGAAAGTTCAGATAGTGACTCTAGTATGAAAGAAATAATGGAGGCCTTTGTGGAACAAATGAAATTTAAAAAGCGAAGGTCCTCTCTTAAACCTACTGCTTCTTCTTATGCTTCCCTTTTTCCAATTACAAAGCCTAAAGTTGTTGTGGGTAGAGAACAACAGCACTTTTCATTTCCTCTTACTATGATATATGATGATGATGACCTTCCAGCTCCCCTTGGTGGTTTTATTAATCCACCACATTTGTTTCCTAATATAGACAACAAAACCCTCATAATCCCCAAATGATTGATGTTCAGTATACTGCAGTGGAATACAAGTTTATAAAGGATTTAAAAGCTGCAGTCTCTCAATATGGCCCTCAGTCTCCCTTTGTGCTAGGTATGTTAGAAAATTTAGGAACTTCTAAATTACTTATTCCCTTGGACTGGGAGGCATTAGCAAAAACAGTTTGGGAAGGATCTCAGTGGTTACAATTGAGAAGTTGGTGGAAAGATGAGGCACGGAAACAAGCTCGAGAGAATGAGACTCAAAATCCCCCTGGACCTATGGAGGATAAGTTAATGGGGGAAGATAATTACCGTGCCTTAAGAGAACAGGCTCAATACACAGATCAAGATATTCAACAAGTTCGACAGGTTTTCTTGAGAGCTTGGAGATGTGTAGTACCCACTGGTCAAGCACAACTTTCCTTTACTAAAACCATACAAGGGGCTACTGAATCTTATACTGATTTTCTTGTGAGACTGCGTACTGCTGTAATGAGGGCGGTGGGTCAAGATCAAATAGCAAAAGTATTATTGGAAACATTAGCATTTGAAAATGCAAACCCTGAATGTAAACATATTTTGGGGCCATTAAAAGGACAAAATGCCTCATTGGGTGAATATGTGAGAGCTTGTGCTGGACTGGGAGGAATTGAACATCAAGCTTCCATATTTGCTGCAGCAATGGCTAGAGCCCTTAAACCCAATAAATCAGGAACTTGCTTTAATTGTGGAAAAGCAGGTCATTTTCGAAAAGATTGTCACAAAAAAGGTAACAATACTAATAATAGTATATCTCCCAAGACAAAAAAGATATCTATTGAAGTTTTTTTTTTTACAAGTTTAACATCTTTATTAAGAATTACATATTTGAGGCCATAGGTTGGCACTGGCAGCTGAGTTTTAAAATTCAAAATGAAAATCTGCAATTGTTTTATAAAGCATTCCCTTTCTTCATATCATACTCACAGATGACTTATCCATTTACTAAATACTATAGTAAGTAAACACTACTGTGTCATTATGAAGAAAAAAACTATGATCAAAGATCATAATGTAGTTCTGGAAGACTACACACTCTTTCACTATACACAGTATATAATAGAACAGGGTACGATGATGTAAACGAGGCAAACATTGGACAAATGAATGTCGTTCAAAGACAGATAAAGATGGAAACCCTTTACCTCAATTGGGAAACTACTCAATGGGCCGTCATCCCTGGGGCCCACAAACAATACCAGGACCACCTCTCACTTGTTTCCCACAACAATGACCCCTGAGTCAGGTCAAACAATCCCAGGATAATACTAAGTTAACTATTGATAATCTTTATACAGCTACCCAACAAAGTGCTGCTGCTGATTTACCTACTAGTGAAAATGTTTTAATGTCTCCTGGAGGTGGTATTTACAAAATAAAGACTGGTGGACCTCTTCCCTCTAATAGTTCTGGATTAATTGTCAGTCATAGTACTCTGCCTTAGGAGGCATCCATGTAATTCCTGAATTGTTGATTCTGATTTTACAGGTGAAATTTTAATTATGGCATATTCTACCCAAACCCTTTCATTGATTAGTGGAGAACGAATCACCCAGATTTTGTTGTTACCTTTTTTTCAATTTCCTTCTAAAAATCAATCAAGAACTGGAGGATTTGGTAGCACAGGAAAGTATATATTTTTGGAAACTTTAATTACTGATTGGAGACCCTCTTTAACTCTAAATATTCAAGGAAAATATTTTGAAGGATTTATTAGATACTGGGGCTGATGTCTCAGTTATTTCCATAAAACAATGGCCACAAGAATGGCCTAAACAAAAATGCCAAATAACATTAAATGGATTAGGGGCAGTGGCAGATGTGTGGGTCAGTTCTGGCCCTCTATCATATCACACCTTAGAAAATATTAGGATTCTAAAAACTTTTTACATAATTAATGTTCCAATTAATATTTGGGACCGAGATATTTTATCTCAACTTGGAGCACATATTCACATTCCTTCAAAAAACTTGTAGCCACTGTTCAGCCCCTCGAGCAATGCCATTAACATGGTACTCCTAAATGAATTAAACAGTGGCCTTTAAATAAAGAAAAGCTCAAGGCATTAAAACAATTATTTACTGAAAAATTACAGGCTGGACATATTGAATATTCCACATCACCTTGGAACTCCCCTGTATTTGTTGTTAAGAAGAAGTCTGGAAAATGGTGACTATTGACAGATTTAAGGGAAATTAATAAATGTATTAAACCTATGGAGGAATTATAATTAGGACTTCCCTCTTCTGCAATGATTCCAAATAAATGGTCAATTTTTGTTATTGATTTAAAAGATTGTTTTTTTACTGTCCCTCACCAACCTCAGGATAAGGAAAAATTTGCTTTTACAGTAACTGAATGTAATCATCATCAACCTGTTTAACGTTATCAATGGACTGTGTTACCTCAAGGTATGATTAATAGTCCTACCTTGTATCAGGAATTTGTTGCCTGAGCCTTAGAACCAGTTCAACAACAATTCCCTCATTACATTTTATATCATTATATGGATGATCTTTTATTAGCATCCTCTACAAACAATGAACGTGATTGTTTTTATGAAGCAGTTCTAAAGGCTTTATCAAAATTTGGATTACAAATAGCTCCAGAAAAGGTACAAATTAATTTTACTTATTCATATTTAGGATTTATATTAGATAAACAAAAAAATTAAGCCCCAAAAGTTCAAATAAGAAAGGAAAACTTAAAAACTCTTAATGATTTTCAAAAATTGCTAGGGGATATCAATTGGATTCGTTCATCTATAGGGATCCCTACTTTCTCAGTTACAACATTTATTTGCTACTCTAGAAGGTGATACTGAATTACATAGTTCTAGAACCTTAACTAAACAAGCATTATAAGAATTAACCTTAGTTTAACAACGTTTAAATGAAGGATATTTGTCTTATATAGATTTAGAAAAATCCATACAACTAATTCTCTTTCATACTCCTCATTCCCCGTCTGAAGTGCTAACTCAAAATGATCATATAATCGAATGGATTTTTTTACCTAATAAGTATAATAAATGATTAACTACATATATAGATAAACTACCCTTTTTAATAATTAAAGGTAGATCTAGACTGTTACAATTGAGTGGTAGAGAGCCAAATCAAATTATTACTCAAATAACTCATCAACAAATTTCTTATAATCTACAATTAAATGAAAATTGGAAAATTGCTTTAGCTAGTTATTCTGGAGCTGTATCTACTCAATATCCTAAATCTAAAGTCTTTGAATTTTTTAGAAAATATTCTGATATTAGTAAACGCTATTTCTTCAATTCCTCTTTCTGGCATTACTGTTTTTACTGACGCAAACAAAACTTCAGCAGGATATTGGACTCCCATAGCTTCTAAAGTGTATCCACATGAGTTTTACTCTTTTCAACCTGCTGAATTATGGGCTATTACTTAAGCTGTATTAGATTTTTCCAGTGTTTCTCTTACTATTGTTTCTGACTCTCAGTATGCAGTTTTGGTGTGCACACATCTATCTTCAGTTAGTCTTCCTATCAATCAAAAAACCATAATTGAGAAACTATTTGCATTTGCACAAAGATTATTATTACAGGGAACTATTTCAGTATATTTTACTTATATTAGGGCACACTCTACACTGCCAGGATCATTAACTAAAGGAAATCAAAATATTGATCAACTATTGTTCCCTTTAAAAAAGGCACATCAAGAACATGCTTTACATCATACAAACACTAAACAACTTTACAAAAAATACAAAATAACTTCAAAACAAGCACGTGACATTGTAGCTAACTGTTCATCATGTACTCCTTTTAATATCCCTTACTGTCCTCCTGGTGTTAATCCAAGGGGATTCCATCCTAATGACCTTTGGCAATGGATGTTGTTGTAATCCAGTCATTTGGACAACTAAGATATGTACATCATACCATTAATACTCATACTCATTTTCAATGGGCCACAGCATTTTCTTTGGAAAAAGCTGATGCAGTCATTTCTCATTTATTATCTTGTTTTGCTATCATGGGAATTCCCAGAAAACTTGAAACTGACAATGCACCTGCATGTATGTCACAAAAATTACATTCATTTTACAGAAATATGACATTACAAATACATTTGGTATTCCATATAATAGTCAGGGTCAAGCTATTATAGAAAGGGCAAATCGTAGGTTCCGAGAATATATATATATATATATAAAGGGGAGAGATGGCTATGGCTTATACACCTCAAAATATACTTCATAAAACCTTACTAACTTTAAATTTTTTAAATGTTTGGTCAGCTTCCGAGGTTCCTGCAGCCCAGCAATATTTCTTGATATTTAAATCACAGCCATTATTTCAAAAGTCGGAAATACTTATATGGCATAGGGATGAAAATAAAGAATGGATTTCTGGGTTGTTGCACCACATGGGAAGGGGGTTTGCTCTTATTTCTACAGATAAAACACCTTTTTTGGGTACCTTCAAGACTTATCAGATTGCAGAATGAGCAACCCGTTTGTCAGACAATTTCAGGAGCTGTCAATGCAGAGAAACTTTACGATGGCAATGAGAACAGCGGAGCCCCCAACATGGAGACAGATGAAAAGATTGACTCAAGAAGATGAAAAACCCCTTCAAAAGGCAAATCAGCCTTTAAATCCTGTTAATATTTTATTAGCTATGCTTGCAGTTATTGACTGCCAGGTAAGTTCAGTTTCTGCTCAATCTTTTGCTTATTGGGCCTATGTACCTAATCCTCCTTTGGTGCGAAGTGTTTCCTGGGGAGATCTGAGGTTCATGTATGTACTAATAATACTAATTTCTTCCCCCCTCCTGAATGTGGGGGAATTGAAGATATACCATTCCATAAAAATCTGTATAATATTTCTAATATAACTATAGCTGTTGAAGGAGTCCCATTGTGTATAGGGGCTCATTCTTTCTGTTTACCTGTTATAGCACATAATGATTCTCATTCTTATAATACTTGGGGAATTAATTATCGAAGTTATTCTACTGCTGTTTTTACTGTCATGATATCATCCCAAGAGTTTAATATCTCTAATATGTATGTTATTCAATCATTGTTAATGTCTGAAGAATGTTTTGTTAGAACTCATCTTCCTTTATGTTCAGCTAAATATTTTGAAGCCTTATTAACTCATTTAGAGTGGGAAAAATGTCGTGATCATCACCCTAAAATGGTAGTCAAAAATGAAAATATCACAATAGTAGATTGGAGTACTGATCATTCTGAATTTATAGAAAGTTGGTCAAATCATACTTTAAGATGGCATCGACATAATGGGTCAATAAATGCTTGGGGTAATGAGACAATTAAAATGCAACATTATGCTTTGGTCCCTCCAATGTTACAGCATATAAAGTTTTCCAATATTCAAGGGGATATATGGAAATTATGGACAGTATCTGGGAAACTCACTGTTTGAACTAGGAATTTCATGTTAAATGTATCCCATTCCTCTCCTTTTGAAGTACATCTACATAATAATCTAACTTATTTTGCATCCACATGTGTAAAATTCCCTTATTTTCTAATGATTGAAAACTTGGTATGGGATGAAACTTTCAGAACAATATCATGTGAAGACGGTAATCTTACTCAATGTGTAAATAGAACTAATTGGGATTTAATGGAATCTAATAACTATTCTTTAGTTATTGTTAAAGCTCACATGGAGTTGTGGATGCCTGTTAATTTGACTCTCCTTGGTCTGATTCTTTGCCTATTACTCCTTTGTACAATGCTGTTCAAGTTTTATTACATTGCTTTCAATGATTGATAGGAATAGTTATAGCTTCAATCCTTGCAGTCGCTTCTGTTACTGCCACAGCTGCTATAGTTGGCGTTGCTTTATATCAAGGCATGCAAACTGCGGATTTCATGTGAACATGGCATCAGGATGCTCACTTGTTATGGCAACAACAAAAAGATTTAGACTCTCAATTAGCTACAGATGTGATAAATTTACAACATACTGTTTCCTGGCTTGGTGATCAAGTAACTATTTTGGCTACCAGAAGTGTTCTGAAGTGTGACTGGAATTCTTCTCATATTTGTGTGACTCTTGTACCATATAATACCAGTGATTCATGGGAAACCTTTAAAAGATGGTTAATTGGACATCAAAGTTTAACTTTAGAAATTATGGATTTGGAAAAAAACTATTATGGACACTTTTAGTTAGACATTACCTGATTTGACAGGATCTGACATTTTACAAGGATTGTCTTCAAGTATTGCTAATTTGAATCCTTTAAGTCATTTCTGTACCTTGTTGTCAACTTCTTTTGGTAACACTGTAATAATTTTTATTTTCTGTTTTGTTTTGTACATAGTCTTCCAAAGCTGGAAAAGGCAAAGGCAACTGAAACATGAAACCTCTCTAATCGCTTCTGCTTTTGTTCATTTACAAAAACAAAAGGAGGGACATGTAGAGAATCAGACTGACTGCATGTGTGCTTGCAAACAAGATGCTTTGCAGTCTTTGGTGGAACTTGCCTGCAAACAGGATGTTCTGCCAAGGATGTAGAGAATCAGATAGGATGACTGCATGTGTGCTTGCAAACAAGATGCTTTGTGGTCCTTGGTGGAGCCTGCCTGCAAACAGGATTTTCTGCCAAGTGGGCTGGAAGGACTCTGAGAAAAGAACATTACTTGCAAACAAGAATGTTTATCTGTTCTTGAGAAGGAACAGAGCTCAGAATGCTCCATCCCAAGAGTAGATTAAGACATCATCAGTAAATTACTACTGATTAGTAAAGTTACTTCTGCACTTAATGTTTTGCAAGCTTATAGACCTAAGTCATTGCCGTTGGAATGCTGCCTTCTTTGTTAACAATACTATATAAAAGACTGCTGTATTCAATAAAGGGAGCTTCTTCTTCTTCTTCTTCCTTGCTCATGCTGACCTGTGTTTGAGTACTTTGCGACAATTACCCAATATATAAAAGTTTAAATAAACATTTTCATAAACAAAGATAGAAGCATGGAAAGAAGGGATAGGACCAAAGCAAGACTGAAATCTAGCTAGGCAAACAAGTCCTGTAACACCACATTCGATATCTGTCGTCTCACCTGTCATCTGGCAGGACACTGATGGAGAGAAAGGTGCCTTTTATCCTTTCACCTCCATTATCTCTTTCATATATTTAAAGATAACTTGTGTCCCCTTGAGTTCTGTATTCTCTAAGCTAAATATCTTCAGTATTCCTACATAATTTAGGAACCCAACTATATAGAACTTGACTCATATTTCTATTAACTTTGGTTTATTTATTTGCATCCACATTCATGCCTATTATGATTTGGATCTGAAATGTCCCTGAAAGGCTCATGTGTTGAAGGCTCAATCTCTAATGCAGCTTTGTTCATATGTGGGGCTTTTGGGAAGTGATTGGATCATAAAGGCTCAAGCCTCATCAATGGATTCATCCATTGGTGGATGCATAATTTGGTAGCACTACTGGGAAGTGTTAGAAACTATAGGAGGTGGGTCCTCATTAAAGAGAGTGAGTCCTTGAGGCAATGCCCTTACGGTTGATCTTATTTCAGGCCCTTATGTACTCTGTTCTCTGTTGGCTGACTAGTTGTCTGTCTGTGAGTACACACTCACCACAGGAATGAAGTAGTTCATGCTTTTCTCTCCTTCTTTCTCTATGAGGTAACTTTCCTCTGCCACACCTTCCCCACTGTTACCGCTGTTGACCAGTGACGAGTCCTTGCTTCCCCGATGTTGAAGAATAACACCAAAGAAGCACGCCGAGGCAAGGTCAGAGTAGAAAGTAGAAGTTTATTAAAGGACAGCAGAAAAGACTTCTCCCGGAGGAAGAAGGGGACCCAATAGGTGGAATCCGAGGAAGGGCTGTTGTCTCCCCTTTTTATAGTTTTGGTGATGGAATGTAGGTGGGAGGGGTTGGGACACAGGTGGGCCAAAAGGACAGGGAGGACTTTTGGGATGGGCTATCTTTAAGTTTGCTGGGGGCTGTTTATTAACACTTCTTTGTGATGGGCTATCTTCAAATCTGTTGGGGGCTGTTTCCTGGGCTCCATTAACATTCCATTGTCCTGTGTTTTTCCTGAGTCATTCCCAGCATGGCCTCCATTTTAGATTTCACTTGGTATTAGACCCGATTTACCTAACTACACTGACTACCTAACTTTAAATCTGGCTTCATTCCCCCCTCTAATTTGGGGAACTCCTTACTGCTGTAAGGAATGGGGGCGAAGACCATTCTGGCTTCTTCAGGCTGACAAAAGGGGCGATGTTGGGGCAAGCAGTTTGGAGTCCCCTTTTAAAAATCGGGTCTATCGAGTGGTCCATGATAGAAGTCCGATTGAGAAGTAATAGGCTGGAGGGCCATTTGAGCGATGGGCGGTCTATAAGAGAAACAAGAATTCATTAATATCGGAACCATATTGATGCAGCAATAAATACCACAGCACAGGAATATGCCAATAAGTATGATACCAAAGACAGAGACTAACAATGTTTTCCACCAGGAAGTACCGGAGAACCAGGAGCTAAGATATTGTTCCCATGACAAAGTTGGTGAGGACATGGCTTTTATCTGAGTATGTAAATCTTTAAGGATATTTGTCACATTGCCAGAATTGTCAGGGATGTAAACACAACATTCAGTTTTAATAATAGCACAAGTACCACCTTGGGCTGCAGTGAGGACATCTAAAGCCATTCGATTTTGTAAGATGGCCTTCCTCATAAGTGTTATTTCAGTATTAAGGAGAGAGATACTTTCCTCAACATCATGGAGGGCAGTTTGAGTATAATTGTTTAAAGTCTCCACATGCCACATTACATCTTCTAAACCAATTTGTGGGATAAACAAAGAAGCTAGATGATCATACCAACGAAACACAGATCGTCCCCATCTGTGTTTGAGATTGAGGAGATTTGCTGGCTGTGTTATATTTGGGGTCCATCTCCCCTGCATCCAGGGATACCCAATTGTACACCTTCCTATCCAGCCTGGGGGAAGCCAGGGCCATAGGTTAGTTCCACATATCCATTGAGTCCCATTGGGTGCTGGCCAAATAGTTTTAGGTCTAGAAAGCCAATTTGTTCCAAACCAATCATTGGCTTGTAAAACTATAATTTTTTGACATTGTGACTCTGGGGTCCATCCTAATTCTCGAGTAGCATTAGGCCACGTGTAATAAGTATGGTTTCGCTGTTCCCAACAGAGTGGGGCCTTTTGGTTTAAATGCCCAATAGTGGGAGTGAGCCATAAATCTCCGTCCCAAATTTGATAATAACCATCTTTGTACCTGTGACATATTGATGGTGCAGGTAGTGGAAGGAGAGAATTAGATGGGCCTATATGGGATTTAACAGTAGTGGACGTCTGAAGGTTGGTCTGGTTTAAAGTGAAAATCTTTCCATGACCAGGTTGTGATAAAGTTTCATTTATAGGCCATAAATTAACATCTGTACGAGAGGCGTCTTGTAAATAGGGTCTTTCTTTCTTTTGTTGTAACATTAAGGATTGTAAATTTATCCAGTCCTTTCCTTGTAATGGGGATACCCACCAAGGTAATCCAGAAGCGCTGGAAAGGGGTAATAGTCCACATATCCAGCAATTATCTTTCTGTAACCTAATGGCATACTGTTGAGCCCACATTAGAAAAGAGTTAGCTTCAGTTGGTCTGTTTATGGTAACAAGGAGAAAGAGAAGGAAAAGTTTACATATCACCATTTTCTCTGCGGAAGAGATATTTTAGGTCCTCTACTGGAGTACAGGAGTATCGTTCCTCAGTTTCTTGGGAAGAAGAAGTCTCTTTGGGTATCGGCTCAGGATGGCAGGCCTTAATCCGAGAGTGGTGGATCCAATTCTCCTGTCCCAGCACCTTTACTGCAGAAGGGGTGGATAAGATTACAGAAAAAGGTCCTTTCCAAATAGGGTCTAAGTTTGGAGAGTTTGAAGGGATGGTCTTAATCATAACTAGATCTCCAGGCTCATATAGAGGTGGAGAAGTACCTGGCTCAGACATAGGATATTTGCGAATTTCAGCTTGAAATTTGGCCAATTTTGTGATATGAGTTACTAGATCTGCAGTTTCTTGGTCTTTAAGAATATCATTTCTTAGGAATGGTCTCCCGTATAGGAGCTCAAATGGGCTGAGCCCTAATGTCTTTGGGGTGTTCCTAATTCTGAGCAGTGCTAAAGGAAGCACCTTAGGCCATGGGTAGTGGGTTTCTTGAGTGAGTTTTCTTAGATGTCTTTTTAAAATATCATTAGTTTTTTCTACCTTTCCTGAGGATTGAGGTCTCCAAGCACAATGGAGATGGTATTTAATGCCTAAGGCTTTTGATATCCCCTGAGTGACAGCTGCCTTAAATGCTGCTCCATTGTCGCTCTGTAGACTTCGAGGCAACCCAAATCGTGGGATTATTTCCTGCAATAATGCCTTGATTACTTCTCCTGCTTGTTCAGTTCGGGAGGGGTAGGCTTCAGTCCACCCAGTAAAAGTATCTACCATAACTAATAAATATTGGAATCCATTACTCTTAGGCATATGAGTAAAATCAAGTTGCCAGTCTTCCCCAGGGAATTGTCCTGTTCTTTGTAATCCTGGGGGCTTTTGAGTAGAATTATGTGGATTATTTCTTTGGCATGTGCCACAGGCTTTGACTATTTGGTGAATAGTTTTTGAAAGATCCTTTCCTTCAAATATCTCTCTGGTTAATTTGAGAGTATTTTCTTCTCCTAAGTGGAAAGATTGATGTAAGGTATGTAAAATCTTCCACTGGGAATTAGCAGGTAAATAAAGTTTGTCATCTTCCATTTGAATCCACCCAGAGGGTAAAAGAATACCTCCCTTAGATAGTGCCTTGTTAGTTTCCTCCTGGGTGTATTGAGGTCTTATCTCTGGGGGAGGACCTGTCCATATCAAAGGGGCTAAGGTAGTTATCTGTGAATTACCCTTAGCAGCCTCCTTGGCTTGTTGGTCTGCTATTCTGTTCCCTTCTGCTATCTCATCTATTCCTTTTTGATGCCCTTGGCAATGAATTACTGCTACCTCTTTGGGTAAATGGACAGCCTCTAGCAGTCTTAAGATTTGTTCATAGTTCTTTATAGACGTTCCCCCAGTAGTTTGAAATCCTCTTTCCTTCCAAATTGCTGCATGTGCATGCAGGATTAGGTAGGCGTATTTGGAGTCAGTGTAAATATTAATTCTCTGTTGTTTCCCTATTTCTAATGCTCTTGTTAGGGCTATCAATTCGGCTAGTTGAGAGCTTGTGCCTGGGGGCAAAGATTGTGCCTCTATGGTGTCATGTAAAGTCACCACAGCATATCCAGCTTTGCGTTCTCCTTGTTCTATGAAGGAACTCCCATCTGTGAACATGGTGAGGTCAGGATTGGAGAGGGGAAGGTTTTGAAGGTCCTTTCTAGCTGAGTAGTTTATAGATAGGACTTGTTGGCAGTCATGTTCAGGATTTCCCTCTAATTTCTCTGGGAGGAAGGTAGCTGGGTTTAAACTAGAACAAGTCCTTATTTGAGTTACAGGTCCTTCTAAAAGTAAGGTTTGATATTTTAGAAGGCGATTGTCTGAGAGCCATAGTTCACCTTTTGCATTTAAAATTCCTGAGAGATCATGGGAGGTGTAAACAATAAGGTCTCTTCCCAGGGTGATTTTAATTGTCTCAGGAACTAGCAAGGCCACAGCTGCTACTACCCTCAAACAATGAGGCCATCCTTGAGACACAAGATCAAGCTCCTTACTGAGATAAGCTACTGGCTGTTGAGCTGGTCCCTTCTTTTGTGTGACCACTCCTAGGGCTATCCCTCCTCTCTCAGTAACAAATAGGTTGAATTTTTGTTCAGTGGGTAAGCTGAGGGCAGGGGCTTGGAGTAAGGCCCCTTTTAATGCCTTGAAGGCTTTAATCTGTTCTGGTTCCCATATGAGGGAAGTCGTTCCTTGGCATAGTGTTTCTTTGAGGAGGCTATAGAGAGGTTTAGCTATTTCCCCATATCCAGGGATCCAAAGCCTGCAGTATCCAGTTATCCCTAGAAAGCCTCTAAGTTGTCTTATGGTCTGAGGTAGAGGATATTGTCCTATGGGGGTTATTCTTTCTGGTCCTAGTTTGCGAGTTCCTTGAGACAGCTGTAATCCTAAATATTGAACTTGTTTTTGGCACAATTGAGCTTTTTTCTTTGAGACTTTATAACCTTTATCAGCTAAGAAGTTTAAAAGTTCTTTAGTAGCCTCTTGACATTCCCTTTTAGTGGAGGCACACAAAAGTATATCATCTACATATTGCAGGACAGTCAGAGATGTCTTATCTCTAAACTCTGTTAAATCCTTAGCTAGGGTTTGGCCAAACAGATGGGGACTGTCTCTAAACCCTTGGGGTAATACAGTCCAAGTTAGTTGAGATCCACTATCTGGCTCTTCAAAGGCAAACAGATATTGTGATTGGGAGTCTAAGGGTATACAAAAAAAGGCATCTTTTAAATCTAACACCGTGAACCAGGCAGCAGTTGCTGGAATCTCGGATAACAGAGTGTATGGATTAGGAACCATAGGGTGGAGAGGAACAACTGCTTCATTAATTATTCTCAGGTCCTGAACTAGTCTCCATTCCCCATTGGGTTTCTGAATTCCTAAAATGGGTGTGTTACATGGGCTATTGCAGGGCACTAAAAGTTCCTGTCTTTTGAGGTTCTGAATGATCTTCAATAAACCCTTTTTTGCCTCTGGGCGTAGGGGATATTGTCTCTGATGTGGAAAGACAGAAGGGTCCTTTAAGACTATTTTGATTGGAACTGCACTTTTCGCCCTTCCAATTTTGCCTTCAGTAGCCCACACTTCAGGGTTTATATCACATTCTAATAAAGGCAGACATAATGGTCCTCTTGGTCTTAAATTCATTGTAACTGACGCTTGAAGATTTGAAAGTATGTCTCTCCCCAATAAAGGGGTAGGACATTCTGGGACTATCAGAAATGCATGAGAAAACATCACCCCGTCCCACTCACAACTCAGTGGGGGAGTAAGCCTTCTGGTAATAGGCCGTCCAGACACCCCTTGTATGGTTACAGTATTAGAGGAAAGAGGTCCAGGATAGGAGGTGAGTACAGAATAACTGGCGCCAGTATCTAAAAGGAAGTTGACCTTTTGGCTCCCTACGAAGAAGCATACCCGGGGCTCACATGCGGTGATAGGAGTCACGGGAGCCAAGGTTGAGCCCGGGCCCCGTCAGGCCTGTGTAGAGGGGTCTGACTTCAAGGACTTACGCCCCTGAGGACAGTCACTCTTCCAGTGATTGCCTTGACATTTAGGGCAGGGCCGTGGAGGCGGTCGCTTGGCCTTTGGGCAATCCCGTTTGAAATGTCCTTCTTCTCCACATTGGAAACAAGTCCCTTTCGTGGATTGAGGAGCATTTCGTCCTCCTGCACCCTGGGAGCTTACTCCTCTGAGAGCAAATACCAGCGTTTCAGTTCTTTTTCTGTCTCTAAGCTCTTTCTCCTTTTTTTCCTCTATATCTCTATTATAGAAAACCGAAGTAGCAATTCGGAGGATGTTATCTAAAGATTGATCAGGGCCATATGCCAATTTTTGTAATTTCCTCCAGATGTCTGGGGCTGACTGGGTGATAAATTTGTCTTTTAAAAGTAGTTGGCCCTCTGTGGATTCAGGATCCACGGTGGTGTGTTTTCTCATTGCCTCTCTGAGTTTCTCCATGAAAACAGCAGGGCTTTCCTGGGGGCCCTGAATAATTTCTGAAATCTTAGAATAGTTAATGGGCTTTTGCTTGATTCTCCTAAGGGCTTCAAGGATCAATACTTGAAAATGGCTAATTTTCCAAGCGTCTTGCTCATCATTTGGGTCCCACTCAGGATCATTTCTGGGAACTGACTGTGCTCCAGTCGGGTAATTAGGTTTGCTCCTAGTCTGTTCTGCTGGGGAAGGAGCAAGGTGTAGTTCATCCCCAAATTCCTCAGCTGCTCTTAGAGTTGCTTCTTTCTCATTGAAAGTCAAGGTCTGGTTGAGTAATAGCATAATATCTTTCCAGGCAAGGTCAAATGCCTGGCATAAGTTTCGAAATACCTCAATATATCTATCTGGGTCCTCTGAAAATCTCCCCAAATCAGTTTTTATCTGCCTTAAGTCTTGAAGGGAGAAGGGGGTATGCACTTTGATTGGCCCAAATTCTCCTCCTGGCATCTCCTGGAGAGGTAATACATTTGGTTTGTCTGTTGGGGCAGACGCAGGGGGGCCAGGATATGGAGGACAGGAAGGCTGTTGTTGTGCACCAACAGCCGATGGGGATTTTGTGGGTTCTCCTGATTCTTTTTCCTCAGTAGGTGAGTCCCCAAGACTTTCTCTCTTCATGGCAGATACCATAGCTAAGTCTACTTTACATTGTGGACATAATTTGCATAATTTAGGATTTTCCCTTAGAGTAAAGAAAACCTGAACATATGGCACCTCACACCATTTTCCTTCCTTTTTGCAAAATTTATCAAGTTGTAAAATAGTGCTGGCACGGACTCCCCCCGGCCCCCAGGGCCTGGATCCAGCCCTGATTTTTGTGCACGTCAAGGAGGCCAGCTCACAGGGCCTTGAAGGAGCTCACAAGGCCTTGGAGGATTTGTGGTGTCTGTTTTCATATCATTCAGCCGATAATGGCCATGTGGGAAAGTCCTGACCTGCTTGGGTCCGATAAGGTTCCTGGTTGAAGGCTCCTTTGTTTTTCCTCCCCCCTTTTCTCCCGCCTACTAGTAACTTTCCCTGCCCTTTGCAAAAAAATATATAAGTATGTGCTGAGCTAATAAAGATAGATTCCCCCTGGATGAAGAACCTCGGACTCCTGTGTCTTTTGTAATCCCGCCGCCTCTCGCCGGACTCGGGCCATTAGCCGGACGCGGCAAAATAGTATTAAAATTGATACTTCCCTCTGGTGGCCAGGTTTCTCCGTCAGGGAGTTTGTATTGAGGCCAGGCCTGGCGGCAGAAGAAAATGAGGCGCTTTTTCTTGAGTGATTGAGGGTCAAATTTATCCCAATTTTTCAATACGCAGGTAAGTGGCGTACCTGACACATTAGAGAGTGAGGCTCCCATCTGAGTGAAGAGAGAAAAAAACAGAACTCAGGCGCCCTCGCCGGAGAAAACTGTTGATCTCCCTAAGCTTGAGCCTCCTAAACGGTCCAGAAAACCCGTCTCTCACCTTGCTTTGCCAAGGGGTTTCTGGTCCCCTTTAGCAAAGTGCTAGGGTCTCAGTTTGCCCTGTGCCAGAGACCCTGGGAGGATTCAGACTTAAGGGCCTTACTGCTTATCCTCCCGGCCACTAAAACCCATTGAAAAAGAAAATCGTGCACTTTTTGTTGCCTTTGCTCTGTAGACTAAAGGAGCCGCCTAAGTGTTAAGGGATATCTACTGGTTGTAAGGTAGCAGATTACCAGAGGAGTTGATTCTAAAAATGCTTCTCTTAGCAGCTTAAGGAACACAGCACATTTTAAACATTGGGGCGGTAAAACAGACTATTGAAAGTTACCTATGCACCTTAGGGAACCTGGGTAGATCTTACTAATTATCCCATGCCTTTTTCTCAGTCCTACAGCCTGAATTGCTAACATTTCTGACCTGCGAAGGAAGGGGAACATCCAGGAGGGATTGGATGTGGGGTTGGGAGTGTTGCATGGCCCATACGGAGGCAAATGTGATTGGGGCTTTCCCTCAGTGCCATTCATCTACCGATCACCCTAGATACCCCTGAGGGCTGTCGGGAGGGGGCTCAAGAGAAAGGAACCTTTGGAAACGTCTGAGGGTAGCCCAGACCGGAATTCCGCAGTTGTTCCAAACTCCTTCCTCCACCTCCACGCATCCGAGGCAGATCGGGATTCGGGACACTGTGTACTCACGCCAATTGCTCTCCGGGCCCAGACAGAAAAGTTGGAAGCGGCTTCGGTAGAACCCAACATGCCTGCTCTGTATTGAACAGGTGATTGAGAGCTGCCTAGGCCGGGAAACCTCTCACCCGAGTCTTGTAGAGTGGCGGCTGCACTAATTGCGTTTAAATAGCCATCGGGTGCCCACCTTACCCTCCAGAAAGAAAGAGAAAGATGCACCTCAAACAGACATGGGGTGCGTAGAGAAGCGCTTACCTCGGTATCTCGGTATGGGACCTCCAATATATGTTACCGCTGTTGACCGGTGACGAGTCCTTGCTTCCCCGATGTTGAAGAATAACACCAAAGAAGCACGCCGAGGCAAGGTCAGAGTAGAAAGTAGAAGTTTATTAAAGGACAGCAGAAAAGACTTCTCCCGGAGGAAGAAGGGGACCCAATAGGTGGAATCCGAGGAAGGGCTGTTGTCTCCCCTTTTTATAGTTTTGGTGATGGAATGTAGGTGGGAGGGGTTGGGACACAGGTGGGCCAAAAGGACAGGGAGGACTTTTGGGATGGGCTATCTTTAAGTTTGCTGGGGGCTGTTTATTAACACTTCTTTGTGATGGGCTATCTTCAAATCTGTTGGGGGCTGTTTCCTGGGCTCCATTAACATTCCATTGTCCTGTGTTTTTCCTGAGTCATTCCCAGCATGGCCTCCATTTTAGATTTCACTCGGTATTAGACCTGATTTACCTAACTACACTGACTACCTAACTTTAAATCTGGCTTCACCACTAGGAAGTTCTGCCTCACCAAGGCCTAGAATCAATGGAATGAAACCTCTAGTGACTGAAACCTCTGAAACCATGAGCCAAAACAAATCTTTCCTCCCTCAGATTGATTTTCTCAGGTGTTTGGACACAGACACAAAGCTAATAAACACAATGTAACAGTTGTCTATTTCATGCTTTAAATATAGCCCTTGCTCCTCTGCAGTTGTGACTTATTTTTAAATGGACATGTTTTTTTCTCTTCTTCCTCTGCCCCTCCCTAATCTCTCCACTTCTCTAATCTTGGGGGAAACAGGATTACCCTTCTTCCCTATACTAAGCCTAGTTGTCTGTCTGTGAGTACACACTCATCAATGGAATGAAGTAATTCACACTTCAGAGATGATACTAGATCTAAGAAATCTTCCATGTGAGCAAATAAATTCTGATCCCCATCAGGGCACACCTGGAATGCAGCCTTTGAATTACCTCTTTCAGAGCTCTCCATTCTTCCTGATGGGCAGAACCACAGCCTCTGGGACAGGAGTTCTGTGTTTCTTTCTTTCTTTCTTTCTTTCTTTTCTTTTTTCTTTTTTTTTTTTTTTTTTTGCTTGCAAAGTATTAAATCTTCTTTTTCCTTTTTCTCAAAACCTTGTCTACTTTATTGAATTGTCATCAGGGACAAGAACTGAGCTTTTGGTAACAATAATGCCTCTTGAGATCTTTTAGGGTCATGTTTCTCTTATTCCTTATTTGGTATCTATAAACAATTTTATGGTTTCTTATAAATAGCCTTGCAATAAGGATTATAAAGTCTGCCCGTTCCAATCTCTTTTATTTTTTAGAAGGATTAAAAAACATACTTCCTCCTGAGTTTATATAATATAGATCATAGACTATACTGGAGCTATAGGAGTTAGACCACTTAGACTGTCTCATTTTTCAGTTAATAACTCTATTTCTAGGAGTTATTAGGTAGGGTCTTCAGCAATTGGCTCAGGGTTACTTCATCAGTTAATTGCTTAACTAGGACAGAACTCTGTCCTTTCTTCCACACTCATTTCAAACTCTCATTCATTTATTCACTCAACAAATATTCGTTGAACATAATTATGTAGCAGTGTGGACAAAAAGTAATGTTTATATCAGACCAAAATTTTAGAGAGAGAGGAAGATAAGAGATATTTAGGAGACACAGTGATAACATTTGATGTGGACTGACGGGAAAACAATTTACTGGTGAGATGAAACTTAAAAAAGCTACCTAAGAATATGGAAAATGAGAAACAGGAAGAGTGGACAGGAGTAGCTGTGTCAATCTAAAGAAATAGCACAATCGCCCCCACAGAGACCAGTGTAAAACTCAGGAAAAGCCATTGGGACTCTTGCTCCTCACAATCTTAATAAGCAGTCTGGCTCCCTGGTGTAGTTAACAATTACTTTCTTATTTATGTCATTTGAATGCAAATAGTTCGCCCAAGGTCATGCATGAATTCTGTGGTTTAAAAGAAAAAGGACCCTCCCAAATTCCTCTATTCCAGCCTTGAGCAGAATTAAGCAAGCCAGATGGCAGACAGAGTTGTTGTGTGCCTTGAAAAGGTCACTTTCTTACCGGAGGCCTCAGTTTTCCCAACTGTAAAAAGAGATTAAACAAGTAGCTTCTAAGTTTCTTTTTAATAATAAAATTTTTAAGTTTATTCTACATTAAGATATTAATATTTATAAATTTTTTATTTCCTAAGACCCTCTCTGTAAGATATGGAAAATGACAAACTCCAAAATAGTGTGGACTGGGAAGATGGAGTGAAAAAGAAGACAATGCACTGATAAAATTGATCCTTTCCCAATATACACTTTCCTAGAGATAGGACACTCCCTGGAAAGGAAGCAAACATCATCCAGTGACAAGACAATGTTAGACCAGGATGCAAGAAAAGACCACTGACTCCAATTAAAATCAAATTGAAGCAAGCTTATTATTTCAACCAGCCGGGCTGCCTTTCCCTCCCAAAACGGCGGGAACAAGACAGCCACCCCACCTTTCCTGTAGCCCAGCTTTATAGCCCAGAAAGTTACACAAAAGGGGGGTTACAGATAACAGAACTCTGACAAGCATCACACTAATGGTAGTTTACATTTTTTTTTTTGCTGGCCCCAACATCAGAATTTATGAGGACCATTAGAGCCTCAGAGAGGGTTGTTGTCTGGCCAGGGAAGGCCAAGATTTGTGAGGTGTCATTAAAGTTTCAGAGAGGGCTGCTATCTGGTCAGAGAGCCAGGCATGGGTGAGTTCAAGGCACGGGCAGGCATACCAAGCAGGTTCAGAATTTGCAGTAATTTATAGTAAAGCTGAAATTAGCTTTTCATGGCTTTGTGGCAAGATGGCTCCCAATTTTAATAAAAGATCAGGTTGGGTCTATCATTCCCCCCTTTTCTTATATGTCCCTTTCAAATCTTTGATAGGGTAGGGGAAGAGCACTGAGGGGATTTTAATCCCTCAGGTAACAGTCTCCAAATTTTTAGAACTCACCCAAAACCGGTCTCCCTGATTTTACCTGACTTAATTAATTACTTATATTGATAATCTATTTATTTTTGGCTCCATTGTTGTAAGAAGAGAGGCGTCACTCATTTTGGCTTCTTCTGAGCTGAGAGAGGGTGATGTGAGGAGGCACGGCGCGAGGGACATGAGTTGCCTTTTAGAAGTCAGTTCGGTTTGAAGTCTGGTTGGGGAAGAACAGGTTGTAAAGTCATTTGGGGATGGGTGCTTCTATGAGAGAAACAAAAACCATGAGTACTGAGGACTGAGTAATGTTGCAGCAGCTGGAATGTGTCACTGTATAGAAGTTCCCTCACCAGGCTTTAACCTCCCCAGTTATCAGGACTATAAGCATAACATTTAACTTTTAGTATTACAGATGTCCTTCCCCATAAGATACAGTTTAATAATTACTGTCATCTGATCTTGCAAAATTCTTTTACTAGTATGAGCTCTGTGTCTAATAGAGAAACCTTTAATTCTGTTACTCAGGGCTGGATAACCATACTAGCAAACATGAAGCCTACCTGTGTAGGTTAGGAATATCTGTAGGCCTTAAACTAAAAACTTCTGTCTCTGGCAGCTCCTCTTGATAGTCTCTTTTTATAGTTATCAGGCATTTCTGTCTGAGAATCCTTCTTTGTAGCCTCCAGTCTTACTTATTTTGGGAGGCTAACATAAAGTGTATAGCTTAAAATATTATTATTATTATTATTATTATCATCATCATCATCATCATCATCATCATCATCATTATTATTTAAAATGCCCAGGAATGGCTGTATTTTGGTTTTAACTGTCTTTGCTAAGTGTTTAAGATGAAACAGTGAAACTGACTTTTGTTTCTATCTATTGTTAACAGTCAGCTGAGCTTTTATGGGAGTCATTCCTGGGGAAACTTCTCAGTTCTGCGAGTGCCATTTGCGCTAGGATGGGTCTAGGTCTTGCTTGACCATGTGGCTTCCCTCAGAAGCACCAGGGATGTCTCCCTTCTCTGATGACTCTCCTCTTCATAGCAAATGCACTGATTGGCTTTCTGTTCTCCAGGGGTCTCATTAGTCTCCCTGATCGGGAGGTTATGTGGCCCAGAGTTGCAAAGCTCTTTAGAGAAGTCCCCTGTTCCCTGGATTCAGACTGACTCAGAGGGCAAGAGCCAAATATTGGTTTTTCTGGACCTTTTAATTTAACTTTAATTTTAAAACTTAATCTTAAACATCCAGCAAATAAATTTTAACAGCCTTATATTAAGAGTACTGGGCTTTAATGTCTATAACTTTATAATTATTCATCTTTTTATTAATTGGGATCTGTATTATCCTATCTGTCTTGTAGGTGATGGCTTATTATCTCAAATTAACCCATGTTGTGTTCTTAAGGCAACACTTCTGTAAAACACTAACAGGGAATCTTTAGATCACTTATAAGGAAATTACAAAATAAAATTAACAAGAGTAAAAACACTTAGTTCATATAACAGCTACCCTGAATTTTTGGCTGAGTTATACATTATATCCCCTGTTTGAGATCCTAGTAATCTTGACAGAAAAAAAAAAACAAACTTTTGAACATAACTTTAAATGAACTAGAATCTGGCCTACTGCTTTCATAGTCATTCTCACATGTAGTAAGATGGGACACAGAGCCTCATTTCAGGTAAGGCAGGGCTCTTTATAAATCTTAAGTGTTTTAGTTCTAAAGCTGATCTTTGTATTTTTAAATATCATTTTACAAAGTTTACATAAATTGAGGTCACATGAACATTAGCTAACACCATATGATATCACATTTAAAACATGAATTAAAGAAAGGCTGAAAGTTTTTAACCTTTACATAGATTAGGCTCTCATTAACTTAAAAATACATTTAAATTGTTCCCCAATGTAAGAAGTAACATAAAACTTTACATATCTTATTGATAACAGGTAAATAAATCCCCAATATATTTTTTACCATACAACTTCAGAACACCAGCTTGATATAATGCTCTTTCAAAGTTTCTACCTTACAGACTTGTATACCTGGAAGATATGAGCACATTAATAGCATCACAATTACATTGATGTTTCTACATTAACCAAGTTTAGCTTTTAAAGAAATGGCAGTACAGTGCTCTAAAATAACAGTTCTTATTTAACCAGTTGTTTAATTTTTATGGTTGCTTGCTCTAGAAAAAAATAAAACTTAATAAACACAATGTTATGGGTAAACTTATGTTTTAAGAAATTTTTGTCTCTTTAACACATGACTGATTTTTACAATCTTATACAGACTTTAGTACAAACTTATACAGACCTTAGTAAATCAATCAGATATCTAACAAAAGTACTCATGAATGAGTAATCCCATATCAAATTTACTTTACTTATTTATCAAAATATTAGACAAATGTATTGAACAGTGTAAACCATTTTTTTTTGTTGAAGGAAAAGTCCTAGAACCAAGGCATATTAGACATTTTATAGACATTAATATTTTATGAGTTTTTTGAACACCTAGAAAAACTTGTAAGCTTAAATTTAAAGACATTTATTTTTATCTGTCAATTTAAATTGAACTATTTAAATCACATGAATTAAAGATCTTTGGATCCATTTTTTAAAATTTGTTTTTATGAGCGCTCCTTATATATGTTAATTTGTTTATCATATATATGATATACGGACATATGTATATATAGACATACAACACATAACAAAAGTGTGCACACATAACAATAGTAAAGGCCTTGTAGCTTTTCGCAGGTGAAATCTCCATTGCAATGTTTCAAAAACTCCACAGTTGGTCAAAGATAGAACTGATCAGAAAAACATTAACCTAGGTCTGTAGGGTCAAAATCATGAGCTCAAAAAAATACAGAATCTAAGGAAAAAACAAGAGTCCTAGGAAAAAAAATACTGGCCAGTAATTAGTAAATACCATACAATTTACTTTTTTTTCTTAGGCCTCAGATCAATCTCCTACTGAGCTTGCAGGCTTCTTTCATTTGCATTTCAACATAAGTCCTGGCTGAGGTCTGAAGGAGCAGGGAAAAACTGCTATTTTGAGCAGACACCTCAGGCCTAAGGCATTTTAACCATAAGTCATAATTTTCAGGTTCCAATGTTGAAAATTATGATACAAGTTTAAGATACAATTCACAAAATTTTATATCTTTACATCTTGTTTTGTCAACAGATACCATACTATGATTTACTATCCTTGTCCAAATTAATGCACTGGTACACACAGTAACATTTTCCCAGGCTACCCAATTCAAAATTGGTGAAAAAAAGACTGAATGATTGGGAAGTTGCTTGCCAACTTGGAAGTAGAGTTCTTTAGTTTTCCATCCTAAGTATTTAAGTTCTCTGGCATGAATTATCTGAAATCATAAACTAAACAATCACCTAAACCCAACTTTTAACTGCAGCATTGTGTAATGCATCAAAAACACATTCAGATACCAGATTGTTACAATAAAACATCATCTTTTAGACACACATTCAGCCAAGATCATTCCCAAGAAACAATTTATAATATCAACACACTATTGCACATGTCTTAAAGGGTCAGAAACAAAGACACAGAACAGACAGAGAGGAGCTCCAGACTATGGCTGACAGACAGAAACCTTTAAAACAGAGCAGATAAGAGAAAAATCTCCTACACATGTGGCACCATAGATGTCCCCACAAGGGGACCAGATGTTTTCACAGAGGGGCAACCTGAAATATAAAATCAAGGGTCTCCATGGCGACTTTACTGCATTAAGTGTCTCCTTTTTCTTTTTCTCTTTTTAAGAAGACAGAGGTGGCATTGTAAGGGTAAAATTTCTAAGCTGATTCTAAGCTGCAAAAGTCTGAGTTAAAGTGTAAAAGATTAGGGCATTGTAAAGCTTCTAGATTACAAGGCCTGGGCTAAAAGGTAAAAGTTTATTGTTACAATTCCCCTGCTATCCCCAGAACCTGTAATGTCTGTAAACTTGTTAGGACAATGCAGGACCTGCTCAGTAAATATCTCCATTGATTCCCTGGTTGTTTAATAGCTAAGGGCTCCAGGTAACATGGCACGTAGGCATCCAGGCCCCAGAACCAATCAGTTTGAATGTGTACCCCACTTAGAAGTGACCAATCACCCCTACCCAAACTGTTCCCGCCAATGAATGGACTAATCATGTATCACAATTGTTGTTCAATTTCCCCGCGCCTCATGATGATTTGTTCTGATGTATGCAAAGCCCCCCACCCTCTCCAAAAAGTGTACTTAAGCTCTGCTTGACCTCTGCTCTGGGCTCTGGGCTACTCTCCCTTCTTGAGTGAGCACAGAGTCCCAATGCGTTGGAACGGATCCCTAATAAAAAATCCCCCTTGCAATTGCATGAAGCTAGTCTCGTGTGGTCTTTCCTTCTCCGACGTTTCGCCGGACCCTTACATTTGGTGCATTGGCCGGGAACTGCGCATCGCCGGACAGGGAGACCTACGAACTGCTTCGGGGGTAAGTAAGGCGCCTTTCTCTCTCTCTCTCTCTCTATCTGTCTCTCTCTCTCTCTCCCCCCTCCTTCTTCTCCTTTTCTCCCCCTTGTTCTTCTTTCGTGATCGCTCAGGTGCGATTGCTCAGGTTTGGTCTCTGGCGGCTCAATGGTGGGCGTAAGTCCCCAGAGGGCATAATCTCTCAGAGCCTCGGGTGGGGTTGGCAGTGTGTGTGTGTGGCTGTCAGTGGAGAGCGTAAGCTCCCCCTGGCGGTGACAGGCAGACGTGCCTCTGGAGTCACAAGCCACCCCTCCTTAGGACGCTTTGGAGGGTTCGGGGGGGACAAAAGTGCTCCCTGTTAGGTAGAGGGGTGGGTGAACCCTCGTTGGTGTATTTTGCTGCCAACCCGTCTGGTTTTGCCGGCAACTCTTTCTGTTGAACTCACTATCTTTAATTTTTGCTTCTGAATTTGTGTTAAACGTTTACTGTGTGTCAGTGTTTGCGTCACGTTTGTATTGTCTCTCGGCGCTTCAGAATGGAGTTGATATTGTCTTTCAGCCAGGCCGCATGGCCATCTAGATTATGGCTTCTAACCTTTCAGGACCTCTGTGAATCTCTTCCTGCATGGGTGGGGTCCACGCAGTCCGCTGGGAGGATTCCACCCGGCGGTATGGCGGATCTGTCCTGTCCCTGTTCCTCCCGGCCCCTCCACCCACCTGTCCTCTCCGCCCCCTGGCCGTCTCCCCTCCTGGGAGGGGAGAGGAGTGCTCCAGCGGGCGGGCGGCGCGGTGGACAGGCGGACGGAATCAGGGGTGAGGTCGGCGGGGGACCGCCCCTCCTCCCCCTCCTCTGCCGGCAACCAGCTGCCACCGGGCATATTTCCACCACAGCGGCGCGGGCGGGATTGGAGTAGGAGTCGGCAGGGGACTGCGTCCCCCCCCTTCCAGCTGGCGAGCAGAAAAAAGCGGCTCGGGGGCACCCGGCCCTCTCCCTCCCTTGTGGGGGTAGAAGGGACCGGGTCCCCAAACCCCCCGAGTGTTACAGCCCTCCCCGGCTGCAGTGATCACCAAATCCCGGGGCCAAAGAAGCGAACGGGTCTTCCTCGAGTCGGGCTGCTTGAAAATGCTAAATAATGCTAAATTCCACCTAAGGCTAAATACTGAGACTAGGGAAGCAATGTTTTCTTTCCCTCCTGTAATCGGCTTGAATGCAAATAGGGATGCCTGCTGGGGATTTAACAACTTTGACATCTTGCTTTGACTTTTCTCAAAGCCCTGTCCTCGTTATTAAATTGGTGTTAATTGGCTTTAGAGATGGGAACCAAATTTTCAGTCACAAATTTGAGTCTCCACTCAGCTTTCTTGGGGAAGCCTAGCACTCGAAACAACTGTAAGCAGAAGATGAGCTTTTTGGGAGCTGGCTACTAAAAAGTTAGAAAAAAAAATGCCTAGTGCCTAAGGTCAAACCAAACTGGAGGAGCTAATCCTGTGGGTGGGAGATAAGACTAAGGGACTTCCAGCAGCTGCCAGAGCCATTTTGCTCTGGGGAACTCCCTTATCTCTTATCTACATTTTAAGGATTACTCCACCTTTGTTTACTTAAAAAGAAGGGACACTGAATGCAGTAAAGCCAGTCACACTGAGACCCTTGATTTTATACCTATAGTTGCCCCTACGTGAAAACATCTGGTCCACTCGTGGGAAAGTCTATGGTGCCACTGATGGGAGTCATAATTAAATGAAAGTTCAAAACTTGGAGGGATATATTCTTATCTGGTTGTCTGATTGTTTCTTAAAGATAAACTAGGTTAAATGTGTGTCTAAAAAATAATTTCTTATTGTAACAATCTGGTATCTGAATGGGTTTCTAAAGCATTGCACTATCTTGCAGTTAAAAGTAGGGTTTAAGCAATTGTTTAGTTTGATTTCAGATAGTTCTAAAGAGTTTCAATTTTGAACCGGGCAGCCTAAGGAGATTTCACTAGGTATACAGTGCATTGATTTGGGCAAGGATAGTAAATTATGATATGATATCTGTTTCCCTCAGCGTGTAAGATTCAGGGAAGAAAAACATGTTAAATTAAAATGTTGGTCTTGCTCATTAAAATAACATTAAATAATTAAATAACAACAGTCTTGGAAATTCTCAAAGCTTAATTTCAGATATGCATGGTAGTGTGTAGTTCTTTTTTTAAAATTTTTCAGGCAAATTTAATGTAACTTAATGCTACTTTAAAAACTTCAGAACAAGCAAAGTGACATAGAGGTCTTAAAGAAATTTCTTCTGATGGTAGAGATCCTATTTCCAGTCTTATGTAAGCAAGTTTTTCTAGTGTAAAAAGATATAAAATTTTGGGAATTACTTCTTAAATTTGTATCATAATTTTCAACATCCAAACCTGGAAATATGACTTATGGCTAAAATGCCTTAAGCCTAAAGTGTCTGCTCAAAATAGCAGTTTTTCCCTGCTCCTTCCAGACCTTAGCCAGGGCTTAAGCTGATATGCAAACAGAAGCAGCTTGGAGCTCAGGGCCAAGGAAAAAAAAAAGGGGGTAAAAGTGTTTTTTTTATGGGAACTCAAACTAGATTAAACCAAAGAGTAAATTGTATGGTATTTACTAACTACTGGCCAGTCATCTTTTTTTAGGACTTTTGCCTTTTCTTAGATTCTGTATTTTTTTTGAGCTTGTGATTTTTATCCTACAGACAAGTTAATGTTTTTCTGATAAGTTCTATTTTTGATCAACTGGAGTTTTTTTTTAACGTTGCAATGGAGATCTCATCTGCGAAAAACTACGAGGCCTTTATTATTGTTATGTGTGCACACTCTTGTTATGTGTTGTATGTCGGTATGTCTGTATGTGTGTATGTCCATATATCCTGCAGTGATATGACAATTAACAGATGAGGAGCGCTCATAAAAAAATTAAAAATGGATCCAAATATCTTTGATTCACGTGATTCAAATGGTTCAATTTAGATTGGGTAAACAGATAACAGTAAAGAGGTCTTGGATTAAGCTTATAAGTTTTTCTAGGTGTTCAAAAAAAGGCCCTAATAAAATGTTAACTCTGCTTAAATTTAAAAGTTTACAAGTATTGTTTCAAAATGTGAACAAAAGGAGGTTAGTAGATAAAAGAAAAAAAACTAGAAGGTTCTAGGTATGGATTTAATAGAGGAAAAGTGTGTTTCTGGTTAAGAGTTTAAGTAATTAAGAGGGTTTAAGTAAGTGATGAAGAAGGTCTGTGCATGTTGGTTATAAGTGTAAGTTTTTGAGCAAGTAATCTTAAAGACATAGACTAAATATGTTTTTACCCTAGTTAGTCTTGTTTTGTAGTTTGCTTTTAGATGGACTAAGGATTGCCTGTTAATATTTTAAAGAGGTACTGCTTTAAGAACTCACAACCTGGGTTAATTTAAGATAATAAGTTATAGGGAGTTGCCACCTACAGGATAGAGAGATAGACATTGAAGTTCAGTACCCTTAATATAAGGCTGTTGACTTATTTTGCTGGATGTTTAAGATTAAGTTTTAAAATTAAAAATTTGGCTCTTGCCCTCTGAGTCAGTCTGAATCAGGGAATAGGGAACTGAGCAAAGGGCTCTGCAACTCTAGGCCACATAACTTCCCGAGTAGGGAGATTAATGAGACCAGTGGAGGGCAGAAGGCCAATCAGTGCATTTGCTGTAAAGAGGAGGGTCATCAGAGAAGGGAGACATCCCTGATGCTTCTGAGGGAAGCCGTATGGTCAAGCAAGGCCTGGACCCATCCTAGCGCAAATGGCACTAGCAGAACTGAGAAGCTGCTGTGAAGTTCCCGAGGACTCCCAGGAGACTCAGCTGACTGTTAACAATAGGTAGAACCGAAGTCAGTTTGACTTGCTTCATCTTAAACGCTTAGCAAAGACAGTCAAAGCCAAAGCACAACTGTTCCTGGACGTCTTAGATGATAATAATAGTTAAATGTAACTTCCATAAATAAGTAAACTGGAGGCTACAAAAGAGATTCTTAGACAGAAATGCCTGATAACTGTCAAAGGGACTGCTAGAGTAGTTTTAGTCTAAGGCCTTTATTTCTAACCAACGCAGGTAGGCTTGATGTTTGCTAGTATGGTTATCCAGCCCTGAGTAGCAGAATTAAAGATTTCTCTATTAGACACAGAGGTTATACTAGTAAAGGATTTTGCAGGATCAGATGGCATTAGATTATTAGACTATATCTTAAGAAAAAGGACATCTGTAACCCTAAATGTTAGTTGTTGTGTTTACATCCCTGACATTTCTGACAATGTGACAAATATCCTTAAATATTTACATGCTCAGATGGAAGCCATGTCCTCAGCAACTTTGTCGTGGAAACCATATCTTAGCTCCTAGTTCCTGGTACTGCTTGATGAAAAACATTGTTAATCTTTGTCTTGGTCATTATATTCATTGGCATATTCTTGTGCTGTGGCATTTATTACTGCACCAATATGGTTCCAGTACTAATGAGTTCTTGTTTCTCTTATAGACCACCTGTCATTCAAATGGCTCTCCAGCCTATTACTTCTCAATTGGACTTTTATCATGGACCACTCGATAGACCCGATATTTTTAAGGGGGACTCCAAACTGCTTGCCCCACGCCATCCCTTTTCAGCCTGAAGAAGCCAGAAAGATTCTCTTCGTCCCCCTTCCTCACAGCAGTAAGGAGTTCCCAATTAGAGGGGGGGAATGAAGCCAGATTTAAAGTTAGGTAGTCAGTGTAGATAGATAAATCGGGGTCTAATATCGAGTGAAATCTAAAATGGAGGCCATGCTGAAATCGGTTCTAGGAAACGCAGGACAACTCATAGTGATCAGACAACAATATGCTCCACTGGCAGAAATGAAAAATGAGACCTTCCAATAATTATGACTCAGTACTTTTAAGATTAAAAGTAGTCAGAAAAAGGAGTGGGGAATGTAAGGGTAAAATTTCTAAGCTGATTCTAAGCTGCAAAAGTCTGAGTTAAAGTGTAAAAGACTAGGGCATTGTAAAGCTTCTAGATTACAAGGCCTGGGCTAAAAGGTAAAAGTTTATTGTTACAATTCCCCTGCTATCCCCGGAACCTGTAATGTCTGTAAACTTGTTAGGACAATGCAGGACCTGCTCAGTAAATATCTCCATTGATTCCCTGGTTGTTTAATAGCTAAGGGCTCCAGGTAACATGGCACGTAGGCATCCAGGCCCCAGAACCAATCAGTTTGAATGTGTACCCCACTTAGAAGTGACCAATCACCCCTACCCAAACTGTTCCCGCCAATGAATGGACTAATCATGTATCAGAATTGTTGTTCAATTTCCCCGCGCCTCATGATGATTTGTTCTGATGTATGCAAAGCCCCCCACCCTCTCCAAAAAGTGTACTTAAGCTCTGCTTGACCTCTGCTCTGGGCTCTGGGCTACTCTCCCTTCTTGAGTGAGCACAGAGTCCCAATGCGTTGGAACGGATCCCTAATAAAAAATCCCCCTTGCAATTGCATGAAGCTAGTCTCGTGTGGTCTTTCCTTCTCCGACGTTTCGCTGGACCCTTACAGCATAATCCTTACAATGCAGGGAAGGAAGGAGGGAATTCCCCGAAGCAACAGGGCTTCGGCAGCTGCTGGGAGTCCCTCAGTCCCTCCTTTTACTTACAGGATTCCACCCCAAGCACACTCCATCTCCTAACATTTCAATAGTCAGCTCTCAAAAAGTTCCGGGGCGGGGGGGTATCAAAATTTGTAACTGAAAGTTCGGTTCCTGACCTTAGAGCCAATTAATGCCAATTTAATAATGAGGACAGGGTTTTGAGAAAAAGAAAAAGGGAGTTTTATTGCTTTGCTAACAAAGGAGAAACACCAGGGACTCTGCCCAAAGGTTGTGACTCTGGATCTGGAGGGACAAGGGGTTTTAAAGGAGTCTCACTTGTTAACCTGGGAGATACTCAGTTCTTAGATCCCCAGCAGGCATTGCCCTCTGCAGTGGGTGTGCTCCAGCAGCCAGCCAGGGGCTTCTCTCCTCCTGCTTAACAAAGGGGGGTAAAGTTCATCGCAGTTCCTTAAAACACAGTCCAAAGGGGTGTCAGGCAGACTTGCTTTATTACCCATTTTCATGTCCAATATCCTTAAGTTTTTACCACAGAAATCACACAACAAAACGCACAAAAACAAACAAACAAAAAACATATAGAACACAGAACAAAACACAAGAAAACAGACCAGGTGCTGAAACAGAAAAACAGAGGAGCAATGCAAAGTCTTGCCAAAGCTCCGGGGTAGGAGCGCGTGCGTGCCCTTCGGCACCTCTCTACCCTTCCAGAGGAATTCCCTACAGAACAGAAGACAGAATGATTTCTCGTTACTGTCCGGACAGGAGTATATGTGAGCCTCGCCAGGCCACCTCTCTGTCATCAGAAGAGATCTCCCTTAACCGGATACCAGATGTTATAAAGGCGCCACTTACCTATGGAGGCCTCCTCCACCAGGTGCTTGCTGATAGTTTTAGTGTGGCAGTTCACTGCAGTGCTCCGGGGAACGAAGGCTCACTCCGAGGCCTTGGAACGTCTCAAGTTGCGCACCCCCTAGAGTGGCTCTCCAGCCCGGAGCCCTGGAGCGAAGGCCGGCTTCAGAATTTCCAGCAGTCTGGTCTTGAGATCTAGTCGGGCAGGGTCATCTCGCTGGGGAACTCCAAAATGTTAGACCAGGACGCAAGAAAAGACCACTGACTCCAATTAAAATCAAATTAAAGCAAGCTTATTATTTCGACCGGCTGGGCTGCCTTTCCCTCCCAAAACGGCGGGAACAAGACAGTCACCCCACCTTTCCTATAGCCCAGCTTTATAGCCCAGAAAGTTACACAAAAGGGGGGTTACAGATAACAGAACTCTGACAAGCATCACACTAATGGTAGTTTACATTTTTTTTTTTTTGCTGGCCCCAACATCAGAATTTATGAGGACCATTAGAGCCTCAGAGAGGGTCGTTGTCTGGCCAGAGAAGGCCAATATTTATGAGGTGTCACTAAAATTTCAGAGAGGGCTGCTATCTGGTCAGAGAGCCAGGCATGGGTGAGTTCAAGGCACGGGCAGGCATACCAAGCAGGTTCAGAATTTGCAGTAATTTATAGTAAAGCCGAAATTAGCTTTTCATGGCTTTGTGGCAAGATGGCTCCCAATTTTAATAAAAGATCAGGTTGGGTCTATCACAATCCCAGGGAAGGAGATATCCATCAGGCCTAGAATGACAGTCTCTGGGAGGAAGCCAAAGCATTGATCCTTCCCCCAGATAAATCCTTTCCCAGTGAGAGTACAATGGGACCCTGAAGGGAAAGAGATAAACATTGAAGAGTGACCCAGGCCCTCCATTCTTCCCCAAATAAAAATATTGCCCAGTAAACACAAACTTCAAATTCTCCCAAACCTGTTTCCTGAGTGCCCAAACCATCATGCTCTGTCAATAATTAAGTCATTGGTCAGTGTAGCATATATAAGCACAGACTCCCCTTGGCATTGACTCATTTTCTTTTAGGAAAGTGGGTCCACCAGATGCAAGATTTCATCACTGAATAAAGTCTGTGCTGATCCATGAAGTTTGCACCCAACTCAGTCATTTTGTGCCAATATTCCTAACCTAACCAAATTTTCAGATCTTAAGCCATAATTAAGAGAATTTTTTTTTTCTCCAACATGAAACATGAACTACAATCTCACAGGTCAATCCCCAAACTTTAGCTATTATAAATTCAGGATTCAATCTTCTAGGGTAACATATTCTTTTTTTTTGGTACTGGGGATTGAAATCTCAGGGATGCCTAAATACTTATCAACAGCTCTTTTAAAAAATATTTATTTTCTAGTTATAGGTGGACACAATATCTTTTTTTTTTAATGTGGTGCTGAGGATTCAACCCAGTGCCTCACAAATGCTAGGCCAGCCAGCGCTCTACTGCTGAGCCACAACTGCCCGCCACTATCAACAGCTCTTTTTAATTATTTTTATATTGATACAGGGTCTCATTAAGTTGCTTGGGGACCTACTAAATTGCTAAGGCTGGCCTTGAACTTGTGATCCTCCTGCCTTCCCTCCAGATTTGCTGGAATTACTGGCATGTACCACCTTGCCCAGCAGGGTGGGGCTCACCTGTAATTCTAGAAGTTTGAGATAACATATCCTATATGATAAGAAACCACACTGAAATCTATCCATCTATGATTATCTATGATTTCAAACTCTTTCCTTCTAGCACTAAAATTCTGGACTTTTTCCTCCTAACATATGTCCTTGAAATGATTTTAAAAGTAAATTCATTCCCCAGGTAAAATTCTCTTATACTTCAGAGGCTTAGTTTAAGTCTTCATTTTAATTTGTTGGAGAGCTTTGTTTTTAATGGATAGAAAAATTATTTATATTTATCATGTACACCATGACTTTTGAAATATGTGTAGATTGTGAAATGGCTAAATATAGCTAATTATCATATCAATGACCTCACATACTTACCTTTTTTTGTGATAATTTACTCTTAGCAATTTTCAAGCACATATTGTTAATGACTATAGTCACCACATTGTACAATAGACCTCTTGAACTTATTCCTCCCAACTCAAATTTTGTAGCCTGTTAACAAGATTTCTCCAATCCATGCTAACCTTTATCTCACTCCCTGGTAACCACCATTCTATCTGCTGCTATAATTTTAACTTTTTAGGTTCTGTATTTAAATGAGATGTTGCAGTATTCATCTTTCTGAGTCCGGCTTATTTCACTTAAAATAATGATTTCCAAGTTCATCCAAGTTGTCATAAATGACAGAATTTTCTTCTCTTTTAAGGCAAAACAATATTTCTTTGTGCATATATACCACTTTTTCTTTATCCATTAAAGTGTTGAGCTCATGAATTGATTTCGTACTTTGTCTGTTGTGACCCATGTTGCAATGAACATGGGAGTGCTTCTATTTCTTCCACATACCGATTTCATTTCCTTCAGATATATATACCCAGTAGTGGGATTGTTAGGTCATATGGTAGTTCTATTTTTTTCCAAGAACCTCCATAGTGTTTTCCACAATGATTGTACTAGTTTGTATTGCCTGTGTTGAAGATTTTAGAAAGATTTTCTAGATGATTATGGAAGAGCCACGGTTTTACCTAATAAATTTTCAGATCATCTCTTTTCCAAGCCTGACTGATGGACAAGTCCCAGGACTCAGAGAGCCTAACCAAGTCATATTCTTACAGACATGTGCAAAACCTGAAAATACTTAGAATGAAACTTCCCCTATTGACCCACTAGATTCAGAAACTTTTTAGTCTCAGAAGGCACCCAGGAGTCTAGAGAGAGCCTAAACCCAATCAGCCTCTCAAGAAAGACTCACCATCAGGCATGAGCTCCACTACCAAGGTTGGGTAAGCGATGTTGGTGCAGCCAACTGGGGTGCCACAATATTTTTTACATTCTGAGGGAAGGACACAGGCAATTTTTTCTGGGGAGAGACAAAGAATCATGTTAGCAAACACACATTGGGGGAATACTTCTAAAATTCACCTTCTTAAAACAAGTGTCAAATATAACATTTCTGCCCAGGGCCTTGAAATGGTTCCACAATGAGTGTAGATTTCAGTGAGCATCTCCATCCCATGCTCCTATACTTCTTGCCCTGATATACCCGAAACCTCTGACTAGGGAGGAAGGATGGTTCTTAAGTAGAGGAAGATGGGGGAAAAAGAGGGATCGGGAAGTTAAGAACTTTAGAAGTGGTCCAGAGGTAGAGAAATGAGTATGGCCTGTGAGTCTGCCAGACACTATGCTTAGGGTGAGAGGGGGAGGAAGCACTTCAGCTAACAGTAGTGAAAATTACCTTGTTTTCTCCTGAAAAAGCACAGTGGTTTGTGGTTCCTAATTTTTAGGTTTATTTGAAATAGCTCTTAGATGTAGAGTCAAATGTCTAAATAACTGAGGAAATTTCCCCAATGACAGGATTGCTGAATACAACTTCCAAAATATGGGAAATCTGGGTTACAGATAAAAAGTAAATAGCCTTGGAGGGGAAGGAACATAATCTAGAGCTTAGAAAGAATTCAAGAAATGTGTATAGGATTCAGATCAAGAAACATTTGTTCAATATTTGCTATATGAATATCTCATTTAGTGCTGCCCTGTATTCAACCATAGCACTATTTTGTAAACAAGTATTTATAACATTCATTAGAATATAAACTATTCAGTTAGTTATACAGCCTTCCCACAGTGTCATGGAGGGAACTGGTTCCAGGACACTACCCGACACCCAGTGGATACAAAACCCTGCAGGTGCTCAAGTACCTTATATAGCATAGTATAGAATTTACATAACACATGCATATCTTCCTGAATACTTTAAATAACCTCTACATTACTTATAATACCTAATATGATATAAATGCTGTGTAAACATTTATGGTAACATGTTGAATAATAGCAAGGCAAAAAAGGCTACACATGTTCAATAGAGATATATTTTTTTCTGAATATTTTCAAATCATAGTTGGTTGAATGCATGGGTATGCAAGTCATGAATATAAAAGACCGACTGTATTTTTTTTCATGACAGACAAGCCTGGGGTGAGTGTGGGAGCTATAATTGAGCACATGTTATTAAACTGAAGAGGCAAGTTGGATGCATATTGTGACTTTAAAAGATCTGAAAAATAAAATGAGAAAACAATTGCCAGCATAAGAAATCAGGGAACACAACCCCAAATGTCTTTGCCCTCAAGTTGCTCATTGTTGATCAGAGGGGAAAATGATGCTTGGTAATCATGGCAAGAAGAGGGCAGACTACAGGGAGCAGGAAGTTAGGGACTTTAGAAGTGATCCAGAGGTAGAGAAATTAGTATGGTCTGTGAGTCTACCAGAAGGTATTACCTGTGTAGAGAATGCGGCTGATCATCCCTGGCATCACCATGAGGAACATGGGCAGCAGCTTCATGTACCCACACAGGGTACAGCCGGCCTTCACGTGAGACATATTCTTGGCTGAGAGGCACAATCACCTGCCATGGAAAGCCCAGTGAGAGAGGGGTGCAGCCCAGAATTCCCATGACACCTTACAGTTATCCCAGCTTCCCCATCCTGGGTCCTTGGCCTGAGACTCCCATATCATAAGGGCTCAGCCATTCAAGACCATGTGAGGCCTCCCCTATGTTTCCCAGCCCCACAAGCCACTGATAGGCAAGAATCTCTGCAGTGCCCCGGGGGAAATTTTATTTACCCTGCCTATCCAGCTTGAGTACCTGATCTGTGCACCAGTACCACAAGGCGAGGATGGCCAGCCCAAAGATGAGCCCAGGCCATGGGAGGTCTCCCTTCAGGGGATCTCGGAAGATGTGGAAGGAGTCTTCCCTTGGAGTGTAGCATTCTTCCTTGATGGTGGTGTTTTCCATCAGAAATTAAGGTTGGAATGGCTTTCATATACTTTTTCATGAAGGCTTCATACCCTCCCACTTCACTGAAAGCTGGAAAACATTGGTACAAAAACAGTCTGAAATTTCCAACTCTTCATAGAGATTTCATCTCTGGGGCCTGAGAATTTGAGAAGACACCACCACCAGAGAGAGCCCTTACTGTGTGGTCTTGGGCAAGTTATTTTCCCATTCTGTGTGTCAGCTTTCTCAACCCCTTGGGGGCTACTATGAGGATCCAAAGCAAAAACTGTGAGGATCCAAAGCAAAAACTGTGAGAGTGTTCTAAATCACAAACTTCTTTACAAAATGAAAGGTATTTCAGTAATTTAAAGGAAGTTCATAGTATTGGATCACATGCAAAGACTTCTTCCCTCACTCCCTGTTGTTAGCCATGGTCCTTGGAACTCAGATCACAGGCTTATAGACTCTCAGTGACCAGTAGGAACCTGGACAGAGACCTACCACCTCTGGTCTCAGCAGTGCAATTCAATAACCAAGAAAATGAGGAATCTGGAACCCTGCCACCTTTTAGCTATGGGTTCTTTACAAGTCATTCCAGCCCTTACCTTGCTGACCCACAGGGTCTACTTGGGAGCTTTTACACCAAATGAAAGTGTTCATGGAAAACTGAACATTACAGAGAACATAAGAGTCTTTGCAGGACACATAGAAGTTCTTGTGCACCTAAAAATGAAGTGCATTTTACGTCCTCTCTGAACAAGTGTCAATAGACATAGGTTTCCACTGTTGTCTTTAGGATTTTCTAGGCAAGTAATACCTCAAGAAATGAGAGGGGCCCAACATTAAGTGGCCAATTTAGTTTTTTTTTTTCAAAGAAGGGCATTGAGAGGAAAATTGTCACATACTGTCAACAACTCATGAAAGTGGACATTTAACTTCAAAATGTAAGGAACATATAAGCTAAAACTGAAAACACAAAACTTGGATATATTTAACTTAATGGATATTAAGTCTCATCTTTTCATCTTTTTCCCCCCTCAGTTTCTCTGAAGACAAGAGGCCCACAGGGGGGTCAACTGATTGAGGCTATCAAGGGAGAACAGGAGCCCCAACCTGAGTCCTCCTCGGTGATGGCCAATGTGTGTTGGACCACTGCCCTTCAAAGGACACTGACTGCCCCAAACTTTCTTTGCCTGGCTCTGTATATCTTCCCCACCCTCTCATCAGCCTGCCCTTCCCCCACTTACCAAACCCAGTCAGGATAAAAGACCCCACCAGCATGATTGCTGTCTGCAAGGTGTCCGTGTAGATCACAGCTGCCAGGCCCCCTAAGCAGGCAAGAAGACAACATAGCTGACCTCATGTGGAAGATAGCCTATCTGCCTGCTTCCTCTTCCTATCACCCATCATGACTTCTACTTCTTACACACAATCTGAGAAGCAACCCCATCCCCAGTTACCAACCTGCCCCCCCCCCCCCCGACTTTACAGTATTCTGCTATTTAAAAGTGTGTTCTCAACCTCCGCTTTTCACAGAAATGTTCTCAAGGCCTTAGGGAAAGGAGAATGTTTCTAAAGAACCTGATTTGACTATGTTAAGCCAAGGGATGGCTCAAAGGAGATGGCTGCTCTATGGTAAGAGAAAGCAGCAGCTTCCAAGTAAAGGCAAAGAAGAACAAATTGCTGATAAGGAGATTCCTAGGAACATTACCAAATTGCCACATTTCAGAGAGCCACTTCTATGTCCATTCACTGTTTCTCAGACTGTCTGAGTAACTTTAGTCCTCGAAGATATGGAGCCCCAATTCAGTTGTAAGTTTCATTGCTGCTCCTGACCTTCCCAAACTAGGCAAAGTATCACCTCTGCAACCCTTTCTCTCTCCTGCAGTAGCTCTCAGTCCCCAGAATATCAAATCCAAGGCCTTTGAATTATCAAGTCTATGGCCCACACTCGCCCCCATTACTCCTCAGTGGCCACTCTCCTTCAGCCAAGTGCATCCTCTTGCTTACCTTGCCTCCACCTCATGGCCTACCATTCCTACCTCTCCATTCTCAGTTCTCACATTCTTGCACCTGAAACTCCTCTGATCTTCCCAATTTAGTCACATTGTTTCTACAATCTGCAGGGACAAACTCTCCCTGAGGTCCTGTAAGAAGTTGCCCTATCCCAGCCTCTACTGGAGATTTCTGAGACCACTCAGGTAACTACTAGTAGATACCCAGAAAATGCCCATTCTCAAACTGTTTCCTGGGTTTATCACTCTTCTTCAAGATATGCCTAATACTGAGCTGAACTTGAGATGCTGGTTCACTTGAACAGACTCACCTGTGATTGTGTAAAGCCCAGTAATTGCTAATAAGAGAAAGATGGCCAGGTATATATCCAGGCTCAAAGCCAGATTGATGAATATGGCTCCAGCAAAGATGGATGCCTAGAAGAAGAGGAGAGGCAGGTTAGAAGTGACAGAAGCCAGTTAGCCACAGAGTGCATACTGTATTCCCATGTTTCCAAACTAGCTTTATTCAGGATGATAATTTGTATTCCAGAAAAAGGATTCCATGGTTAAAAATGTCTGGAAAATGCTGAATTAAAAAGGTTAAGGCAATTACTTTGCCACACAACTTCTCTGAATCTTTAGTATATACCATCCTCTGTGAAGGTGAACATGAGCACAGAACACAAACTTCATCAACTTATTTAACTTTGAAACTTATTTTTTGCCAAGGAGTAACTATTAACACCTTGATGTTCCTCCTAATCCACCTGTAGACTGCTGCTCTTAGCTATTATCCATAATTTACACCTCAATGTACACAAGTCTGTCAGCTCTAGTCCCAAACACAAGTTTTAGTGCCAAAGAATCCATGAGTGGAAATCCCAACCCCAACCGAAGAATGAAGAGAACTTTAGAAAGATTATAATTTTATCTTTCTGACACAGAAGTGTAAGGATTTTGGCTGAGGAAATGTACAGGACAGCATTCATCTGGTGAGAAAACTTCTGGGAGGTAATAGGAACCCTGTTTCCCACACTTGGAATATTCTGCATTTTCCCCCAGGGACTATTAAGGTAACTAATTCATGTGCAATGCCTAGCTACTGTGGCAGTGCCCTGCTTGTGGAGGCTCTGTGCTAGACTCCTATCAGCCTCAACTTTGATCTCAGGCACTCAGCTCCTGGGAATAAAGGAACTTTCTTGTTTCACCAAGCTCTGCTGTGCATGAACCTGTCGACATAACAGTAACTTTAAACAATGGACTTTCTTGAGAGCTACACAAAGCTCCTAACATTCAAATTGCAATTATAGTATGTAACTTGAGAAATAAGCTGCATAATGTAGCTATCTCTGTATCCTGCCTAATGACACAATGAACAATAATGTACTATTGATGCCAATGATCTAATGTAACCTACTGATATAAATAAGGCTGGCAGCTTGGACAAGGGCATTCTGCCATTCTGCCTCTGCATCTTGTCTCTGCGTCTCCTTTTTTATTTTCCCTACACAGAAGGAGTTCATCTTCACTCACACTTTAAGGGAAATTGTTCCCTTTTTGCTCCTGAACTCAGTATATTCTTGGTGCGGTTCTTCCATGACTTCTTTCTCCTTGTGTCTCCCAGCCCTCTCATAATTAGCCTTCTACCTGGCTGGATGATGTAATTGCTAATATAAAACAGCAGAGGGTGTGAGGGTCAACCAAAATTAATTTTCATGCATCTCCAAAACACTGCACTACCAGGAAAGATTAATATTAAGGAATGATCATGGTGAATCTTTTCAAATATTTACATAAAGAATAAGGTTGTCTTTCCCTAGATGAAGATGAGTGAGATGTTTTATTGCACAAATCATTTCAGGGCATGCAAAATGGCCCAGCCAGAGTCCTGGGGAACAGGTCAATAGAGTTGGACTCAATTCTCTTAGTCTCATCTCATCTCTCTCCCCCTCTACTGCAGCTCCTCAGTTCCCCCTGGTGGCTGAGATGCCCCACAACACCCTCCTGTTCCTCTGCTAGATTTGAATGTCCAAATGTTCACGTGTTGAAAACTTAATCCCCAAATCCTTATGTTGATGATATTTAAAGATGGGGTGTTTGAGGGCTGGGGCTGTAGCTCAGTGGCAGAGCACTTGTCTGGCATGCGTGAGGCACTGGGTTTGATCCTCAGTACCACATAAAAATAAACAAATAAAATTAAGGCCTTCTGTCCATCTACAACTACAAAAAAAAAAAAAAAAAGATGGGGCATTTGGGAGGTAATTAGGCTTAGATAACATAGCAAGGGCAGGAGCTTCATAATGGACTTTATAAGAAGAAGACAGACCCCAGTTTTTAAGCTCCTTATCACCATATGATCCACAAGTTAGGCACAGTAAGGAAGCCCTCACCAGATGTCAGTGCTGTGCCCTTGGACTTCCCAGTTTCCAAAACTATAAGAAATTGATCTTTATAAATTATGCAACCTCAGATATCCTGTTATAGCAACATAAAACATACTAAGACACCCTCTTAATGGAATCTCCTCACTACTGTCTTTCTTATTTGGCTCTATTATTTGGTCTAATGTCAATTTCATGCTTACTTGTTAATGTTTGAGCCCTGGAGAATGAATTAACCCCAACACCTAAGATGGGCTTCTGAGGGCCCCATGAATTAGCTCCAGTCCTCCCAGATCTTCCCTGAAGATTCTCATTCCAGAGATCTAATGCCATCATCATTCTTGGTGAAGGAGGATAGGCAGAGCTAGGAGGTTGGAAGAGAGAGTGTGATTTAGAAAGAGACCCCTTCACTGGAAGCTGGTGGTCAGAGGACCTGAGTTTTAGATGTCATCACTGAGTACCCTTAGGCAAAACATTTTACTTTTCCACTTCTCAGTGTCTTCATCTTTAAAGCAGGAAGTCCTGACTCCAGGTGCTTGTCTCAGGGGCTAGAAATGGGAAAAGCCTGCAGCCAAGAAAAACATTCCCCAGCCAGGTCCTGGATGGATTCATCCTGCCCTCTGCAGCAGCCCAGGAGGAGGAAAGAACCCCTGCTGTACTCTATGCTTGCTAAATGCAAATGACCAATTTTTCCTGACTGCACATGAAGCCACTTGAAATTGTGTGAATACTCATAATGCCATCCCATGCCTCCAAACAGTTACACAAAGTTATACAAATTAAAAGGGCCCCATTCATGATTACAGCAGGATGCTGTCAAATTCATACACTTTTGATTTGGTGGAATAACTAACAAACACAAATGAGTTATAAAAAGAGTTCAAGGCTGCTACTATTTCCTTAGAAATGCCCACAATTGGCTTATTTTCCAAGGAAAGGTAATTTTTAGTGTTTTATGATAACATGTCATGGTAGACTGTGATTCTCTCATTAATATTTGCCTTACTGTCAACAGGCTCAGATAAGTATTACACAACCCCAAGATAATTCTATAAATGAAGTTTATAAAGACTTGAAATGTTGATCGAATATAAATCTTGTTTTATGACATTCTATTTCCGTCTAGTACAGATAAAGAATTCTAAGCAAATCTCCCTGGCAAATAAATTTTCCCTCCCATGAGTCATTCCTACCTCCAAGATAAATTCTGCCCTTGAAACCCCAAATGCCAGCAGAAACGACTGGGGATATGATAGCTGAGTTCATGAAAGTGACTGTATCTGAATGAATTCACTTTAGCCTGGGGTTTCTGGCATTAGTCTTTGGGTCTCTCTCAATGAACCAATTTTTCCTTCTTCACTGCTGGATTGTTGTTGTTTTTTTTAAATACCTTTATTTTATTTATTTATTTTTATGTGGTGCAGAGGATCAAAACCAGTGCCTTGCACGTGCTAGGCAAGTGCTGTGCCACTGAGCCACAACCCCAGCCCCTGGCTTTCTTTTTCTTTCTCCCTTCAATTATAGGGAATTTTATAGTTTACTAAGGGCTTTCAGATGCACATGTTATTTTGATCCTTAAAACAACATTGAAAAGTAAAGAATCACTTTTCTGTAACATTTTCTGCTAAGTCATTTTAACCAATTTTTTAAATTGACTTTAAAACAAAATTTTGAATAAAATAATGTGTGTGGTTTTAAAACAAACAGCATGGAAAGTTATATATTGAAAAGTAAAATGTTAAATGCTGAAAAATCATCACTCTTCCCAAAGGCAAACACTGTTGAGAGTTTTTTGTCTACTAGTTATTTTTAAATAGTTTGCTAAAACTTAGATATCAACAGTTATGTTCTCCATCCCCTAAAAGTAATGATGCTGAAGTTAAAAATCGAAAAATGTGTAAAATTTTTGCTAAGAGCAGGGGGAAATGAAATAAAATGGTGTGGGTACTTTTTGTGTGTGTATGTGTACGAGGTGTTTGCTGGGGATCAAAACCTGGGCCTTGCACTAGCTAAAAAGTGCTCTGTTTCTGACTAAATCCCAGCCAGTGTTCACATTCTGATTGAAATTTTATAATAAAAGAATACACACAATATATAAAAGATTGAAATATGGAAATGAAAATGTTTGTATTAGTTAGAGGATTATCGATGTTTCTTCACCCTAAGATTTTCTTAAATGCCTTGAAGTTTGAAAAGTAGAGCAGAAATTTTTAAAATGTTCTTTAAGGATAAATGGGTGTGTGGGGGTATAGCAAAAATATAAAAATAAATATGGGAGGCTGGGGTTGTGGCTCAGTAGTAGAGGGCTTGCCTCCCAGGCATGGGGCACTGGGTTCAATCCTCAGCACCACATAAATAAATAAAATAAAGATATTGTGTCCATCTAAAACTAAAAAATAATAAGAAATAAAGATGGTAAGAATACATATGAAGTTAAAGTTAGCATTTACCTTTTAGGAAGGAGGGAACTAGGATCAAGAGGAAGTACGGAGAAAAGGGTGCAGATACGTTATGTTTTGTTTCTTTTTAAAAATGTTAAATTGTGTTAGTTGTGTTGGCACACACTTGTAATCTCAGTGACTCAGAGAATTGCAAATTCAGAGCCAGTTTCAGCAATTTAACAAGACTTTGTCTCAAAATAAAAAGAAGAGCTAAGAGCAGGGGAGAAGATGTAGCCTAGTGGTAATGCTCCCTTCCATTCAATCCCTAATACCACAATAAATTAATAATAAATAGTTGGATCTACAAAATTTGAGTGGATAGATATCAAGGTGTTTGCCATATTATTATTCTTTGTTCTTTTCTGTATGTTTTAAATATTTCATTGAATTATTTTTATTTAGAAAAGCAGGGGACTGTATAGGAAATACACCATGATAGTGGTATAATAGCCCTGAGAACAATGGTGATAATAGCACCAGGAAAAACTTTGCTGTCTACCACAAATTACATGCATGCCAGATTTCTGTCTTCTTAAAACATTCCTCACAAGTCTCTGGTTATTCCCTGTCTGTACATCGATCTCACAAGGCCTTCTCTCCTCTCTTCTTATCTATCATAAACCATCTGTGCACACACACACACACACACACACACACACACAACATTCACTTATCATGTGTAATTCATAAAACTGAGGCTTTATCTCAAGTGATCATACTTATCTGAATAATATATAGCTTTGATATAAAAGGAGTTTTCTATAATCCTCTGTTTTACAGTAATCATCCCAAATTGCTCCTTTCCTAAACTACTGTTAAATGCCTTAAGAAAAAGAGGGATAGAGAAAAGAGAAAGAAGGAAGGGAAGGAGGAAAAAATGAAAGGAAGAAGAAAGGAAAGAAGCAAGCAAAGAAAAAAGAGAGAGAGAGAGATGGAAATTTCCCTGATGTTGCTAAAACAAAATCAACTCAAAGTGAAATAGAAAAGTATGGTCCTCTAGGTTCAAGGATTGGCAATTTTTTCCCATAAAGTCAGGTAAGAAACATTTTCAGCTTTGCAAGCCATACCATCATTCCAACTCTACAGGTAAAACATGAAAGCATCATAGACAACAAGAAAATGTTATTTACCCAAGCAAATAGTAGGTTGGTTTCTCCCAAGGGCTTTGAAAGTTTAGTTGATCAGTTTCCATGGGACTCTTAGGAAACAATAAAAATTCAGACCCCAGCTAGAAAATCTTTAAGAGAACTGAGTCTCTGATTTTGGTGAGTCTTGTGTAGGTTGTTTGGCTTCAGTGCAGAGGTTTTTGGGATGCTGTGATTTGATATGTGTGTTTGCTGTCCATTCTGGTTCTAAGATGTATCTGAGCACCCAATAAATCAATCCTACCTGGCGATGAGGTTTCAGATACAGAAGCATTATTATTCAAATTTCTCTTTCCATTTGTGAAAGTGAATAGCCCAGGTAATAAGCATTCAAATCTTAAGCAAAAGCCAAAGTTTTTTACCCAAGGATCCCAAATGGACAGCAGAGTCACTGTTAAAGTTTATTGCAGTCATGATCTGTGATAATAGCCACAGGAAATACAAACAAGGACATTCATTTATCACGTGTAATTCATAAAATCTGGTGCTTTATCTCAAGTGATTGCACACATTTGAATAAGATGCACTATGCCAGGAAACCTTACAGAACAAAATGCTTCTCAGAGCTTGATAAGGCAGGTGCTCAAAGGAACCAATAAAATGGAGGAATTCATGGAGAGAATCAGTTCAGGGTCTCTGAGCTCGAAATAATATAATCTCAAGATGGCAGCCATAGCAAAGGCTCCTCGCCACCATTGCCCACACACCTGTAATATGCTTTGCTGTCTACCTCAAATTACATGCATGCCAGATTTCTGTCTTCTTAAAACATTCCTCACAAGTCTCTGGTTATTCCCTGTCTGTACATCGATCTCACAAGGCCTTCTCTCCTCTCTTCTTATCTATCATAAACCATCTGTGCACACACACACACACACACACACACACACACAAATTGGTTAATCCATGTTTGTGATACCCACTATACTTACCTAGTCACTTTTTAACTAATAGTTCTTTTCTTTTATCCATGATCCCTGCACTCCTGTGTACTGAGCTCCTAGCAGATACAATTGACATCAATGTATTTCTTTTGTTTTCATGTCTGAATTCTGTGTATGTATTTCTTTATAAAATTTCAAGTTTTACACCCCATGGTAAACCTGAAGCCAGCCAAATGTACAGCCAAAGCCTTGTCTCTCTGCACACACCTCCCTCCTTCAGGACCTCCACACACCCAGCGTACAATTGATGTTCTTCACAGTCCTTTCGGATCCTTCTCTCACCAACTCGTTTATATTATGAGATTCATTTAACTGCTTCCCTTAATTTTTCATGCAGTCTTAAGTTTTAACGCTCTCTGTACTGGAGGAATGAAAGATAGAAGACACATAAGGTCAAAATATTTAGATTAGTGTCAGGAAACCTGCTTCTCATCCTGGTTCTGCTCCTCTTTAACCCCCCAAAGTCTCTTTCCCTCCCTAAACCTCATTTGCCCATATATAAAATGAGAGCTTAGAACATACTACTAGCTGATTTATCCCATTTCATCATTCTATACCTTCATCTTACCTAAGCATAAGACAAAAGTGTGAAACCACAGACTTTGAGAGTAGAGAGACCCAGATTTCAATCCCGCCTTTGCCTTATGCTAGCTGGGGCTTCATTTTCTCTTCCATAAAGTGAAAAGTAAAAATAGAAACCCCTACCCGTGCCATTCACTTATGAGAACAAGAGATAATGGAAGTAAAGCCCCTGACACTGAAAATACTGGCACTAAGTGCAGCTATCATCCTTCTTAAACATTTGTCAAGCGATCATGTTTGGGCAATGGATGGAACAAGTATGATGTTTATTAGGGCCTCTAGTAGGGAGTACAAGAAATCATACAGAGAAGCAACAGACAATGCCATATATGATTCAAAAGCAAAATTTAGAAAAAGCTGATGCTAGGAAACATTCCTCATCAAGATCTGAGCAGAAAGAGGATGCCCCTCACCTACCTGGGGACTCTCAATCCAAGGAGGTTTAATCAGTAACCTGAAAAATAGGTGGGGTGATAGGGAAGGCAGGAAGAGAGGTTGGCCATTTATTTATATGACTACCCCTACACCAGCTCCAAGGGCAAAGAGTACCCTTTCCCTAGCAACTGCAGTCAACAGACTTTCACCAGCTTGAATTGTGGACTTGGAGAATGTTTGCCTCTGAAAAGGGGAAACCCATTACCCTTCTCTGTGTGCTCAAGAGACTGGTACCACCTCACAAACTGAAATCTAAGGGACAGTTCCGTCACCAGTTTCCTGCTACTTTTAGAGTGACCTTCCCACCCTCCTGCTTATCTACAGTAAAGGCTCACTTCAATTTCAACCCATCTCAGATATTAGCCAGGGAAGATCTTTTACAAAATTCTAAAACTGGTTTAATCTTTCCTTTGGTGTTGGATAAGGTAGAATTAAAAAAAAAAGGAGAAAAACTTGCTATAGCCAATCACATGCTTTTTTGATAGACCAATAAGTACTTTGTATCTGCTGGAAAGAGGAAAGCCAGAGCCACTCCTAGGTGATATCAGAAAATGCCAATTCTCTCTCTGCCCTGCTGTATGAGAGCTGAAGTCTCTCTCAATCAGTTATGTTTTTCATCGTCTCTTACATTTCAGTAACTTTATGCTTTCAAATGAATTCACTGAATCCTCACTACCCACCACTCAATGAGGTCGACTAGGCAATTATTATTCCCAGTTTCCTCATGAAGAAGGGACATCTAAAGAGTTTATGCCATTTGCTCCCAGATCACCTGTTAGTGAGCAATGAATGGACCAGGAGTCCAGCTTCCTCCAATTATACTGCTAGATGGTTTGTCACCAAGGTCCTACTGGTCCTATTTTCATTCTCTTATTCTTTATTATTCACCCACTGACCCACCCTTCCTTCCTTCTTTTTGTTTTTTCCCTTTTTTCTTCCTTCCACTATTGCTTTAACCTTTATCAGGTAATTACTTTGGAGGTAGAAAAATGCCAAGCAAAACCTATAAGCAAGTTTTCCTATCTTTTTTGGACTGTCAGTATCTTAGAACTCAGAGGTTTCTGAGGTTGATTGGGAAGAGTTGCTTTGTTTTATTTTTAGATTTTTGCTTGGTTTTGTTTTACCATCATGATGAATGGACTTGAACACTTCCAAGAAAGGAAAAGTGAAGTGAGGAAGGAAGAGGAGGCTTGTTCCGGTAGGCCAGTCAAAAGATCTTCCCAGCTTTCAAATATGCCCAGTGGCCAGCCAATCCCTGAGAAATCTCAGCCTACAAACTGGAGCCTGCAGTTCTGGGCTGGCAGGGAGGGTAGGATAAAGGGCCACTACTGGGAGCATTCCAGTGGTTGGATTTAGAGAGAATAAAAGTCCCCCAGAGGTTTAGCAATGAAAGGTCCAGGGAACTGATTCCAAGTGAATACTAGGAGCCTCATGCAGTGAAAAGGACAGTGAACTAAGGCACACAGAGCTGGTTTTTATTCCTGATATAGGATTCTGAGAAGTACTTTACATCCCCAGGTTTTTTCATTCCCCTTTTGCAAAGGATTGCATATCTCTTCTTCAAAACTCATGTTAGAACTTAGTCCTCAAAACCATGTGATAGTATTTGATAGTATTTGGAGGTGGAGCCTTTGGGAGGAAATTGGGATAAGATAAGGTCATCAGGGCCAGCCCCTGTGACCAGGGAAGGAAGATATGAGCTGACATACACTTACTCTGTCTTGTTCTGTTAAAGAGGTCTTCATCAAATGAAGGCCTTTTGATATTAGGCTTTCCAGTCTCCAGATACATGAGACAAGTAAACTTCTATTTTTATAATTGACCAAGTCTGTGGTATTCAGTTATAGCACAGAAAATAGAACTACCAATTAACAAAGAATGTCACTGTTCCCTTTCAAAATTGGTATTGACTGTCTATGTTGAACAGTCTCAGAAATATCACATGGAGTAAGATTTTAACCTGATAGGACACAAATTTTCATGGTTGCCTCAGGTTGAGACCAGTCCTTAGATGTCCTTAACTTCCCCCTTTTAAAATTGAGTAATAAATATTTAACATGTTTATCCTATAAACCATGATGTTTTGAAATGGGTGTACATTACTTAATGGTTCAATAGTCAGTTCACATATGTATTACCTCCCAATATGTGTTTATGTGAGAACAGTTAAAGTCAGCTTTCTTAGCAATTCTCAAGTATATACAACATGTTATCATTGACTGTAGTCACCATGTTGTACAATAGATCTCTTGAACTTATTTCTCCAGTTTACCTGAACTTTTCCATCCTTAGACCAAGATTCCCCCTCCCCATCAGCCTCTGGTAACATTATTTTTCAGATTAGGTGGTTTTATTTTTCTGTGTTCAGCTTATTTCACTTAACATAATATCCTCCAGGTTCATCATATTGTCACAATTAAAAGTTTTTTTTCATTATTTAAAGAGCTAAATAGAATGCATTCTGCTATCATATATAAATAAAAAAATTAAAATAGAACTAAATAGTACTTTATTGTGTGTACATATACCACATTTACTGTACCCATTCATTTGTTGATGGGCACTTAGGTTGATTCCATGTCTTGACTATTGTGAATCATGCTGCAATTAGTGTGGGAGTGCAGGTATTTTTTTGACATATTTATTTCATTTCCTTTGAATGTATACCCAGAAGTGGAATTGCTGGATCATATGGTATTTTAATTCTTTAACTCCATCTTAGTCTTCTAATAAGAACAGCTTCCACTGAAACTTTGTAAACCTGTTTTGTTCCCAACCTGTGCCACAGTGGGGAACAAGGAGTTCCACTAAACTTCACTGGCTCTTTGATGCATGAAACAGGATTTTGCCCTGAGCAGTAAGAAAGCTTATGGAACCAAGTTCATAGAGACACATAGAGCTGCCTCTTGGTGAATGACAGTGGGCAGCTTCTGAGGCAGCCAGGGCCCAGTCCACAGTGCAGCGTACTCACCGAGATCTTAGAAAATATGTAGAGCAGCAGGGACAGAACAGAAAGGTAAATCTGGATCCGCTTGCCTCCAAACCTCTTCCGCAGGTACTCTGGCATTGTCACTACCTGCATGGAATGCAAGAGAGGTCATCACCAGCTAGAGTGACCAGAGAGCCCAGAGAACACAGAAAAAGTGAGAGCCATCTTGGTGTTAGAGTCATAATAGTATGGTCAAGGATTCATTGTCCTTGTTGGCCTGGGAAGTCTGCAGAGTGGCCAGATGACCATAGACATTCAGCCATTTGCTCATTTCAATCTCACCTGACCTACCACTATAGGAGTAGCTAGGCATTATCCCAGAACATAGAAAGTGCCAAATAAACACCTGTTTTTGAATGAATACATAACTGGACTTAACTAAGGAAGCAGATCCTTGTCCTGGAGAGGAGGGGAAATGTATATAGATATATCTATATATATAGAGAGATATATTCCTATATAGAGCACCTACTGGAAACAAGTCATAGGCAGATATATTCCTATATGGAGCACCTACTGAAAAACAAGACATCATAACATTGATGGCATCTTGCCAGTGTACTAAACTAGTAAACTAGGCTGGATGTGACCTGCAACATGCTCTTCACATAGGCAGTGCCAAGGATTATAGCTATAAGTCTGCTCAAATGTTCTCTCAGTTCCTTCCTGCAAATTCTAATCACACCTCTGCCCTAAGATCGTTCTCCTCTGGGACAAAACATGTGTTACCATCAATCTGTGAGTCTCCAGAAGATGTAGTACCTTCCCTATTTTCCCCACATTTACACATAGGAGGTGCTCAGTATATCTCACTGAACAGGTGATACTAAAGATACCCTATGTAAAATGTCAGAGAGACACAATCAGGATACCAAGCATGCATTTGATAGTTGAGTACCAGCTGCATGCTCAGCAAATAAGAACTACTTATATACATAAATAAAGAGGAAACTCAGTTCTTTTTCTCAATCTGTTTCCTTTCTAGAGGCAGAAACTTGACATAGTTGTACATCAAGAGCAAATGCATGGCCAGGTAGTACAGGTACACACCCAGAGTGAGGGGGCAGGATGTTTCAAAGAAGTTCAATTAGTGTGGGATTTCTTAGGAAACCTTCTCAGAGGGAAGAGTCATGAGTCTTAACAGAAAAGAGCCAGGAGTGCTGTTCAGTGCCACAACAGGGAGCCAGGAAATATTTTACAACCTAGAACTAAAAGCAAACACAGGTTATCTTTGCCATTTATTCCACTGAGTCTCCTCTGTTCCCCAGAAGAATCAAAGTCACATATATATTTGTCACCAGGAAATGGAATAACAGAGTGGGTACTTACCCCAGCCTTGATGTAAATGGGAACAAACACCCAGTCCAGCACAACCACAAAAACAGGGCCTGAAACCAAAACAAGAGGTGGCTTCAAATCAGGAGGAAACTTAACCCATCTCTACTTACCTGAAGGACCCTTCAGCTGCTGCAAAAAACTCACCCATCCCTTTCTTTTTCGGATTGAAGAGCAACTCTTAGGTGGCCATTAGAGACTGTAGGATGCCTTAGTTTCCCAATTGGCCCAAAGAAACAGAAACTGCGCAACAGCAGAGGGAGCCCAGGAAGCTATTGCTATCATCACAGCCCTGGGCCCCAGCCAAAGGACTGAGATCTCCTTTGACTCTTCCCTATATTACATGGGGATAAAATACCATTTAGAGAATAATAATAATATATGGTGCAATGAGTTAGACATCATTACTCTAAGTACATGTATGAAGACATGAATGGTGTGAAAATACTTTGTGTACAATCAGTGACTTGAAAATTGTGCTCTATATGTGTAATATATATATATATATATATATATATATATATATATATATATATATATATACACACACACATACATGCATTCTGACATCATGCATAACAAATTAGAATAGATAAATAAATTAATAAAAAAGAGAATAATAACAATAATAATAATTGGGGATAAGCATTTCCAAACTTATAACATGGCTAGAAAGGTCTGGGACCTCATCTTTTTAACACCAAAGGGAAAGAGAAAAAATATTCTTACTATCCTTCAGTGTATCTCTCATTCTACTCTGGTGGAAGGAAAGCAGAACGCCTGGGCTCCTAAAACCATGCTCCTCCATTTGCATCCCAGGATGGCTCTGAGCAGTTGGGTTCTATCTCAAGCTGCTCTGGACACAGACTGACCTGGCTAAGTGCTAAGGTTCTGCTATAGTTTGGGTATTGTTTAGCATGTCCCCTAAAGGTTCATGTATTAGAGGCTTAGTCCTCAGCATGGTGGAGGTGGTGGAACACAATATGAGGTGGAGCATAGTATAAAGTTCTTAGGTCACTGTGGGTACTGCTCATGGAATAGATTAAGGTAGTTCTGGAGTGACCCCTTGGTAGTTATAGAAAGTGTTATAAATGCCTGACTCTGGCCCCACCCATCTCTCTGACTTCTTATTTTGGGTGATATTACCTCTCACACACAATGCTGCTATTGTCTTCCACCAGGAGATGCCACAGTCAAGTGGGTCCCTTACAAGGACCTGTAGAATGCTGCTTGGACTTTTGACTTTCAAAACCATGAGCTGAATAAACCCCATCTTCATAAACTTAGCTTACATCTGGTATTTCATAATAGTAACTCAAACAGACGAGTACAGGTTCTTTTCCACTTCTACAACACAGTGGCACTGATGCTACTTACATTCCATTCAAAAGCCCCAGTGGTGATCCCTGAAGCTGCTCCAGTCCCAGCCAGCCCCATAAAATGGTCACTTCCAATGTTATTGGCGAAGAGAGAGGCTCCAACCTAGAAACATAAAGATAAAGTCAGGAGAGAAGTCAGGAGCAACCCAGTGACATGATTCATTTTCTTCTCTGTAATTTCCTCCCCCATCCCTTCTGAATTTGAGATTATAGACTTTATCTAAAATTTCTCCAGCTTGACCTTGTTTGTGACTAAGAAGCCCTCTTCATCCCCTGATGGGGTGAGAAAGGCTGTTATAAACATTTACACAGTTTTACTGCCACTGTGCTTGAGAATCTGTGTCAGACCAAACTAAGCAGGTTTGATTGAATGGTAATTGGGAAAATAACATAATGTCATACCACAAAAGGCAAAAAGACCATGTGTTTCCTTTTCCCTCTAGGCAATTTGTGATCACATTTGACTGCCTACATTTCCTGTCCAACAAGGTTGGCAAAAGAGAAGTAGAGAAATTAGAGAATTTAAGGCTAGGGATATAGCTCAGTTGCTAGAGTGCTTGCCTCACATGCACAAGGCCCTGGGTTCAATCCCCAGCACCACAAAAACAAAGAAAGAAAGAAAGAAAGAAAGAAAGAAAGAAAGAAAGAAAGAAAGAAAGAAAGAAAGAAAGAAAGAAAGAAAGAAAGTGAAATTAGAGAATCTTGCAGAATTTGATGGATCCAAGCATATCAGCTTGAGGCCCTTTTGCAACACCTTCTAAGTGATGGTCAGCTGCATACACACATCTAACAAGAACTCCCCACTTTTCCAGACAGCTGAATCTATGGTGGAACACTTAATTTTTTAAAATTAATACCCTCTTTACCTTGAGATGAAACCTACCAATGTCCTACTTTCACCCTAGTGATACAGAACAAATCTCTCTTCCACAAGCTCTTACTATATCTAAAGACAGAGGTAATGCACTCCCCTCTTATTCCCCAATCCAAACTTCTTCTTATTGTATGTCTGCTTCTCCTTAGCCATGGACTTGAATCTCATCACCCTGTTCTTCTCTGCTTCCCTTACCCCATCTTTCTCCCCAAGTGGGTCTCAAAACCAAGTAGATTAATCTAGACATGAGCTGTCCATAATGAAACAGGATGCCCTTCTTGCCTTTCCATCTGGCTTTAACATCCTCCAGCACCAACTTCTTTTTTAAAGTTTTATGATTCTTGGCAGTACTGAAGATTGAGCCAGTTCCTCTAATTTCTAGCACTATTGGAGGATCAGCCTGTAAATTATTCGGAAAATTTAACAAGACCATTTTTTTTCTCCTTTTTTTTTCTCCCAACATTTGTGGGGAGAAATGATTTGCCTGGACATTTTCTTTTGTGATTTAATTAGTTTTCCCTTTAGATAAGGCTCACAGGAAGCCATCCAACTAGTGGGATTGCAACTATCTTTTGAACCAAAGACAGACATTACTCTATTTAATAACTCCTTCAGTGCTTAACTCAGTCGTAGAGATGTGTTCCCAGAACTTGTACTATTCACAGTGCTCTGCAAACCAGGGACATCAGCTTCTCTTTGGAGCTTGTGAGAAATGCAAACCTTCAGTTGCCTCCCAGAGACTTAGTGAATGAGAGTTATAAGCTCTCTACTCCATGTGATTCATATGCACTTTTAGGCTTAAGGAGTCTTCTCTAATCTGTATTAGAAGTCATCATTCTCTCCTTAATGTTGTTTTGCTCTCTCTTGGGAAGCAGAAGTGCAGTCCCTAGCTATACAATTACAATGCTAAGATCTGGAGGACAAAAAGTTTGGGGTGAAAGAGGCTGTCTCCAAAGTCTCCTGCTTTACCTCCAGAATTTTAAAGGTCTGTTACCAAGGCATTTATACTTCCCAGTGGGAGATACTATTACTCAAACCATGTGTCAAGATATGGCATGAGGACTGAACAAAACTTTGGCCATTTCACCTCTAAAATCCCAGAGTTGACAGACTCAAATTAAGAATCCCAGGATATCCTATGTCACAGTAAAGTTATTGAGATATCCAAATGGAAAAGTTAAAGACTTTGTGGGGAAATACTTCCACAAACAATTTAGCTCAAGAAATAGGATCATTAGAAGTTTCCAGATGGTGATCACAACCACCAGAAACAACAAAAATGGGCTACTAGAAAACTCATCTGCCCTCTGATATGACGTGGAATTCACAAGAGGAATAATAGGCACTGAAGCCGCTTCACAATCAGGACAATCCTACTTTCTCCAACCCCAGCAGCCCTGCAATGTCCTGTCACATCCTCTACCTTCTGGCAAAATCACACCAACTCAGTCTCCTAGACATGCTCTGTGCTTTCCTGACTCCCATGTTAATATGTTTTCCGTTCCTGAAACTCCCTCTCTATTGAGCTCTGCCTTCCAAAACACTGTGTCAGTCATCAAAATGAGGCATAGTCCCATCTCATCACTGATACCATCCAGAGCTGATCTCTTCCTGTTCTGATCTCTTGTCCCACATGCTGTCTATTCCACTCTCCTGGTGCATTGCACACCCTATGCTGGTACAGCAGTGCCCCCTTATTCATGGTTTCACTGATATCAAATGTTTGAATGTTCCTCTTGGGAAAACAACAGGAAGCATTGCAACCAAATGCCTTGCAGTTGCATTTTTTCCTACTGGTTACATGAAATTGGGACTTTTCACAGGAATATGCCAAGGTACACTCTATCTTGAAGGAGAGGCAATAAACTTGGCCAGCTAGGCTTACACGGGGCTCATAAAGACAGAAGGGCATTCTAGAGAAATGTCTGTATGAGATGTCAATCTGGCACCCTGTTTAGCAGTAGTAAGAACAATACCACAAGTGGGGTGGGGGAGATCTGATATTATGGGTTATTTTCTATCAAACAGACAAAATATTTTCAATTATAATACTTGGTATTGGTAAGTAAATTTTTTCTTCCTTATATTTCTAGTATAATTCATCTTCTTATCTATATGAGGACTTATATTATTTGGGGGACTCTATCTTAAGCAAATTATCTGACATGCAAAGATTTATTTAGATGGATTTCATTAGTATGTTCATTGCCATGCAAACTATACACCATATGATCCCTGAAATTTTAAAATATATGCATGTGTGCACATTTGTACATAAATTGACAGAAATATCTAATTTTTTTTAAAATTTATTTATTTTTATTGGTTGTTCACAACATTACAAAGCTCTTGACATATCATATTTCATACATTAGATTGAAGTGGGTTATGAACCCCCAATTTTACCCCAAATGCAGATTGCAGAATCATGTCGGTTACACATCCACAATTTTACATAATGCCCTATTAGTAATTGTTGTATTCTGCTACCTTAGTAGGGGATAGAAATATCTAATTTAACAATGGCTACCTCTGGAAAAGAAAATAACAAATACATTGTTTTACTTCTTTATACTTTTCCAATTTTTTTCATGATGAGTTTCTGTAATTTTATAATCATAACACAATTCTTTAAACCTTTGACAATGAAGCACTACAATTCCAAAGTTTCTATCCAAGACTCACTGGCAGAGCCTAAGAACTAAAAACAAAGTTATGTATTTGGAGGGATACAGAAAAAGACATGAAATGTCACTAAATAATAACTATGATAAAGTTTTCTGTGACAGGAAATAGAAGATTTACATCTTAAACCACCTTGTCTGATGTTAGAGATGGAATTACCTTGGAAAAGACTATAGTCAACATTATTTTCAAATGAAAATAAAATTATAATCCAGAAGAAGAACGTGGTTCAAGTTTACGCATGAATGTTATCTTTACTTCTAATCTAGGGGCCAAGAATTACCCATGAAATGGGTAGGAAATGGACAGGATTACATTTGTCTTCCTATCTTAAAAATTAGGAGCATTAGCAGCTTGGGAGGCTGGGGCAGGAGCATCGTGAGTTCAAAGCCAGTCTCAGCAAAAGCGAGGCACTAAGCAACTCAGTGAGACCCTGTCTCTAAATAAAATACAAAATAGGGTTGGGGATGTGGCTCAGTGATTGAGTGCTCCTGAGTTCAATCCTTAGTACCAAAAAAAAAAGTGTTGGGACAAGTGCATGGAGTACTGTATACATGGCATACTTTAAGGGCGTGTGAGTGGCAAACCACTTACCCTGTAGGCACAGCCCTGAGCATGAGGCTGCGTGTTGCAGTCCCTGTGCTTGCTCCATGGCCCACTCCTCTATTGGTTGCTGCAAGGACAGTTGGCCAGAAATTGTATTGGTGGCTGCCTGTAATCTACTTAGCTACTACTTGAGTATATATACATGTTTCCTGCGCAATAAAATCAGACCTGCTTCCTGCTTGATCCCCAGAAGTCTTGATTAGCGACTGCACCACACTCTCCTCTACCCTGTACTGTGGACCTCCTCGCTGGACAAGAGAGAGCCCACGCAAATAGGAACATTCAATGGATTTTGGAAAGTATTCTAAATGTTTCAAAAATGAGTAGAAAGGATTTTGAATGTTTCCACACAAAGAAATGATAGTGTTTGAAGTGATGGACATCACAATTACTCTGTCCTGATTATTACACATTTTATGTATTTATTAAAATGTCACACTGTGCCCTATAAATATGCATAATTATTCCATGTCAATTAAAATAATAAAAATATATATCTTTTAAACTATCTTGTATAAAAAAATCATGTTTGAATTCATTAAAGGCTTCCCCTTCCCCTTCTAAGCACACTGGGAACCTTTCAACCAGGTTCTAATCTTGGCTCTGCCATCACAAACTATGTGACCTTGACCCAGTCACTTTTGTGCTTTGAACCTTAGTTTTCTCTATTATAAACCAAGAATAAGACTCTTCCTTCCCCTAACCCACAAGGGTATTGTTGCGCTTAAATGAGATGACAAATGTCGGAGACCTTTAAGAAACATTTGCCCACAAAGTCATACTACTCTGAAAGAATACTAATATACGTTTTTATATGACCTGTGTTTTTATGGAGTGCCCTGAGTTTCATCAAAGAGCCAGAGTTGTCGGTTTCTCTTTGAGGGAGAAAGATCATAGCTCAAACGGAATTGCACTCAACAAATTTCAAGAAACTACTTTCTTCATTAATTAAGCTTGTAATTTCAATAATATTCAGAACACTGAGATGGCACCCTGCTCCCTGCTTCTGTCCTCCTCTTTAAAGGATAAGACTGTTTCTCCATCCCTTCTCTGGGCTGTGCTACACACATCCATTGGGATGTTCTCCCAAACGTGATTCTCAAACTTTAGCACACATCACCATATGAGATTCAAAATTAAATATGCATTTCACATAAGTAATGAATATGTTTTTAAGTATAAGTACATCCTGTGCAATATTTGGGATAACTTATCATAAAATGTTTTTATTGTTTGTCTGAAATTCACATTTAACTGAACATTGTGTATATTTATTTGTTAAATTTGGCAATGCTAATTAAAATCACATTGCTCTGCCTGATTCTCTAGAGTTTCTGATTCAGCAGGTCTAGGTTAGGACTGGACAACTAACAAGGTCTGGGTACCTCACATAGAGAGCCCCACGCTGGGAAAATAAGAAAAGGAAAGAGGAACACCAACTTTAACAGTGCCTCCAAGTGTTAGGCCATGAACTTAGTTCACTTTATCTTATTTAATGCCAACAAAGTTTGGTAAGGTTGGTATTGTTCATCTTTATTTTACAGATGAGATTAAGGATCAGAGGAGTTGAGTGACTTGCCCAAGGTCCAATAGGTTCTTAAAGTCCAGAAGGGACAAGAAATGCTTCAGCCCTCCACTGACTTCCCCCTTTTCTGACAGTTTCTTCTAATTTCCATGAAGGGGCACCATGGGAAGAGACCCTCCTCCCTACCATCTCACTATAAACTCAGGAGCAGCATGTGCTCCCCTGCATCATCTTTTATTTCCTCCTTCATCTTCTCAGGAACTGTTAATATCTTTTTTCCCTTTAGTAACTATCTGTTCAATAAGGGGAATTTGAAAAGGTTTAACCTTTGACACTTGCCATCTCTCAGGAATCACACTTCCTGGATCATAACAGAAATAGGGTGGGGTTTGTATATTCAGAATATTTTATTTCTGAGTCTCTGGTAAATATTTAGACACAAGCTTGCTCCAGAGTTGTCATAACCTCTGTTTACTCTACATAAGCTCATGTGCCCACAGACAATGGTTGTCTTTCATTCATTACATGCATGCACATCTCTCCCCTGACCAACAAATCAAAGTGATGAGAAGTCAGGAAGCCACTGCCAAAGTTGGTGTTTTCCCACCAGTTTTTGGCACAAAAAATAGGTGAGGTCTTCTGCTGGAATTTAGAGGTTGAGGGGACTGGACACCAACCCACCCACCAACGGGTGAACCCATCTTCAGAATCATCAACAATTCAAAAGGCCTGATCTAAATGTACCGAATCTCTCTCATGCTGCCCCTTTTCAATCCTTTATATACCCTCACCTTCTTTTCTATCTCAGTGCCTTTGGCCATCTGTTTATTTTGCTTAGATTGCTCATCCCCCAATTTTCCTTATTTTATATTCTAAAAATTTTAATTGATTCATAAAAAGTATACATACTTATGTGGTAAAATGTGGTTTGTCAATGAACATATATAATATGTAATGATCAAAACACAGTAATCATTTCAATCATTTCTTGTTTCTGGATGAGTTTTTCTGATCCTTTAGGTCTTAGCCTAAATGCCCAATCCTCATAAATTTCCACACTATGTAAGCAAAGAAGATCCTTCTCTTTCCCACCTACCCTTAACTCAACTTCTTTTATTTCTTAACATTTAACCATTACTTATAATATTATATATATCTTGTGAAAATGTGACATGTACACACATAAATTCATATATATATGTACCTATCACAGAATCTGACACATAGTAATCACATGTAGTTGTGGAAAAAAGAATAGCAAATCATAAATAGATGAATGAATCAATGAATTCATAGCTAAAGGGAAAGGATCTGCAAATTTGATAAAATAATGATTATAATGATAATAGCCAACCCTTGATTAGTACTGAAAGTATCCTATCATAAGATATTCATATACACTAACTAGTTCAATACTCATAACAACTCTAAAAGGTAGGTGCAATTATCTCTATTTTGCATTTGAGGAATTGGGGCACACAGAGAGTAACTCACCCAATAGCCATGTAAGTATGAATTTAGTGAGCTGGGGTTTTAACCAAGGCTTCCAACTCCAGAGTCTGCGCTCTTAACTATAACTTTAAATCACCTCCTTAACATAAAGTTTGCCCAAAAAGATTGATATAGTTGCCTTGACTCACTTTGCCACATGCCAAGATAGACAAGGAAAGCCCAGATATATTTCTTAATGCAAAAATCACTTCACTTTAGCTGACAGTTTTAGCACTCTTCTGACTTTGACCAACTGGAAACATTGATTGAAATTTGGTTTGTTCTTTCTGTCTACAAAAGTGTTAATTTGTTAGAAAATACTGGGAAGGTAGCCAGTGGGAAAGGGGAATCTGGGAACTTAGGTACTAACTAGATGATAGCATCTTGGCTACATGCCAGTTGACTGATGCCTAGGAACACAAAGAGGTAAGTGGCACATGATGCCTAGGAACCCATGGGGAGGTGAGTGGCAATACATTTTTCAAAGAAGCTCCTCAGCAGGGACTAAGAATAGAAGAATGGGAGGCAAATTGCTCTACCAAAAAAAAAATGAAGAATAATGAGAAGGAGAGAATGAAGGTGAAAGGAAAAAGTAGAGAAGAGCAGGAAAAGGAGAAAGCAAGAGGAGATAGAGGAAGAAGAAAATGAGAAGCAGCAAAAAGAGCAAGAAAGGAAGAAGAGAACAAAGGAACCAGGTTATTTAAGAGCAAAGCAGAAGCTGGCAAAAATTTTCACTGAAAAGGAGATACATATTATGGGAATTTTCAAGTTTTACAAAAAGTTGACTCAAACTGACAAAAAAAACAAAAAACAGTCTTGAGATAGAGAGGAAGCATGGCCACACCAGACTTTACCAAGATTCCAATGTGGGCTGAAATTAGATACTCCACCACAGTCTCACACCACTGCACCTGGATCAGACTGCACCTGTGGGAGACCTTGAGTGAAGTGATTGCTGGTGGCTTGGCTTGTTCCACAGTGAAGTTTATGGAGGAAGCTTCATGAAGGAAGTGGATGGGCAATGGACTCTGCTGGCTTTTATTGTTTATTAATTATTAAGGTTTTAATGAGGAAAATAACAGAACCAATGAATGGCAGAACTATCAAAATGACAAAACTATTAGTTATAAGGAGGAGCATTGTAGTTTACTCATTTAGAAATGGCAATAATAATAATAGAATGAATAACAGTGAATGTACCACAAAAAGGGAAGCCTAAGCAGGAAGAATCACCTCATCAGTTATGAGAGAGTTTATTCTAAAATATCTGTTATTTCATTTAACCTTATAAAAATATTTCCTTTAGAAATAACTTTAAGGAAAATTATTTTGTAGATGTTCCAAGTTTTATGAAAAGATTAGACAAAATACTCAACTTTAAATGATAATAGAATATAAAGGTTTTTTAGTATATAAGTAAATTTAATCATGGCTTCAATAAAAATATATTTTAAGATCTATAGAAATGATTTAAATATTTTCTTGTATGTGTTACTTCATGTGAATTTTGTTTTCTTGGGCATTTTGTGTTGGAATGCCAGAGTGAAACATAAATTAGATAGTAGATACAGTATCATTTACCAGAATGCCTACCTTCCAAACCAACATTGATTGTTTATTTCTGAGTAATTACAACTTGTTTCAAGAGAGCTGTGGCTAATTAAAAATAAATTTCAACAGTAAATAAAAAACAAAATTGGATACTCCAATTAAGGACAGACTTGTTTTTCCAGTTTTACTATTATGAGACTTAAAAAAAATAGAGCAACAAAAAACATTTTGTCTGCACAGGGACAGAAATTTGGAGCCCTGCTGGAGAAAGACTTTGAGTTGGATCCTGCATCTTCCCTATCTCCTGAATTCTTACCAATGCCTACACTAGAGAAGAGAATGCAGACTGAGCTCTCAGATGACACCACCAAGGGGGGCCAGCACGAGGATTTGCAGACATTTCCCTCACCTCTCTCCCTTTTCTCAAATTCAGCTCCTATTTCCAGTGCTTGCTTTCATTGCAAGGTCTTGGAGCAGGTATTGTAAGGGATAAAAAAAATTATGAAAAGTATAGGATTAGACCTCATCACAGGGTACTAGGATAAAAAAGAACACAGATGGCTTTTTACTGGTGGAAAGCAATCCCAACAAGAAGACAGGGCCCAATGGACTTGGGTGGTAAAAGGAGGCAGAAATCACTTCTCCAAGATTTTTGAAGGATAAACTACTTGTCTTTCCTTCTCATTTTGTCCTGAGGATTTCTCTTTTAGTGGACTTTCTGTCTCTCCTACGTCCATTTGCCTAGTTCCCTCCCTTTTCTCTCTGATTCACGAAGTCCCACCTGTCTTGGGCCTGCCAGGTTTTACAAGACATACTTTGGGTCCTCTAGTGGCATTGTAAGGGGCCAAACTTTGGTTGGATCATTAGCTTTTAGAGACTTAAAATTAAATCTGGTATATTTTTCTCCAGAAGGTTTTAAAAGTTTGAGAAGCTGTCTTCTTTCTCCAGGGATAATTTCCATCATGGTCTCTGGTCAACATTAAATGAAAGACATTTCTGGGTTTTCAGGTTAACCTTAAGGCTACACCTATTGGCCTCATAATTGTTCTCAAAGGACAAAGAGAAAGAGACCTGAATAACCAGAAGAACAGAGGGAGTCCTAGCTCAGTCCTTATCTTTGAGTGAACTTGGCCCATGGAGTCAATCATCATCCTTATTATGTTTGCAAAGTAGATCACTGAAAAGTCAATCAGATAAGTGATGTGACAGTCTTTGTAAAAGTTTCTACTTGAAAAAAAAAGGAAAAAAAAATTTAAAGAGCTACCATTGAGACTTTACTATCAATACTACTGTACACATGTTCTCAAAACAATAAACAATAAATCTGGTCCTTTGCCTGTTTTTTAAAAATAAAGTTTATTGGAACACAGCCATGCCCATTCATTAATGCACTTTTCATGGATGCTTTTGTGCTACAAAGATGAGTTGAGTAGTTTTGACAAATATCACAGCTACAAAGATGAAAATGTTTACCATGTAGCCTTTTGCAGAAAAAGTTTGCCAACTCTTTCCCTAAGGCACTGGGATATAATGCTTTCTGTAAATTCTCTAACAATAAAAGAAGGAAAGGAATTCTGGCTGTCCAGAGACACTATAATTTCCGTGGTCTTTGCAGGTAATGGATTAGCTAGCATGCTCACACCCATTCCCTGTACTTTACCCCTCCTCTTTGGCATATACAGTCTTAGAATTTCAGTCCTGGAAGAGCCTTTGAAACTCACTGAATGTTTTTGCCATGGTCAGCAGGCCAAGAGAGATGCCAGCTCTGGAGAGCCTCTGGCTTCTGTAATTATGTCTTTGGGCCAGCACATTTGAGAACCGATATTTGAGACCCCTCATCAGACCTCTAACATTAAAGAGGAAACTCCTGGAGCCTTGGAGAAGTTAATGAATTTCCCAATGTCATAAGGCTTGGTTAAGTCAGGTCCTTTGGTCCCTTGTGCAGTTCTCATTCCCTGCCCTTTGGAATGCTTACTTCTGAGTAGAAAGAGTTCCCAAGGGGTTGTCCCAGCCTTGTTGTGCCCCATGCTCCCATGGAGTCCACTCTGACAATGTATAATTATGACCAAATTCCTCTCTGAAACAGGAGTTTTCCCTGGGATGTGCCTCTGGGGGTCTACTTTTCTGAGTAATTTCTGCTGCCTATAGCCAAGGAGTAGGAAGTTCTCTTTCAAAACTCAGCCCATGAGTTTCCTAGCCTTCCTGCTTTCATATCTTCCATGTCCCTCAAATGATCTTCACAATATAGCACACAGGCAGCTGCTAGTTAAAAGTGTCAAAACAAGAACTATGTTGACTAGAAGTGATGAAAAAGAGCATACCTATCTTGTTCCAGTTTTTAGAGGGAATTCTTCCAATTTTTTTCTCTGTTTAGAATGATATTGGCCTTGGGTTTAGCATAGATAGCTTTTACAATGTTGAGATATGTTCCTACTATCCCTAGTTTTTCTAGTGTTTTGAACATGAAAGAGTGCTGTATTCTGTCATATGCTTTCTCTGCATCAATTGATATAATTATATGATTGTTATCTTTAAGTCTATTGATGTGATGAATTATATTCATTGATTTCCGTATGTTGAACCAAACTTGCATCCCTGGAATGAACCCCCCACTTGATCATGGTGCACTATTTTTTAAAATATGTTTTTTTGTATGTGACTTGCCAGAATTTTATTGAGATTTGAAAACTTGCTGGGGGAAGAAGACTCAAATGAGAGCCTCATCATTAAAGCAGTGGATTCTGTACAAAAGTATGATGCCATGCATCTCTTTGGTTATAATAATCCAATTCTGAGATATGCATATATGTTCTTAAGGAAAAGAACACCCATGGAAAACACCATATGAACCATTGAACCGTACCTGCTTAGGGTGGGGCTAATTCCTCTCATTAATCAACCATCAGCCGAGATACAGACTCAGACAATATCAGAAAGAAAGAAATTATTGCTGGTCAATATGTGAAGTATTCCCAGACCCAGGCTAGACTGAAATGCAAATCTCCTATGTGTGATTGTGCCGCATGAATTCTCTCTCATTGGCTTCTCCAAGTCCCAGAAATTGGAAACTGAGGTATCACACCCAATAAAACAGTCTTAGCGGCACAAAAATTCATCTTGATTACAATCAATAGAAGGAAAAATAGCTGTGTAAAAAATGCTATGATTTATCTTAAAAGAGGTGAGTTTCCTATCATGGGGGGATGTATAGGAGAAAGGGGTACTGGAAACAAACTGAGTCTGGATGAGTATTTGGCAGGCTTGCTATAGGTGGCACTGAGGCATTAGATGGGGGAGGAATACACTGTTTTTAAAATACTTAAACTTCTAGGTCCTGTTTAACTCTCTAGTTTTGAAAATCTCAAATCCACTAAGATTTCATGCTAGTTTGTATGTGAAATCCATAGGCTGGCAGCGTCCAATAGGAATGTCTGTGATTTTGGAAATGTTCTATGTCTGTACTATTCTATATGACAGCCTTTTCTACAAATGGTAATTAAGCACTTGAAATATGGCTAAGTGACCAAGGGATGATAACTTTATCTAATCTTAAATTTATATTAAATAGACTGTTGACTAGTGGTTATCCCATTGGTCAGGACAACTTCAGAAAGGATACCCAAACCTTGTCTTAAACTTTGGGATTTGAGCTATCTCTTTAATGCCTGATTTTAGGAAAGAACTAATTCTAAACATGAGAGGATTAAAAAACATTGACACAGAACTGAAAGGAAGCATTAGAATAGGTGTGCTTCTACCCACTAAGAAGTAAAAGAAAGGAAACCATGAGGGACTCATCACAAAGTCAACATCTACCCAATATTTTAGCCAGTATAAGGATAAAATATAAATTACTTCACATTCCAACTTACATTCAGAATCTAAAAGGGTTGGGCTAATAGAAACAGAGAATAGGATGGTAGTTGCCAGGGGATGATGCATAAGAAATTAGGAATGGATGAGAAGATGTTGGTTAAAGGGTAAAAACATTTTAGTTGGTTTTAATCAATTCCAGAGATCTATGATACAGCATGGTGACTATAGTTAATAATAATGGATTGTCTACTTAAAAATTGCTAGGAGGGGCTGGGATTGTGACTCAGTGGCAGAGCATTTGCCTTGCGCTTATGAGGCAAAAACAAAAAGCAATCCATCTACAAAAATAATTTTTTGAAAATTGCTAGGAGATTAGATCTTCAATGTACTTATTGCAAAAAAAGTAAGGTGATGGGCTTATTAGCATGTTTGATTTCTCTCTCTCTCTCTCTCTCTCTCTCTCTCTGTGTGTGTGTGCATATATATATTATATATACATATCATATGCCAAAACATCACATTGTATACCATAAGTGTATACAATTTTTACTTGTCAAAAAATTTTAAATAGAAAATTACTTCAGAAATAACTTAAGCAGCTGTAAAAATTCCAGTTATCAAAGTCCATCCTAAAATAGTTCATCAAAAGCCAACTTCAGGATGTAATGATATCCTGATAAGTCCTCTCTGGGCAGCATGTATCAGAACAGTGACAGTCTTTACTTTCTTGCTTTTCTTTCTCCAATCAACTTACAGCTGTCATCCCTCTTCGTTGAATATAGGTGTCAGTACTCCCATCTTTCACCAATCTCACTTGTATTTTAATATCAAGGAATTGCAATATTTGGGCATGTTGCAATTGTTCAATCAGTTGTTTCAATGAGAACTTTGGATCAAAATGGTCAGTGGGCTGAATTGATAACCCAGCCAGATCCCTGTGCTGATATAATGGGATGAATGTCTTAGTTTCTCTACCACCCATGCACCTTAAAAAGAATATAGACCACACAGTGATAATGGTAAGAAACCATGAGCAGAACATTCAAGAAATATGGGATAGCATAAAAAGACCAAGTTTAAGAGTTATTGAGATAGAGGAAGGCATAGAGGTCAAAACCAAAGGCATGAAGAATCTATTCTTCATGAAATAATATCAGAAAACTTTCCAAACATGAAGAATGTCTTGGAAATCCATATTCAAGAAACATACAGAACACCGAATGTACAAAATCACAACAGATCCACCCCAAGTTACATTATAATAAAAATGCCCTATATATAGAATAAGGAGAGAATTTTAAAGCCATGAGAGAAAGGAATCAGATTACATATAGAGGAAATTTAATTAGAATAATGGCAAAATTTTCAACACAGACCTTGAAAGCTAGAAGATCCTGGAACAACATATATCAAGCTCTGAAAGAAAATGGGTGCCAACTAAGAATCTTGTATCCAGGAAAATTAAGCTTTAGATTTTAAGATGAAATAAAAACCTTCCATAAACAAAAGTTAAAATAATTTAAAGCTATAAAACCAGCACTACAAAACATCCTTGGCAAAATATTCCATGAAGAGGAAATGAAAAACAACAATGAAAATCAGCAGAGGGAGATAGTACCCTAAAAGCAAACTAATCAAAGAAGAAACTCAAGTCAAGTTAAATAATAAAAATAAACAAATATGCCTGGGAATACAAACCATATGTCAATAATAACCCTGAATGTTAATGGCTTAAACACACTAATCAAAACACATAGGCTAGCAGATTGGGTTAAAAAAAGACCCAACAATATGCTGCCTTCAGGAGACTCATCTGATAGAAAAAGACACATACAGACTGAAGGTGACAGGTTGGGAAAAATCATACCACTAACATGGACTGCAGAAGCAAACAGGGGTTTCCATCCTCATATTAAATAAAGTAGACTTCAAGCCAAAGTTGATCAAAAGGGATAAAGATGGATATTACATACTGCTCAAGGGAACCATACACCAACAAGACATAACAATCATAAATATATATATGCCCCAAACAATAGTGTGGATCTGTTGTGACGTCATGTAATGTAGCTTAAATAAAATTTTTTATGTATACATTTTAATTTAATTTTTGTGATTATATAGTTAGGAATTAGAATAGGATTTTTGTCTATGACAGGAATATTATTGGCTTTTGTTCCTGTGACAAGCAAATGTATCCCCATAACCTTTAAAATTAAAAGCAAAATATAAAGATGTATGTTTGATATCTCTCATCAATAGAATATTATTTAGTAACGAACTATAGAGAAAAGTCATGTTAATTAACTCAAAATTAACTTAAACTTAGGGCTGGAATTAGATTTTTTTGAAAAAGATATTTTTGTTAACATTTTTAAATTAAGCATTTTTAAAAACCCAGGCTCTGGGTAGTTCCAGGCAGCAGGTCTGAAACAGGAAGTACAGGTTATAGGCTGGAAGACAGGACCAGAAGTTCTGTCTGAGTGACAGTGGAAGGACCAATGGGAACCCCACTAAAATATAGGAGGTAGGATCAGGAAGTCCACTCCTCCAGACAGGTGTTGAGTGATTACCATGGTGAGAGAAACAGCATGGAGCCCATAAGCTGCTTGAGTTTCCCTAGTTGGTTGCATTGCATTTAATTTTGTCTGTATTTTCCCCACCTGGGCAGGATCCTATGGGTGTTTAGCAGCTTGCCTTCTCTCTGTGACCTATGATCTATAGTTTGTATTCTTTTTTGCTAGAGTCTGTAAACAAGTCAGAATGGCGCCTGCCATTTTTCCAGAGGGAGTGGTTTGTGAAGTAACGACAGTGAGCCATTAAGTGTGGAGATTCCTTATTGGTTGACTGCTGTATCTAGTTTATGTTAATTAAGATAAGCTGTGTGGAATGTATATATACCCCTCCTGTCCTACAATAAACGGCTCCCACTCCTGCTGTATCAATGTACACAAATTGTTCGTCACCACCCAGTTATTTTGCTGCAGCCAGACTGCAGCACTTTTTAATTTTGCATTCTCCCTTGCAGCACGTGGGACTTTAATAGTGAGTTTTATAGGCAGATGCCAGTGTTACTATCAGATCTTAAGGCAGTCTGCGTTTGGCACTCAGGTGAGCTTGTTTAAGGGTTAAAAGCGCTACTGGTGATGGGTCTAGTTACAGTCCCCATAGGGAGTAGCAGCTAAAGCCTTTTGCCTACAGTGGCTGAGTTGCAGCCATTCTGATCTGGTAGCACAAGAATGTAGTAAAGAGGTTAAGTACAAACTTTCTGAGTATTCACACACACACAAAAAAAGAAAATTAAAATTTACTTTTCTACAGGTAAAGAACCCTTGTATTAAGTCTCATCACAGAAATTTCTTTCCCTTTTTCTCACTCTCCAAGTGCAGACTTCTACTACATAAACCCCAAAAGTCTTTACCTAGCATTTCAAAATATAAAGATTCACAAAAACAATCCAAAAAAGTCCACAAAAGCACTTTTTTCCATGGGAGAGGACTCAACTGAACAATCTGGCTCATTAATCATCTTAATAACTCATATTTATTTAGAGTCTCTAGAATTATAAAATTTTTTTTCTAAAGACAAAATATTCTCAAATATTAAAAAGTTTAACATCACAGATTTTTCTTCTACTTCACTTAGTTTCTACAATTCAGCCCACAATACTCTACAATCCTAAACATACTTAACTTCTGGAGAGAAATTCTAAACCCACTACATTTTTAAAAAATCATCCTGGAATCCCTGTTTGGGTACCAATTGTCATGCTTCTCATGACTAAAACACTCAGGGTCACTCCAGGGGAACTGGGCTGCACAAAATAACCACACAAGAGATATCTTTTTCTTTGGGATCCTGTGACAGCTCCTCTGACCTTAAGGATCCACAGAAAGAGAGAGAGAGAGAGAGCCAGTGCACGCTGACCCCTTTTATTGAGGAGAAGCATTTCAAATGAGGCAAGGGTTCAGGTTTCAGGGGGTTCAGTTTAGCTTTGTGATGTCTGCTGTCAGCAGGTTGACTGACATCTAGGAAGGCCACACCCAAAGGCAGAGCAAGAGAAGGAGACACACAAAGGGCATTTCCATGGAACATTCTATCCCAAAAGGGCAAAGGGGTAATATCACAAAGGATCAGGTGAGTGTAGCTCAATCCATGGAGTGACATGCCTACATCTGAAGACATGTTCTCAAACTTCCAGGACTGGGGCAATGTCCAGGTCACTAGGAGATGTAGTGATGATCAAAGCCTCTCCGCTTTAGGAAGGAGAATGCAAATCATTCAGACTGCTTCCCCACAGTACAGAGAGGAAGGGTTGAAGAAAGGACAAGTGAAGCCTTAGTACTAATCCGGAGGCTATCTGAGACAGCCACTCTCCATCCCTTCTTCTAGTTCGGCACTGGGCCCCAGTTACCCACAGAGGCATTTCAATGAGTCACTAGTTATAACAAATGCAGGCAAAAGTCAGCACTCTTCTAAGGCACCAACTTCTACCAAATACTTTGGTTTGCTGAAAACTCAGAGCCTAAGAATAAGACCCTATTGGATCTTGAAGAAATCAGCTCTCTGAGAGAAAAGGTTTAGTATTACTGGCACTCCATGTGTCCAAATTTCCTCTATGAGATGAGATAAAGAAGCTCTGGAAAGGAAATGGCTTAGAGACCTGAGGGCCCTGGCTGGATAACTCACCAAAGCTCTCATCTGTTAGTCTTTCCCCATCCTGCTAATTCACCAACCATCAGTCAACCTGCTAATGAGACTGAGATTCTAGGAACACAAAACCCAGGCTCAAAAATCCCTGGGCAATTCCATTTATATGAGGTAGTTCAAGTAATCAAAAATAGAGACAGAAATTAGTACAATATTTGCCAGGAGCCACAGAGAGGGAAAAAATGGGGAGTTATAAATGCTTTTTTTTCTCAGTGCTGAGGATCCAACCCAGGACCTTGTACATGGGAGGCAAACACTCTACCACTGAGCTACATCCCAAGCCTGGGAGTTATTGTTAAATGAGTACTGAGTTTCAGTTTTATAAGACAAAAAGTTGTGTAGGTATATGGTGCTAATGGTTGTACAACACTATGAATTACAGGTTTAAATAGCCAGAATGGTTAATTTGTTGTTATATGTATTGCTCCACATTAAAATAATAAATTTCTAGTGATGTGTAAATATATTATAAATAACATAATTAAGAAAAAATCTGAGGGCTGCAGATGTAGCTTAATGGTAGAGGGCTTGCCTAGCATACTTGATGCCCTGGGTTTAATTTTAGTACCAGAAAAAAGAGAGAGAAAAAAAAATCTTTGAGCAATGAAAAGACCCATGAAGATAACAGTGGAGTTAGGAAGTTATTTGTGTGTTAGATAAGGACTGGTTAAGCACTGGTCTAAACAGTAGGGGTACAGAGTGAATAAGGCATTTAGCACCTGCCTTCCAGGGCTTAAAATTAATTGCAAATGCTTAATGAGCACTGGAAGCCATTTGAGAAAGATAAGAATGTATGGGAATTAGAGATGGTAGTTGCACAACTGTGTAAATGTTCCAGACACCTCTAAATTGTGTACTTTACAATGGTTAATTTTATGTCATGTGAATTTCACCTCATTTGAATGAATAAATCAATAAACAAATAATAAACAAGGTACCTAGCCTGGAGATAAGAAAAATAAAATTCCCCACCCAGATAATTTTTCCTTGATTTGTTGACTGGTTCTAAAGTTTTCACATATCTTATTCGTTTGTTCAACAAACACACTATTTGACAAGAAAAAATGAAAAGAATCATCAAAAACATGATTCTTTATGTCATCTAGAGACCCACCTTGATAATTCTATACTGAGAAACTCATTCATTCATTCATTTATAATATTGACTCTATGTAAATACTGATATTACAAACTGAATAACACAATTCAGTGCCTCAGACCCTCCTGGTCCATCGAGGGAAGTTTGCACATGATATGCACCTGCTATGCAAGGATGCTTTCCCCTTGCCTCTTCACTAAGTCTCACCAACCTTTACACTCAATTAAAACTTATCCCAACAGGCTTTCTGACCTGCCCTCTACCCCTAGCCTAAAAGCATCCTTAGAAATTCCTATTCTTCTTACAGTTGTCTGATTTTTAATTATATTTATTTGTATAACTATATGTTTAATATCTAAAATTCCCCAGTAAGCTATAATCTTCATGAAGATAGCACCAGAATATCTTGGCCCTCACTGTGCCTAAGCCTGGGGTTTGCATATACTAGATACTCAATAAATATTAACTGGATGAATAGAAATAATGAACATAAGCAATTCCAATGTGATAGATATTCTGATAGTGAGGCAGGACATATTTGACTTTATCTTTCCAAGGGAGAGAGTGGCAAAAGAAACAATTATGAATAACTCACCAAATACTTAGTCTTAAGTATTTGTATTTAGTCTTAAGGGAGAAGTAGGAATCACTGATGCAGCACAGCTAGAGAAATGTAGGGAGGTGTGAGAGCACATGGTGTGCATGTTCAAGGAACTGGAAGTATTTGTGTTCTGCATGACTGGGAAGAACAGTAGACAATAATGCAAGAGATGTGGACAGGACTTGGACCACAGAAGAGCACATGCAGTATGCCAAGCCTGTTGGAATTCACTCCATAGAATAATGGGGAGCATGTAAAGCAGAGATTCCTGTCATTAGATTCATGGACCACTCAGAGGTGAGTTTCAGACATCCATTAACTCCCTAAAATTGTATGCACAGTTGTGGTCAGATTTGTATTTCTTTGGGAAGAGGGCTCACAATTTTCATCAGATTCCCAGAAAGATCAGTGACCCCCAAACTGGTTAAGAGCTACCACTTACTTTAACTACCCAAACTAAAACAATCCCACTCTCACCCCACTGGACTTTTTTAGCACTCAAAACAAAAAATAAATGTCTTGTCTCTCTGTTCATTGCTTGTCTCCTCCACAAGAAGGCAAGCTCTGTGAGGGCAGGGACTTTGTTGTTCCTATTCACTGCTCATTCTCATGCACACATGACCCCAATAAACACTTGTTGACTAAACAAGTATTATCATACATATTTTTCTGTGTGGTAAAATAACTGTAATTTAAAATTTGCAATCTTAAGAATTTTAAGTATATTCATCAGTGGTATTAAATAAATTCACATTGTTGGGCTATCATCACCGCCATCCACCCATAGAATTCTTTTTATGTCACAAAAAATTATGCTCTTTACTGATGCTCAATTATTAAAATCCATTAAAACAATACTCCACATCCAGCCCTAGTTGCCCCTGACAATCTTCTTTTATTTTCTGTCTCTATAAATTTCATTCTACTTTCTCTCTCTACTCTAGGTACCTCATACAAATCGAATCATATAAATAAAAACATACTGTCTTATTTCTCTTAGCATAATGTCTTCAACTTTCATCCATATATCGTAATATCTTTCAAATTTTTCTTCACTTTTGAGGCTCAATAAATATTACTGAGACTCGGTACTTATTAAAAAATAACTCCCAGGCTAAGGGTGTATCTCAGTGGTATAGTGTTTACCTCACATGTGCAAGGTCCTGGGTTGAATCCCCAGCACTGAAAAAAATAATATTAAGTCTGGAGAAAAACAGATTTTAAAATGTTAGTTAAAAATTTGTGATCTGATAAATATATCCATATATAGTATGTATATGCCATATTTTGTTTATTTCTTCATTCATTTATGAATATTTGGTTTGCTTTCATCTTTTGATGATTGTGAATAATGCTATATGATCATGGGCATGTAGGTATTTTTTTATCCTTTTTGAAATAAAGAGTAACAAGGGGGATAGGCATGTTGCTCGGTGGTAAAGCACATAATTAGCATGTGTGAGGCTCTGGGTTCAATCCCAGGCACCAAAACAAATAAATAAATAAACATAGTCACACAATTGTGGATGAATGAATGGAGGCATGGATAGTTTTTTGATGGACAGAAGAGTTATTGATGAATATACAATTGGGGGATGGAGGGATGGATGAATAATGGAAGGATAGATAAATAGATGAAAGCACTCTGAATTAAACATTAGGAGAGCTGTTCTCTATCTTAGCATGACGCTTTACAGCTGACACACCAGGTATCAGAGATACTGGAGCTAACAGTGATCCCATAGTAACAATGGCAGTATTAGATTAAAGGGAGTTTCAAAATATTTATAAAGACGAGTAACTCAGTCTATGATCACAGTCCGCATTAGTCAATGAAAGGATTGTGTACTAGAACTTAAGTTGTTGCTGACTAGGGATATTGGAGTTTCCCAGAATGTTATCGGAAAAGAAGGAAATAACTCAAGTTGAGTGAAACCACATTCAGTATCAAATATGGAGCAACCAGAACATCAGTCAAAATAGCAAAAGCAGGATCAATGAAAACTCAGTAACATGAGCCACAGAGGATGCTGGCAGTGCATGGGTCCAAATGTTAAGGAAACATATATAAATGAAGAGTGCTCAGGGAGAGATTTTTGATAATATTGAGCCCTGCTCTGGCCCATAATATTTACTGATCCATAGTCTCATTATTTATGACTGTTGTCAGAGCTAACCCCAATGGTTATTTCACTTAGCATAATGTCTTACAAAACATAATGTAAAAATGTAAAGTTATCTCATATAAATGGAAATATAAATGGCATATAACATTAAAAGCTACTGAAAGTGTCACTAATAAAATAAATGCCAATTAAAACTACAGTGAGATAATATGTTTAGCAGACTGGAAAAGATTTTAAATAAAATCTTTTTTGTATAAAATCTTTTTTGTATCTTTTTTGATTTTAAATAAAATCTTTTCTTTGTATACCAATATACAAATAATTTTAAGACTCAAAAATAAAATTAACAATCTGGTTTTAAAATGGGCAAAAGTAACTATTACTAGCTACTCAGGAGGCTGAGGCAGATCAGTCACAAGCTCAAGGACAGCCCTGGCAACTTAATAAGACCCTGTCTTAAAAGCCATTCTTGGTATCCATTTCTAGACCCCCTATCCTGTGTTCAGAAGACCCATTTTACTCTTATGTGCAAATGTTGGAAAACCTATAGGGAGAAAGCAAGACATTCTGAAAGACAGAAAATGTAACTGTCGACATTCAGAGATGTGGCTGTTGATTTCTCTGAAAGGGAATGGGAATGCCTGGAGCCTGCTCAATAGAATTTATATAGACATGTGATTTTAGAGAACTACTGAAACCTGGTCTTCCTGGTGAGGATAACTTCCCTTCAGACTTCCTAATTTGCTATTAATATTTAATTTCTTTAGATTCTTTCTTTATTTCTAAACATCACAGCACTAGGATAGAAACATCAATAGTTATAGGAAGGATCCCAATGAAGAGTCATTTCATTTTCCAATAAGCAAGTCTATGCCATCCCTTGCACCTTTCTGAAGCAAAGGAAAGAGCTCTGGAGAGAAAAGAAACAGTAGCTATATACTCAGATGTGCAGAAATGGGTAAAACCAAAAACACAGATGAGAGGCCCCAAAGGCCAAGGAAGATCTCAGAATGGTAGTTGAAAATGTATGATCCAATACAAATGACTATTTAGAAGCCTAAATTTATTTCTCTTGATATTATAGAAGAACACTTCTTGCTTTATGTTTATCATTCTTTCAAATTCTTTAAAGTTTCCTCCTCCCTCTCCAGTGATCTCTGAAGTACAGTGAAAGACATAGCAAAAAAACTCCCCTTTGGGATGGTCTGCATGATCTGACAGCTTTTCCATTGCTTAAGGTGGTCTCTAGAAAATCTATGCATATTTCTGGAGACTTCTAGATAAACTAACTTTTATATGTTAATATCACAAAGAAGTTTCTTTAATATTTATACATTTTTGAGTAATATTTTTCTCATCAAAAGTGTTTATAAACTCTTATAATAAATTTTCTGTGAACTTTTTCTGCTGTATAATTAATGTCAATGATTCGCAATAGTCATTGTGGGTATATAGTCATATATGAAAATTATAGTTACTCAGAAGGATTTTAAAAGTAATACATCTACGGTTATTAAGGGTTTTGTAAATTAAAGTTTTTTTCTTGAATCCTTTTCTGTGTTTCATTTATGAAATAAGTTTTCTTTTGTAGAGTAGATTCCCTCATATACTTTAATAATGCTTTATATTTTTACCTACATATTATGATTGGATAGCAACTGTTATTACTTCACATATTACAACAATGTAAGTTGAAATTAAAATATGCACAATCCTATGTCTACCTACAATAAAAATATAATTGTCCTTACTTGCTTTTATAAATATCACCCCTAGTTTGCTTATGACTTGTATTTTTGCCTCATTTGGTTTTGTCTAGGTGCACATGAAAAGTTATAAAAATTATCTTATTTTTGTATGTATATGTATATGTATATAGCCATAAAAGGAATGGAAACCAGGGGGGTAGTCTAATACTGAGATGTATCCATAGACCCTTTTATTGGGAGAGAGATTCTCGCTAATTTGTGAGGATGTCTTCTAATCCTACTGCTTCAGCCTTCCTAGTTTTTAGGTTTACATGCATGCTCATCATCTGTATATTGATGAATCTGTTCTTATGTCCAGAAGAAAGATTTTAGCATTTTAAAGACAACTTTAAACAATTTTTTTTGTGATTCTGTTTGTCTTTTATGTAGTGTTTGAAATTTTGTGATGAAAATCATTCAAAATAAAGTTACTCTCTTAAGTATTTAAAAAATATATTAAATTTAAAAAGATTGGGGAAGTAGCTCAGTGGTGGAGTGCTTGCCTGGCATGAGTTAGGACTTGGATTTAACCTCCCTAAAGCAATAATAATAATAATAATAATAAACAAAAGAACTGAACAGACACCTTACTAAAGAAGATAAACAGATGGCAAATAAGCAAATGAAAATATATGCAACATCATGCCATTAGAAAATTGCAAATTGAAACAGCAATGAGATATCACTATGCAACTATTAAAAAAAACAGTAGGTGGCCTAAGTACTGAAAACACCAAATGCTGGTGAGCATGGGGAACAATAGGAACTCATTCATGGCTAGTGGGAATGCAAAAGAGTACAACCACTTTGGATAAAACTAAGACAGTTTCTTACAAAACTAAACATAGTCTTACCATAACTTCTATCAATCACCCCCCTTGGTACCAACTCAAATAAGTTAAAAACATGTCCATACAACAACTGGCACAGAGATGTTTATAGCAGCTTTATTCATAATTGTCAAAAACTAGAAGCAACCAAAATGTCATCCTTCAGTAGGTGAAAGGATAAACAAACTGTAGTACACCCATACAATGGAGTATTATTCAGAAGTGAAAGAAATGAACTACCAAACTATGATAGAACATGAAGGAAATAAAAAAAAAGCATGTAACTAAGTGAAAGAAACCAATCTAAAAAGATCACATACTGTATATTTCAAACTATATGATATTCTGATAAAGGTACAACTATGGAAATAGTACAAAAATCTGTAGTTGCAGATTTGTAGCCCAGAGGAAGGAATAAATAGATGGAATACAGATGATTTTTAGGGCAGTGAAACTATTCCATATGATAATATATGATGGATTTGTATCATTACACATTAGTCAAAACCCACAGAATGTACAACACCAAGAGTGAACCTCAGTGTGAACTATGCACTTTGGTAGATGATAAGGTGAGAGTGTAGGATTATAGATTATAACAAATGTTCCACTCTGGTGTGGGATGCTGATAATGGTGTTTGGGTCAGAAGTATATGGGAACTTTCTGTACTTCCCACTCCATTGTTCTTTGAACCTGAAACTACTCTTGAAAAAATAAAATCCACTTTTCAAAATTATATATGCATATACCCTTTGAACCCAAAATATACTTCTAATAATTTATGTTGTAAATGATTCACATAGGACAAAATAACATGTAAAATTTTCCTTATTGCAGCATTATTCATAGTTTAAAAAGATTAAAAGCAATGTAAATGCCCATCCATTCATGTATGTAATTAAATATATCATGATGTATACATTTAATGGAGTAATACTATGCAGCTGTTTTTAAAAATAAATTTTTTATGTGTTGATATAGATTTATCTCAAAGATATTTTGTTAGGTTCAAAAAGCAAAGCATGTAGAACAACATATAGTTTGTTAACACTAATTTAAAATTTTAGGGGTGAGGAAAGAATATAGATACATATTTCCTCATTTATATATTAAATCTCTTGAATATACATGAAACTAGTTAAATTGATTACCTTTAGGGAGAAAATTTGAATGATTATGAGATTTTTATCATTACCTTGATTAACACAGGGGCAATAATTAAAACTCTAATATTTAGCTTAATGTTCTAAGTTAATGTTAACCAAAACATTATATTACACAATATGGAACCAAATGCACACGAATATATAAATATCCCCATAAATATCCACCCACATAGACAAATAGACAAATATCAACCCTAAATCACAGAATCAAAGTCTGACTTGAAAAACTATCAATTCTCGACTGGATTCACTTAGATAATGTGACCCACAATGATGATTCAAAATGCAAAATCCTAAAATCTCTGACTTGGAGTGATTTTATTAATGGATAAGGGCCCAATGATTGACTCTTCAGCTTTACTTTGGCTCCTTGCTGAGTTAGAAATGCTAACTGGAGAGAAGAAATGGTTTGAGGTTGTGCTTCAAAAAAAGCAAAGAAGTCAAGTTTTAATATGGGCTTAGACTATGGATACAACCATAGGGCTTCATTTTTCATAGAAGACCACTGGAAGGCCTATTTGCTCTGTACTCCAGCCACCAGTTATCCCGGGTCCCAGTTTCATCCCGTATTTTGAATTATCCTGAGTCACTCACTGTTTTCTGCTCACTTTCATTACTTGAGAAAGCACCTGGGCTGAGAGAGTGCAAAGTATACTCCAGAGTCATTATTCCATGTGAAAGAGCTGTGATTTCTTTGGGGCAAAGGCCTCTTTAATCTACAGCTGTTACCATTGTGATTATCCCCACATGACCTTGATATAGGAGGGCTGCCTGTGCCTTCTTCTTGTCCCTGAGCACAGGGAGGTACAGTGGCTTGGGGGCCAATTTCTTCAATGTCTGAATAAGGCACGGTTAGGTTTTGAATTTCCAAAATCTCTAAGAATGATACTCTTCACGTTGAAAATAGTCAAACACATTCAACCAACCTACCCCACCTCTTATTCTATGGTGAGGAAATTGAGACCCAAAGAGTAGGAGTGACTAGTCTAAAGTCATGGTCTGATCTCTGAGAAACTAATGAAATGCTCTTTCACCTTAAAAAATATTTTCAACACAAATTCTTAGAATGTCTTGTAAAGTTTAATCTACATTTACCCTATGACCTAGCAATTCCATTCTGAAATGCATGTTCAAGAGAAATGAAAACATATCTTTCAGAGGGAAGATGGCCAGCAGCTCACTGGAAGGTTCTTCTGCCCAAAGGAATCCAAGCCACACTAAATGGCAACCCTAAATCTTAATATCTCAACTAATTATCAAATAATAAAATACAAACACTCAGAAATTTATTTACAAAAGGGAAGCCCCTGATAGATCTAGTCCACATGGGTTCTTGAACTAGACAAAGAAAAAATGGCTCCGGTGGTTTATTTAAGTGGGTACATCAAAGGTAGGGGTAAGGTTTCAAGGACAGAGTCTTGCTTTGTGATGTCCTGCAGTCAGCAAGTTGATTAACATCTTGCAGGTCACACCCATCTCAGGTGCTGTGTGGAATCTTAGGCAGAGCTTGAGGGGGAAGTTCACCTGCATCAGGCTGTCAATCCCTATGGGGAGCAACCCCAGGGAGTTCCCAGTGCCAGACTCATTCCCTCAGGGGGCTACAATGCACAACACAGTCCATACACAGCCCACAGATGGCTCGTGACCGGTATCCCCCCACACACACACAAATATTCATAGCAAGTTTGTTTATAGTAGCCAGAAACTAGGTTCACCCAAATATCCACAGGTAAATGGGTAATCAAATTGTGGTTTATCCACTTAATGGAATACAACACATCAATAGAAAGAAACAAATTCTTGATACCTACAATGTCTCACAGACATTGAATTAGAAAAAAAGGATAAACATTAAGCATAAAAGAATATACACATATTTTAACATTTATATGTGACAGTACCACAGGCAAAAATAATTCATCTTTGGAGATAAAAAAATAGAAGAAAGTGACCCCCGCTCCCCTGGGGGGACAGGACAACTACAGTCAACACAGGAAGCCACGCTGCCTCTCACCCTGCACAAGCCTGGGCCAGTCTCCACAGTGCTGGGGCTCCAGGCACCTCTCCACAAGGTCCCCACTGAGGTACACCACATACTCCCCAGGCGCCAAGGCTAGAGAGCACCCAAAGATTACAACTGGTCAGTCCTGTGGTCTCTATCCACCTTGGGCTTGACAGTTTGGCCTGATTAAGGGGTATGGGATGGGTGGGCCAGTGTCCTTTGTGTTCCTTGTTAAGCAAAAGAAGTTGGTAGTTAATTCTATTATGAATGTTCTTGTCTGTGTATAGTCTTTAAGACATTACAAGGGATTTGCTTGCTTAGCTGTCAACAGAATCAAGCCCTGGGGGCCTATAGCCACAGTCTGAGCTACCCTCCAGAGGGATGCAGGCAATCCTCTTCTCAGGATGATGGATCCTTTCCTTTTTCCTTCATTCTTTACAGTGCATTGTTTTTTCTACCTGCTTGTCTTATTATTAGAACAACTTATAAAAACAACAAAGACTGTTTTCCTGATTTTGGCATGAACCCCCCTTGTTCTAAAAGAAGACTGCCCAGGGTACCCCCAAGCTCCCTGCAGCTGACTTCTATCCTCCAAGGGATAGTCTCAAAGTTCCACCTGCGCAAGTGCTTTCCTGCTGATGTGGTAGGCTAGCAATATTTTGGCTAAAATCATGTTTGTGGATGTAACATTTTTAAGAATTATTTTAAGAAATAAAAGTCCCAGAAAGAAAAAAAAAAGTTGTCTGGGGCAGGAGAGGGATAATTGACTGAAATGGGGGGATAAACAAAAACTTTTAGGGGTAAACATTTGTCAAAATTTATTAAACCATACATGTTAAATCTATGTATTTTATTGTATGTAAATTATACCTTAATAAGATTGATTTAAAAAAATAAATATGACAGACTCAGTAGCTCACACCTATAATCTGATACTCAGAATGCCAAGGCAGGAGGTTTGCAAGCTCAAAACCAGCTTGTGCAAATTAGTAAGATCCTTGCCTCAAAATAAAAAATAAAAATGATAGAGAAAGTAGCTCAGTGGTAGAGTGTTGTTAGGTTCGATCCCTAGTACCACACACACACACATAAAATAAGCTTTGATATTTGCATTGCTTTTTTTTTGTAAAGTACTTTCTTACATTTCATATGTTAGGGAAAGGGGAAAATCCCTCTTCTTCCCAGTTTAATGTGGGCTCTTTGAATCTAGGAACAAAATTAGAGATCTAGAAGTCAAATTAACACAAGACAGATTAATAAGAGAGAAACAAACAAGTTTCTTTTATATTTTTTGACAACAAAAAATTATGAAGAAATCACAGAACAAAGGATCTCAGGGCTAGGGGTAATTAATTCTAGGGAAGTCATTAGGAGATATATGAAGGGTGAAGTGTAAAGCTACAGGTAGATAAGGATTACTTTAGTGGCCTTATTTATGCAGGCCCATTGCAGTACCAATTATGTAGGTATTCTGACCATGGAAATATACAGGGTAGCGTTCCTCTGGTGATCAAACTCTGGGGGAGTGGGGGGGGGGTTGATGGTAACTGGCACTCTGTTTCCCATGCTTAGAATGCCCTGCAGTTTCCCTAGGAACTAGTAAGATAACTAATACATGTGCTATGTCTAGCTGCTGTGGCAATGCCACTAGAGTCTTATCAGCCTCAACCTTGATCTCAGGCACACAGTTCCTGGGAATAAAGAAACTCTCTTATTAGACAACCACAAAGCTTCACTGAGCCTAAACCTGACCACATAACAGTAACTTAATACAATGGGCTTTCTTGAGAACGACACAAGGGTCCTAACATTGCACATTGCAATTTAGTATGTAACTGAAGAATAAGCTGTGTAATGTTGTTAAGTCTGCAACCTAATAATACAATGAACAATATGTACAAATGATGTCAATGACCTAAAGTAACATAAGGATATAAATAAAGCTTGGCAACTTGGCCCCTCTGCCATTCTTCCATCTTTCTTTCCTGCCTCAGCATCTTGTCTGTTCTCCTTTTATTTTCCTTACACAATTCAAAGTCTCTAGTTATGAGGACTCTTTTTATCATGTTACAGGGAAAAAATCCCTCCCAAAGGAATCTTTATTATAACTTGCTATATGTAGGAAAAGGCAGGGCAGGTAACCCTGTCTGCAACTACAGTTTCTCCAGTGTTTTCAGCTTGAAACTATCAATATACTAACTGGGCATATTTTGTGTTGGCTTTCTTTAACCCCTTCACATCTTACAACCATCTGGCAAAAGTCCTGTTAAATCAGTGAGTTAGGGCATACTATCTTCATTTTACAGTGGATAAACCGAGGCTGACAGGCAAGAGTCTCAACAATCTAGGACAGGTACTGGGAAGGCCTCTATGACCATTGGACCTGAAAGTCTACCCCTCATTTGTCAGACAGGCACACTTTTGCTCAGAGTAGCAGGGAATCCTATAGTGAATCAGTGGCAGGATTGGGACTAGGGCCCTGGCTCCTGGCTCCTGTGGTCCTATGTGTTCCTCCTGTGCACAGGGCTCCCCCTTTCCTTTCTCTGCCCATGACCTGTTTCTGCTGCTCTGGGATGCTCTCAGATCCCTCTGGGAGCTCCAAACCTCACTTCCTTAAGCAAAGCCACAAATCCCAGCTCTATGCTTTTTCTTCTCTATGTAAATGCTGGGTGAGCTCCTCAGGCCCTCTCTCAGCTTGTTCTCAAGAATTCCAGGGTGATAACAAATGTGTCCACAGAATGGTTTCTCATAAAATACTTCCTAGCTGATTCCATAACTTGTGAATCACACTGCTATAAACATTTATGTGGCTGTATCACTGTAGTGGACTAACTTTAAGTGTTTTGGCTAAATATAAAAAAGTGTAATAGCTGGGTGAAGCTAGACAAAAAATACGGAAACAGAGGATGGTGGGGATACCATGAAAATAGTAGAGAGATGAGTGAAGTAGAGGGCAGGGATTGGGAGCTAGGGAGGAGGGATAGGAAATGGGAAGAACAGTGAAATTAAAAGGGAAATTAAAAGGAAAGTACTGGAGATTAAACTGGAGCAAATTATATTCCATGCTTGCATAATTATGTCACAAAGAACCCAACATTATGTATAACTATAATCCACTAATAAAAAATATTTCAGCATTATCTCACCCAAGATCCTCTGCCAGTACCAAAAGAAAAATCTTAGTAATCATACAAAAAAATTATTTTCCACCTATGCAGAAGTCTAGATTAGTAATATCCAGTATTGGTGAGGGTGAGAGAAAATAGACATTCATACACTGTTAGAGCATGTGGACATATATTGATAATTTAGTAGTATCTATCAACTTTTTTAAAAAAAAATTACTTATTTATTCTAATTTGTTATATAGAACAGCAGAATGTATTTCAATTGATAGTACACATATAGAGAATAATTTTTCATTTCTCTGGTTGTACACAAAGTAATGTCACATCATTCATGTCTTCATACATGTACTTAGGATAATGATGTTCATCTCATTCCACCACCTTTCCTACCCCCATTCCCCCTCCCTTCATCTCCCTCCCCTTTGCCCTATCTAAAGTTCCTCCATTCCTCCCATGATACCCCCACCCCCATTATGAATCAGCATTCACATATCAGATAAAACATTTGATTTTCAGTTTTTTGGAATTGGCTTACTTCACTTCACATGATATTCTCCAACTCCATTCATTTACCTGAAAAGCTATAATTTTATTCTCTTTTATTGCTGAGTAATATTTCATTGAGTATATACACCACAGTTTCTTTATCCATTCATCTATTGAAGGGCATCTAGGTTGGTTCCACAATTTAACTATTGTGAATTTTGCTGCTATAAACATTGATGTGGCTGTGTCACTGTAGTATGCTGATTTTAAATCCTTTGGGTATAGGCCAAGGAGTGGGATAGCTGGGTCTAATGGTGGCTCCTTTCAAGTTTTCCAAGAAATCTCTATAGTGCTTTCTATATTGTTTGCACCTATTTGAAGTCCCACCAGCAATGTGGGAGTGTTCCTTTTTTTCCTGCCAACACTTATTGTTGTTTGTATTGTTAATTGCTGCCATTCTGACTGGAGTGAGATGAAATTTTAGAGTGGTTTTCATTTGCATTGCACTAATTGCTAGAGATGATGAACATTTTTTCATATATTTGTTGACTGATTGTATATCATCTTCTAAGAAGTGTCTGTTCAGTTCCTTGGCCCATTAATTGATTGGATTATTTGATTTTTTGGTGTTAAGATATTTGAGTTCTTTATATATCTTAGAGATTATTTCTCTATCTGATGTGCATGTGGTAAAAATTTGCTCCCATTCTGTAGGTTGTCTTTCACCTCATTAATTATTTATTTTGCTGAAAAGAAGCTTTTCAGTTTAAATTTATCCCATTTATTGATTCTAGATTTTATTTCTTTCACTATATGAGTCTTGCTAAAGAACTCAGGGCCTACTTCTACATGATGAGTATTTGGGCCTACTTTTTCTTCTATTGGGTGCAGATTATCTGGTCTAATTCCTAGGTCCTTGACCCACTTTGAATTCAGTTTTGTGCATGGTGACATATAGGGGCTTAATTTCATTTTGCTGCATATATATTTCCAATTTTCTCAGCATCATTTGTTGAAGAGGCTATTTTTCTCCAATGTGTGTTTTTGGCACCTTTGTCTAGTAAGAGATAAATGTATTTATTTAGGTTTGTCTCTGTAGCTTCTATTGAATACCATTAGTCTACAAGTCTATATTGTGTCAACACCATGCTATTTTTGTTACTATTGCTCTGCTGTATAGTTTAATGTCTGGCATAGTGATGCCTCCTGCTTCACTCTTCTTGCTAAGGATTACTTTGCTATTCTAGGTCTCCTAGTTTTCTAGATAAATTTCATGACTGCTTTTTCTATTTCTATGAAGAATGTCATTGGGATTTTGATTGGAATTTTATTAAATCTGTATAGTGCTTTTGGTAGCATGATTATTTTGACAGTATTAATTCTGCTTATCCAAGAACAAGGGGAGATCTTTTCATCTTCTAAGGTCTTCTTTAATTTCTTACTTTAGCATTCTATAGTTTTCACTGTAAAGGTCTTTCACTTCTTTCATTAAGTTGATTCCCAAGTATTTTAATTTTATTTTCAGGCTATTATAAATTGGGTAGTATTCCCCATTTCCCTTTCAGAAGATTTGTCACTGATTTACAAAAATGCCTTTGAATTATGAGTGTTGATTTTATATCCTAATTTGCCAAATTCATTTATTAGTTCTAAAAGTTTTCTGTTGGAATTTTTTGGATTCTTTAGGTATAGAAACATGTTCTCAGCAAATAGGGATAGTTTGAGCTCTTCTTTTCCTATTCATGTCCCTTTAATTTCTTTCATCTGTCTAGTTGCTCTGGCTAGAGTTTCAAGGACTGTGGTAAATAGTAATGGTGAAAGAGGGCATCCCTGTCTTGTTCCTGTTTTTAGAGAGAATACTAACAATTTTTCTTCATTTAGAATGCTGTTGGCCTTGGGTTTAGTATAGATAGCTATTACAATGTTGAGATATGTTCCTTTTATTCCTAGTCTTTCTAATGTTTTGAAAAAGAAGGTGTGCAGTATTTTGTCAAATGCTTTTTCTACATCTATTGAGATGATCATATGATACTTACCTTTAAGTTTATTAATGTGATGAATTACTTTTATCAATTTATGTATATTGAACCAACCTTTCATCCCTGGGATAAACCCCACTTGATCATGGTGCTGTAGCTTTTTAATATGTTTTTGTTTGACTTATCAGAATTTTATTAAGAATTTTTGCATCTATGTTCATTAGATATATTGTCTGAAGTTTTCCTTCTTTGCTCCCTGATTCTGAGACTCTGTCTAAGCCAGAATTGATCACTGCAGGGCCAGAATCTCAGAACCTGGATTCAAAGGAGAGGTTTAAAGGTCCCCATGCTTAGGAGCTGGCTCTGATATCTTTCCCCACTTACCTGAGGCTGATAAATAGCCAAATGCTTAAAGAAAGGGCCATCCTTGGGGTGGGGAAATCATCACCTGCAACCATGGCTAGCACATTAAGCCCCAGAACTGTGGCTGGAACTCCAGAGCCCTCTGCATTGTCAGAGGGATTCAGAATGCTGCTGATATCTCTGTCATTGTCCATTTCATTCTGGTGATGGCTTCTGGGCTGTAGATATGTGGGAACTCAATGGACTTTCAGAATGGGCACCATGATTGTCAAGGGAAGAAACTTAGGGTAGGAAAAGTGTCACATAAAAAGGCAACATTAACACTTCACTTTCTGCATGAGTGATTTCCTGGTGTTTGGCATAAATAATGCTTATGCAGAATGAATTTTTCTCCTAGAATCCCAATCATTTTAACAGAGATAAGACTAGGAACTACAGATTTCTTGTGTTCGGCATCTCCATTACCTGGAATAATGAACAACAATATTAGTTTTATTATCTCACTTTATTTATTTTCTTTGGTTTATTCCCCTTGCTTTGTGACTTGGTGGAACATTTAATCATTTTCTGTTCTCTTTATTCTTTCTTTTCAATAATTAGTTTCCATATTTTTATTAGTGCATCATAATTGTATACAATATTGGTGTTCATTTTGACATAATCATACATGCAAGGAATACAATTTGCTCCACTTTAGTTCACCTATACTTTCCCTTTTTCCCTTCCTCCTTCCCCTGAACACTACTGGTTTTCCTTTTATTTATATATATATTTTAAATTGTGCTTTATAGGTATCCATAAAGATGGGGTTCACTGTGGTAAATTCAAATATGCATATGAAATAATTTGGTCAGTTTCATCCTGCAATTTCTCTTTTTCTGTTCTTCTTTCTTTCCCCTCTACTTACTTCTTCTACTCCCCTGATCTCCTTTCTATTTACATGGGATCCTCTCATCCTTTCCCCACTTATTTTGACCTATCTTTTACTAAGAAAAAACATTCAACCCTTGACTTTCTGGGTCTGGCTTATTTTATTTAATATTATTTTCTCCAGTTCCACCCATTTACTAACAAATGACATTACTTCATTCTTCTTTATGGCTAAGTAAAACACCATTATGTATATATAACACATGAATTATGAGTTTGAGCCTGTAAATTTTTTCCAAGGACAGCTTTAGATATACCTCAAATTGTTTTCATAAATGAAAATAAATAGCAGTTTGAAAGAATATTATCTCTTGAAGTCATTCCAGCTCTGAGGTTTTATAAAAACTAAGATTTTATTGATGCTTTTTAGTTATACATGACAATAGAATTTATTTTGACATAATTATAAAAGTATAGAATATGATTTGTTCTAATTTGGTTTCTAATGCTTCTCCTTACCCTCGATTCCTCCTAACTCTGTTCCCTTACCTTTACTCTACTCATTGTTCTGCTTTGCTATTTTATTTTTTTAAAATTAGTGTCTTGTGAATATACATTATGGTGAGATTCACTGCAGTATATTCATATATGTATATTGAAATGTTATGTCAGATTCATGCCACTGTCTTTTCCTATCCCATTTCTCCTCCCTTCCCTTCATTCCCATTTGTCCACTTCACTAATTGTTTTCTATTTTTTAAATATTCACCTCATCTTATTTTGGATTACCTTCCACAGATAAGAAAAAAATATTTGACCTTTGTTTAGGTCCATCCATTTACCAGAAAAATGCCATAAACCCATTCTTCTTTATGGCTGAGCAATACTCCATTGTGTATATATCTGTACCACATGTTCTTTATATATTCTCTGCTTAAGGGAACTAGGTTGGCTCCATAGCTTAGCTATTGTGAATTGAGTTGCTATGAACATTGATGATGCTGCATCACTATAATATACTGATTTTATTTCCTTTGGATATAAACTGAGTAGTGGGATAGTTAGGTCAAATGGTAGTTCAATTCCTAATAAAATTATAATTTTTGAATTCCAATAAAAATTTCTGATATAAGGACTGCAGGTTTACCTCAATTCTTAAGCACTTGCCTAATATGTGTAAGGCCCTGTGTTCAATTTCCAGCACTGTAAAAATAACTTATTTTTAAAGTCATCTCCATTACAGTAGATGGGGAAGAGAGAGAAGAGGGAAGGGGAGGGGAGGGGAGGGGGGATAGTAGAGGATAGGAAAGGCAGCAGAATACAACAGACATTAGTATGGCAATATGTAAATCAGTGGATGTGTAACCAATGTGATTCTGCAATCTGTATACGGGGTAAAAATAGGAGTTCATAACCCACTTGAATCAAAATGTGAAATATGATATATCAAGAACTATGTAATGTTTTGAACAACCAACAATAAAAATTAAAAAAAAATAAAGTCATCTCCATAACCATTTCTAGGGAAATATTTCTCTCCTTATGAATCCTGGAAAAATCACCAACATCAGCACCCTGGCCAGAGGATCTAGGGTTTCTCCAGTGCATCTGCAATTGTTTGGCCTTCACATGCCTTCTTTTGTACTTAGGTATGCTGAAGACCAACTGAGGCACTGTTAGAGTCTTCTTTTTGGCTAGTCAAGATATGTTTTGGCATAGACCAATGGAGCAGAATAGAAGACACAGAAACAAATCCACATAAATACAGTTATCTCATACTAGACAAAGATGCCTAAAACAAATTGGAGAAAAAATAGTCTCTTTAACAAATGGTGCTGGGAAAACTGGAAATCCACATGTAGAAAAATGAAATTAAATCTCTATCTCTCACCCTGCACAAAACTCAACTCAAAGTGGATCAAAGTTTAGGCACTAGAAGAGAGATCCTGCACCTAAGAGAATAAAGAGTAGGCCTGAATCATCACCACATCAGCTTAGGAACTGACTTCCTTAATAAGACTTCTAATATCAAGAATCAACAAATGGGAGGGTATCAAGCTGAAAAGCTTTTTCTAAGCAAAGAAAGCAATCAATTGTGGGAGGCCATCATGCCATGTGACCAACATTTTCCTTCCCTGATTGGTGAGGCTCTGTCAGTCATTTCCCATGATTTGGCCACATAAAGTGGCCCTAGACAGTGGATGGGTCATAAAAATGTCACAAAAATGTGTCTTCATGCATAGGCGTGCCTTCCTGCAGCCCCAGGGGTCAAGTTACCTTACCTGTCCTTGTAACCCCACCCCTCTTGACCTTTATTGGATAGAAATTTCTAAAGAATGAGAGTCTCCCACTAAAAGACCACTCCCAAATGTGCTAGCTCTCTCTCACCAGCCTCTCATGATATTCCTCACTCTTCCATTTGGGGAGCTTGAGGCTAAGGGCAGAGGAGTCATTCCAGGGCTTGAATTAAAGGTAAATTGTGTGTGTGTGTGTGTTTTATTTGGTACCTTAGGAAATTCATTTGAGCGATCCTTAGTTGGCTGCTTGTGCTGGCTGAGGACAGTAACCAATAATGTGAGGAGAGAGCTACAGAATGGGAAAAATCTTTGCCAAATGCATCTCAGAACATTGATCTCAAGAATATATAAAGAATTCCCAAAACTTAACACTAAAAAAACTCACAAATAAACCAATCAATAAATGGGCAAAGGAACTAAACAGACACTTCACAGAAGAAGAAATATAATTGATCAAAAAATATATGAAAAAATGTTCAATATCTCTAGCAATTATAGAAATGGAAAACTAAGATTTCATCTTACTCCATTCATAATGGCAATTATCAAAAAATACAAGCATTAATAAATATTGACAAGGATCTGGGGGAAAGGTACACTCATACATTGCTCTTGGGACTACAAATTGGTGCAACTACACTGGAAAGCAGTATGGAGATTCCTTAGAAAACTTGGAATGGAACCACTGTTTGACCTGCTTGGTTTATACACAGTGGACTTAAAATCAGCATACTACAGTGCCACAGCTACTGTATGTTTACAGCAGCTCAGTTCACAAAACTATGGAATCAACCTAGATGCCCTCAACAGATGAGTAAATAAAGAAAATGTGAGATATATATATATATATATATATATATATATAACTCATCCTTAAAGAAGAATAAAATATAGCATTTGCTTGTAAATCAATGTAGCTGGAGAATATCATGCTAAGTGAAATAAGCCAATCCCCTAAACCAAAGACTGAATGTTTTCTCTGGCATGTGGATGCTATTTACAATAAGAGAGTGGGAGCTAGGGAATAATAGAGTACTTTGGAATAGACAGAGGGGAATGAAGGGAGGTAAGGGGATATATGGGTAGAAAGGGTAATAGAATAAATCAGAGATTGTTACCCTATGTGCATATATGATTATATCACTGGTGTGATTCTACATGGTGTACAACTAGAAGAGTGAGAAGTTGTATTCCATTTGTGTATTATGTGTCAAAATGCATTCTATTGTCATGTATAACTAGCTAAAACACATTTTTTAAAGCCTCATGGAAAAAAAAGTGTAAAGTAACATAATATGTATTAGGCATGCTATTTACAGGAGGAAAACTGAAACTCAGAGAGGCTGAGTATATTGTCCAAAATCACTGGGTTAATTGAAACAAGAATTGAACTGCAAAACTATCTGCCTATACAATGCAAGGTAAATTCTTTTAACTTTTTCCATTGTCCTTCTTTTTTGGTAAAATATAATTTGATAATTTACTTCCTACAAGTATAAAACATGCTATATCTTTAAACGTGGACTCAGACAAAACAAACCATCTTGGAATTCTTACCATGAACCCTAGTGTAAAGGTGGTATAGTTCTGTGAATGAAGCACCTTCATGGATTTTTGTAAGTTGAGAAACTTGGATGTCTGTAATATGCTTCAGTAAATAGAAGTTACACCCTAAGAAGCTAAAACAGGAGGACATTTCAAACTTTCTTTTATTAATAAAACACATTTGATATTTGCAAAAACAAATTTCTTGATAGGAAGTTTCCATGCTATAGTTTCCTGGAGACAAGTTCTCTCTCTCTCTCTCTCTCTCTCTCTCTCTCTCTTTCTCTCTCTCTCTGTCTGTGTGTGTGTGTGTGTGAGAGAGAGAGAGAGAGAGAGAGAGAGAGAGAGAGAATAAAAAATTGGGTAGATGGGGTAGAGAGAGAAGATGTGAGGGAAGGGGAGGGGGGATAGTAGGGGATAGGAAAGGTAGCAGAATACAACAATTACTAATAGGGCATTATGTAAAATTGTGGATGTGTAACCGACGTGATTCTGCAATCTGCATTTGGGGTAAAATTGGGAGTTCATAACCCACTTCAATCTAATGTATGAAATATGATATATCAAGAGCTTTGTAATGTTGTGAACAACCAATAAAAAAAATTTAAAAAGCTGAACAAACAAACAAACAAACAAAAAAAGAAAATGTGGTACATATACCTGATGGAATATTACTCAGCCATAAAGAAGAATGAAATTATGGCATTTGCTAGTAAATGGATGGAACTGGGGAATGTCATGCTAAGTGAAATAAGTCAAGCTCATAAAACCAAAGGCAGAATTTTTTCTCTGATTTCTCAATGCTAACCCAAAACAGGGTAAGTTGGGGAGGGGAATAATAGAAATAGATTTAACTGGACAGTAGGTAACAGAGGGAGAGGAGAGAGGAGGGGAATAGGAAGGACAGTAGAATTAATTGGTCATAACTTTCCTAACCTTGTATTTGTATACACAGCAGGCATGTATATATATATTATGTATGACTACAAGTGTGGGAACCTAATAGAGTAAGTTATGCTTTATTTATGTATATGCTGCCAAAATACATTCTACTCTCAAGGATAATTAAAAAAAAAGAATAGTGTTTGTATTGAGAATAAATCTTCACTTCCAGCAACAACAACAACAAAAATTGGGTCTGGGGATGTGGCTCAAGTGGTAGCGCGCTCGCCTGGTATGCATGCGGCCCAGGTTCTATCCTCAGCATCACATACAGACAAAAGATGTTGTGTCCGCCAAATACTGAAAAATAAATATTAAAAATTCTCTCTCTCTCTCTCTCTCTCTCTCTCTCTCTCTCTCTCTCTCTCTCTCCCCTCTCTCACTCTTTCTAAAAAAAAAAAAAAAATTGGTCACATTTTGCTGGGAGTCACCCTGGCTCCAAAGACTAGCTTCCCCATCCCCTGAGAAGAGCGGTCCAATGGTGAGCCCTGCTAGTTCACATGATCCTTACCCACCAATCAGACTAGCCCTGCTGGCTCACATGATCCTTACCCACAAATCAGAAAGCACCCCATGCCAACTGTCAAACCATTCAACCATTAAACTGTCATAACTGTCAAACCACCCCCAGCTCCATAAATATGCAGAGCTGTTCCTCAATAAATGGGCATTTTCTCAGATGACAAGCCTTGTTCATTCTTTCACATTGTTTATTTTTAACATACATTGGTTGCTCACTTGCTGGTGGCTCTTTTCATAAATCTTTAATTTATGACTGTGACCTGCAATTCCAGAAAAAAAAAAAACACATTGTCACCAATTATGAGATGTTTACTTTTGGCATTCGAGAACCCCAAGTTCAGCTCTATCTTGTGTGCTTTTCTCTGTTCCTCATCAAGACTCTTCTGCTTTGGCTTCTAACTACCACCACACATTCCTTCTTTTCTCCCAATCCTGAGCTAATGCTAATCCTCTTGTATGAATTAGCCTTCCCTCTCCTCCAAGGTCTAGTTACTCCCAAATCACTCCAACCCTACCCTACTCCCTCCCCTCACCTGAATATCTGGGTACTCCGTCTGTCTAGTTCATATGTTCTGTGCAATTACTGAAAGTGTATTCTGTTCCCTGTGGTAATGCTAAAGGTGGTGCCCCTGACCCTTGTCCAGTGGCTGATCTTTCTGGGTTTTGATGTGTGGTACCTTTGACCACATTTCTATTGCAGTAGAGGCTGCATCTTCCTCTATGGATTCGAATAGTTTCAGAATTGTTTTGGGTATACAACAGGTGTTCAGTAAATTCTGTCTTCGTACATCTTTTGACTTTATTTAAGTAGTACAAAAGAAAATGGAGACTGGCCAATGACTTAGCCAGGGTTATTGGAGCATACCAACTGCAAGTTCAAAATGGACTTTTATTCAGGGGATCCAATCTGACATTTGTTTCTTTTGTGAAACATGCAAGTCTCAACCAAATTCCAAAGCCACAAACCAGTTCAATGCCTCCACTCACCTGAAATATCTAAAGAGAAAAAGTAATTTCACAAATTGCTTAAAGTAAGACAGAGGAAGTACTCTAGGGTCTTATACTCTGGTTCTATTCTGTCAGAACTAGTGCTTGTCCATGTTCACTCAAGGGCTTTTTCTTCATCTTTGAGTCTTAATCATAGAAGGCAATATGATGGAAAGGTGCATGACTGAGGATAGGGTCTTATGGCAGAGGGATAGAAATGGATTCTTTTCTATGCAATTTTGGGGTCTGTGTTACTGATTCTAGGGTAAAAGTTGATAGGAGGCCTGACAGTTTGGGGCCGAACACAAGCTCAACTCAGAGCACATAGGTAGATACACCAGTGTTCTACCTATACATTACCTACACACCAGATAGTTATAAGTATTTTAGGGTTTATATGACATAGAGCCTATTGCAGCCATACAATGCTGCCATTGTAACACAAACGCACCCAGAGTCAATATGTTATTCCAAAGATCATGACTGCATTCCAGTAAAACTATGAACACTGAAATTTAAATGTTATATTATTTCACATTTCACAAATTAGTATTATTTATTAGGATTTTAACCATACTTAATCATTCAAAAAGATAAAAAATATTCTTGCACTATGGGACATGCAAAAATTGTTGACAGGTAGATTTAGCCTATGAACCACAATTTGCTGAATCCCGCTTTAACAAATGGCAATTGGAGCACCTTAACATACATCTGTTTTCATAAGTTGATTAGGATCTTTTAACTCTAACCCCAGCCTGCTCTCTTGCAATCCAGTTGGTTGCATTCCTCTGCCAGTAACAATGGCATTGGCTACTTTGTGGGTCTGGTTGGTATAGGAGCAACTTCAGGAATTGCTGTTGCAACATTTGAGTGGAATGTAAATAACAAATAGGATTTTTCCTTTAAATTAATCCATACGCAGAAATTTTTATAAAACCATATCTCAGGGAGTCTATATAGGATGTATTGCTTTCTTTTAATTTTCATTTTTCCTTCTAATGATTATATATATATATAAAACCTTTGACACATTGGTAGCCCTATTCTGCCTAAGACATTCTAGTCACATTGTTACTCACCTTTGAGATTTCTTTCAAACAGTTGTTTCAATCAGGAATGTCAAGATTGTGATGAAGTTCCTAGTTGCTTTGTAGAATGTATATTTTTCTTAATCAGACCATCTTTAAGGCAAAGGACAAGGATAATGTCCTCTCTTTCATTCATACCACCCCACAAATAGCATATAACTGGGCATGAGGTGAGAGTGTCAGTTCTTGAATAGCCTCAGATTTTTTTCCTATTCTTTTATCCTTTTTAGTGTTTCATGTACATGCATGTGCATATTTATCAGAGGCAGAAGCTTGTGTGAAAAAAGTTGGGCATATTTAAAGTTTAAATGCACCAACTAAAAAAATTTTAAAAAGAAAGTTTAAAAAGGCCATTCCTGTATGGGCTCAGGAAGTGACCTTGAACCATCATAAATATTGTTTCCCATCTTGTGTTGAAAACATTTGCTTCGGCTTTTATTTTAGTAGTATCATGGAATAACAGTATGCATCCAGCCCCCAGATATACCCTATGGCCAGAGATTTGTTTTGATAGTACCATGAACACCAGAATAAAGTCAGCCTTAAGAGGCATGAAAAGAATGGTCTATAACCCCAAGAGTGATTATCAACCTGCAGATAATTCTGCTATTCCTCATTTAGGCTTTGACATCTATGAGGGTGGGTATTCATATGCTGGGGATGGGGAAGGCCTCCAATCAGCAATTGCTGGACGTGGGTGGTAAAACTGCCAGCTGCAAGATGTCTGATGATCCTGATAACCACAGGATGTTCCAGGGAGATAGGTAGCTGCAGGATGCCTTCCGGGCAGGATGTCTCCCAGGGGGCTGTCAGGCTAATCTTTGAAGGAGAATTTCCTTCTAGTTCCCGACATTATTATATTTGGTAATGCTTAGTGGGCATTGAAAATATTATTCCATTTCCAATTTTTTTCTCATTTACATATAATTCCTACCATTCAAAGTTATTTCTTTTAGCAGAATTTGTATGATCTTTAGCAGTCAGCTGGGCTCAGATCACTTTATATTCTGATCACTTTATATCTTACATCTTGATCACATCCTAAGCCCCAGAAAATGGTGGCCTCCACATTATAAAAACAAAGAAAAGGAAGTCATAGTTGTCTGGGAATCATAATTGTTTAATGGGACAGGATCAAAGTAGAGCTTTTTGCTTTACAGACTCAGAATTAAAAAATTATAAAGTCTCACAAGTAAAGCCTCTTTAATTTTACACTCTTGGTTTCCATAGTGGTTCTATTTGTCCCCATGTTCATCAAGTGAGGGATGATTATCTACAGATGTCCGGGAAATCATATATATATATATAATATATCAAGCATTCACTTATTCAAACATTCTTTTCAGTCATCATACCTGGATACTCAGGCTCACCAAGCCTATAGCTAAAAATATATAGGTAATAAAAATCAAATTCCTTGCCCAGATGGTCTCCCAGCATAGACTGTGGCTGCAGCCCCATGAGAAATTTATACTGGACCTGCATAGCAACTACTGTAATGAGGGCAGCCTGGTGAAGGAGCCCTAAATCTGTGGTCATTCATGTCTTTCAAACAAAGCTTATTAGAGATGACCAGACTCAAGCTCTAAGAATAAAGATCACATCTGTAGGTCGAAAAATTGAACCATAGAGGGGTATAAAAAGTAAATAAATTGAATCTGAAAATAAATTATTTGGGCTATTTGGAGGTCAAGTAAAATATGGTCAAAATAGAGAGCATATGAAGGTAGAATGATGGGAAATGGAGATAGGTCTGCAAGTGTAAGGGTTTAATTATGAAAGCTTCATGTGTATGATACATTTTAAAACTGTCCAATATGCTCCTGGAAAAGGGATATTTAGGCATTCAGATCATGATCAGATTAATGTTTTAGGAAGTTTTACTCAGACTGAATGGGGAATGGACTTGAGAAGATGTTTACTCAAGGCCTCATGAGGCTCTCTGAAGGAAACAGACAGGAGAGCCAACTGCTTCCTCATTATCAATGACAGGTTTGGTAGCAGATTACAGGTGAAGGCAGTGGATAGGGAAGCATTATGAGAAACTCAGTCTTGAGGCTCAGAGACCTGATGTGTGAGGTTTTATTAATGGAATAGGGGATCCCAGAGGAGAGCTAGATGATGGGTGATAAGAAGAACAGTGAATTAGCTTTGGTACTGGATGAGTATTTGGTATATACAACACTAATTTGGAGATGCCCAGCAGGCAGAGGGATAATTTCAGGTTGGTCAGAAGAGAGGGCTGTGCTGGAATTATCAAAATAGTCACCCTCTTTAGAAACATTGAACACCTGCCTTATGCTAATCACTGTGTCAGGACATAGGACCTGATCAAGATTGCTATAAATAGACTCCTTTAATAAGACATTAGTCCAGCTATGTTTTAGTATCTAGTCAAGGTTATAAACACCCTGATTCAGGATATGTATTCAAGGTCATAAATAGCAGCTTGTGAGAATGCACTTATTTGTGTAAGCTGTTTGCACCCGGTCTTCTATATTTAGTCTGCTTTGCACATTAAAAAGGCCCATAGAAAGACTCAGGGGGATGCTGCTGCCTCTGAATAAAGAATGTCTACTATCTCAACTGCACCTTGCATCTTCTTTTACCTACAGAGATCTCAAATGTGTTTCCAAGGGTCTGAGCCCCTGTAGGACAATTGGTGTAGTTGGCAGGATTCCACACAGGTGAAAGATGCCTCAACCCTGGAAGGAGGGTACTTGTATCCACCAAGCTGCATGTAGCGCTCAGTTGCCATGATCCTATTATCATGAACTCTTGTGGAGAGTTGCGATATAATGGATGGATCACCTATTAGCATAGAAAATACTTTACCGGCAGTTAGCTCCCACCTATGAGATGATGTCACTTGGACACCAGGAAGACAAATAGGGTGTTATGAAAGTCTTAGAATGCCAAGAGTTCCTTCTCAAAGAGAGATATTATAATATTCTTTCCTTTCTTCAAAAACCAGATTCCAGCAGAGAGTCTTTACATTTCTACTTGGGATTAAGAAAACCTCTAATATATTATTCTCTGATCACCTGTAAATATGCAGGAAACTCTACATACTGTTGTAAATACATAAGCACATTAGTTTATCAATGTTCCATATTATACTTGTATTATTTAATGGCTCTCTGATTTAGCCCACCCTTCATAGATCATAACACTGACCACTAACCAGTACTTGTAAACTCTTCTGGCCCAGGAATTGTGAGACTTGATGCTGTCAGTCATTTAGACCTCTGTTATAAGTCCCTGACCTCCATATTCAACAGCTTGAACACACTTTTCACCATGGGCCTCTACATCAAGGTACATCATAGAATATAATGGGATGGATCACCTATTAGCATAGAAAAGACTTTACCAGCAGTTAGCTCCCACCTATGAGATAATGTCACTTGATAACTGCATGATAAGGGAATCCAAATTTCTAAGAAGAATTTGGAAGGGCAGATGTAGAAGTGAAGAAGAACTGGCGTGTTTTTGGCTTCAGTGCAAGTGATCACAGTTACACACAGAGTGTGTAAAGGGACAAATTATAAAACATGTAATTCAACTTATCTCCTCATACAAAAACTTAGATCATACTTTTAAATCTTTTAAAAATAGATAATTGCTTTTTCTTACTTTCAAAATTCCTCTGATTATTTCTTATTTAATCCTCTTCTTACTTAAGCTTCTTCAGCCACATTGTCACAAATTATACAATTCCCACTTGCTCTTATAGGTTAATGAATTTTCCATGTTTAACACATGAAGGAGATAATGGATTCATTCATATACTAACACAAATGAGTTTATCTTCTGAATTAATTAAGAATTCCACCGTGTTAAAAAAAGACATACTTAGGGAAATGGTTAATTGATGAGATTTCTTAGAGAGTTATACCAACCAATGGGATCCTGAGTTGTCTGGAGGATGTGAAAGTAATAAGGTGGAAATAAACAGAAAAAAATTGATTTATAAAACACTCCTTTTTCCTCTTCATAATTTCAAGTAGATCCTATATTATAGTAGCCTTTTGTAAAATGTTTTAAAGATTAAAATATAATATACATGCAAAATGTAAATGTACATCTCAGTGATGTATTGCAAAATAAGAACATAGTAACCACTGGCCACATCAATCAAACTGATGGTCACATCATAATTGGATCTTAACAGCACTCAGAGTTTCACCTTTGTCCACATCTTTCCCAAACTAACCACTGTAACTTCTAATGTTATTTAGGCTTCCAGTTTCAGGCTATTATAAATAAAATAACTCAATCTGTCTTTCTTGAGATATGGCTTTTTGTACTCATTATTTTTGTGATGTTCAGTCATGTTGCTATGTCTAAGTTTAGCTTATTTGTTTTTTTTTTCGCCATATCATATTCCATTGTAGTCATATATCAGAATTTATTTGCTCTGTTGTTCATGGCCATATTGCTTTGTCTATCTGTTGGTGCACATGGGCATATATTATTATTATTAGTTAGATTATTGTGTGTGCATATCTTTCATTCTCAGTATTTTCAAAATTAGTGATTGTGATTAGAAAGAAATATGAAAAATGTCTTAAAAGAAATTGAGCATATCTCTTACAAATGTAACCAGATTGGAGAGATAATGTGGCAGAATGGACAAAGATGCACCTCACAGTAGCTCCTCATCTTCAGACTCACAAAGTGAAAAGATATCTTCTTTGGAAAGAGGGAAACTAAATAGAAGTCACTGAAGCTTATTACTAATTTTTTTTAAAAAATTGAAATTATAGAGGTGCACCCAGTGCAACTGTTAGCAGTGGCAGAAAGATGGGAACTCCCGCAGCCAACTGAAAAAAAAAAAATCTCAGAAGACGCCTGAACCAGAGAAAGTAGTGTAGGCACAAAGGATATTGTACTTGGATCATCCAGAATCTGGACTGCAAGGGAGAATGCTACCTTATTGCTGGCACTGTACTGTACAGACAGAAGTATCTGTAGTCAAAGGAAGATACTTAATACTTCATATGCATAGTGATGAAGCTGAAACCTGTGAAAGCTTTGTCCCCATCCACCAAAGTAGGTTTTAACAGACTTTGAAATCCAGACATTCTGCAGTGACTGGCATTTTCTCAGTATTAAGGGGTGTGGAACAATTCTCAAATTCCCACCCACAGAGTTCCAAAGTTCAGTTGAGAATAAACCCCAATTACTAGAATCTCCAATTTAGAACACTACACCAAGCCCATCACAGAAATACAATGTGTCAGCACACAAATTGTGATATCCCAAATGTAATGGTTAATTTGAATTGTCAACTTGATTGGAGTAAGAGATGCTGAAGATAAGAGACTTCTGGTGTGTCAAGGAATGATTAGAGCATGGGATAACAAACTTAAGTAGAGACCCTCTCTATGTGTGGGCAGTACTGTCCAATAGATTGGAGACTTGGATGAAATAAAAGTTGGAAAACAAAGAAGCAGCAGAAGATAAAAACTTGATTCTTGCATGGGAGGAATAGACAAACTCTAGATAGGGCAGAGGAGTTGGAGGGAAGGGAAGGGGGCATGGGGTAACTAATGATGGTGGAATGTGATGATCATTACTATCCAAAGTACATTTATGAAGATGCAAATTGGTGTGAATATGCTATGTATACAACCAGAGTTATGAAAAATTGTGCTCTATACATGTACTAAGAATTTTAATGCAGTCTGCTGTCATATATAAACAAAAAAATTACATAAAAATCTTCATTCTTCTTGAATGAATTCTTGATTGCTGCTGCAATCACCTGAAGACATCACAATTTCACTCCTTCACTCTTCAAAAGTGATCTCTGCCAGTGATTCTCCAGGGAGTTTCCAGAAGTCTTCAGTATTGGACTGGGGTAGCATCATTGATCCTTCTTGTTCTGAGTCTTTATGATCTTAGACAGAACAACTACTGGTTCCTCCAGCTCTCCAGCCTGCAGATGGCCACCATGGACTATCCAGCTTCTGGTTATGTAAGACAATCTAATAAATTCCCTTTTTATTAGAACAAACGTCCTGTTGGTTCTGTTTATCTAGAGAACCATGACCAATAAAGAAATTGGTACCAGGGTGGTTTTAGAGAAACAGAATTTTAAAGATAAATTTACTTAGTTAGCTTTGTGGTTTCTGGAGTTGGCTGTCTAAACTGATTAGGCCTAAAGTTGCTAAAGTGTCTCCTACTGGTACTATAAATTCTGTCCTACTGGTACTCTCCTACTATACTAAGTTGCTAAAGTCTCTCCTACTGGTACCAATAATCCATGGATTCACAACCAAGTGCTGAATGTCTTCTCTGGTATAAGGGGGGTGACTCAAAATGGGATTGGGAGGGAGAGCAAGGGAGGAAGATTACTTCTAGATAGGGAATGATGGTGGGAGGGAAATGGAGGGAGAAGGGGAATAGCATGGATGGTGAAAGGATACACTCATCATTATACAAAATACATATATGAAGATATGAATTTGGTGTCAACATACCTTATATATAATCAGAGATATGATAAATTATGGTATAATGGTGTATTAAGAATTGTAATGCAAAAATAAGTCAAGTCTCAAAAAAAGAATTAATACCAATAATATCAATAATTGGTATTAATAAGTTTACTATTATATCAATAATACTATTCAAATTATTATATGAAATAGTAAAGAAGGGAACCATTTAGACTCATTCTATAAGACTAATTTATCCTGATATCAAAACCAGGCACAGACACAAATTCAGTGGAAGAAAATTTCAGACCAATATTCCTGATAAACATAGATGCAAAAATTCTCAATAAAATTCTGGAAAATTTCATACAAAAATATATTAAACAAATAGTGCATCATAATCAAGTGGGGTTCTTTCATTCCAGGGATGCAAGCTTGATTCAACATACAGAAATCAATAAATGTAATTCATCACATCAATAGAATTTAAGATCAGATGATTATATCAAGTGATGTAGAGAAAGTATTTCACAAGATACATCAACCTTTCATGTTCAAAACACTAGAAAACTAGGACTAGTAGGAACATAGCTCAACATTGTAAAAGCTATCTATGCTAAACCCAAGGCCAATATCATTCTAAATTGAGAAAAATTAGAAGCATTCCCTCCAAAAAATGAAACAGGACTGGGATGCCTACTTTTACTACTTTTTAAAAAATATGACCATTTTTAAAAAATCTCCTCCCTGATGTCTTCTGATACCCATGTATTATTCATACCATAATATTTAGTCTCCAGTTGTTGGAGTAGTTTCTATTTTTTATTTTATCATTGATTTCTAATTTCATTTGATTATGGTACAATAAAATGCAGAGTAGGATCTCTATTTTTTGTTGTAATTTTATTTGTTTTAATTAGTTATACATCACAGTAGAATGCACTTATACACTTTGATATATCATATATGAATGGGTTATAATTTCTCATTTTTCTGAGTGTATGTGTTGTAGAATAGTGGTTGTACCAATTTGCAGTCACATCAACAATGTATGAGTGCACCTTTCCCCCTACATCCTCGCCAACACTTATTGTTGCCTATATTCTTGATTATTGCCAATCTGATGGGAGTGAGATGAAATCTTACAGTAGTTTTGATTTGCATTTCTCTAATTGCTAGACATGTTGAAATAAAGTAATAATGTCTGTTTCATTTTACTATCTTTCCTATCCCCACATCTACTCCCATCCCCTCCCTTTACTTCCTTCTGTCTAATCTAAGGTAACACCATTCTTCTTTAGTGACCTCTGTCTTATTGTGAATTAGCATCCACATATTAGAGAAAACATTAAGCCTTTGGTTTGGGGGAGTTGGCTTATTTCGCTTAGCATGATATTCTCCAACTCCATCCATTTACTGGCTAATGCCATAATTTAATTCTTCTTTAAAGCTGAATAATATTCCATTTTATATATAGCACATTTTCTCTGTCCATTCAACTATTGAAGGACACCTATTTTGGTACCATAGTTTATCTATTGTGAATTGAGCTGCTATAAACAATGACATGGATACATTACCATAATGTGCTGATTTTAAGTGCTTTGGGTATAAACTGAAGAGTGAGATAGCTGGGTCAAATGGTAATTCCATTTCCAATTTTCTGAGGAGTCTCCATACTGCTTTCCATAGTGGTTGTACCAATTTGCAGTCACTTCAACAGTGTATGAGTTCACCTTTTCCCCCACATCCTCGTCAACACTTATTTTTGCCTATATTCTTGATTATTGCCAATCTGATGGGAGTGAGATGAAATCTTACAGTAGTTCTGATTTGCATTTCTCTAATTGCTAGACATGTTGAACACTTTTTCATGTGTTTCTTGATCGATGTATTTCTTTTTCTGTGAAGTGTCTGTTCAGTTCCTTACATATTTATTGATTGGGTTATTTGTTTTCTTGGTGTTAAGTTTTTTGAGTTATTTATATAGCATAGAGATTAATGCTTTATTGGAGATGCATATGGTAAAGATTTCCTTCCACCAGTAAGTCCTCTGCTCACATTTTTTGAATGTTTCTTTTGCTGAGAAGAAGCTTTTGAATTGGAATCCATTCCATTTATTGATTCTTGATTTTACTTCTTGAGTTTTAGGAATCTTGCTAAGGAAGTCAGATTCTAGGTTGACATGGTGAAGATTTGGCCTATTTTTTGTCGATTAGGTGTAGAGTCTCTGCTCTAGTGGCTAAGCCTTTGATCCATTTTTTGAGTTGATTTTTGTGCAAGATGAGAGACAGAGGTTTAATTTCAATTTGCTATGTATGGATTTCCAGTGTTTCCAGCACCAATTGTTGAATAGGCTATCTTTTCTCCACTGAATGCTTTTAGCATCTTTGTCTAGTATGATATTACCATATTTAATGTGGATTTGTCTCTGTGTCCTCTAATCTGTACCATTGATCTACAAGTCTATTTTGGTGCCAATACCATGCTGTTTTGTTACTACAGCTCTGTAGTATAGTTTAAGGTCTGGTAGAGTGATGCCTCCTGCTTCACTTTTCTTGAAAAGGATTTCTTTATCTATTCTGAGTATCTTGTTTTTCCAAATAAATTTTATGATTGCACTGATTCCAAGATGAAGGGCTAGGGGGAGGCAGATTTCTGTTTTGCTCCATGACCCAGATATCACATAGTTACAATATTGCATCTCAGAGAGTGTAGAAGACCCCTATACAGCTGATTTTGGCAGAAATCACCAGCGCTGTGAACCCACACAGAGCTCAGAACCTCAATGTCTGGACTCCTAGCTCCCTAAACCCAAAGCCTGCAGTTCCAGCCCATGCACAGCTCTCAATCACCTTAGCAGAATCACTAATCAGCACCTCTGCAGAACTCCAGACTGCGCATTGCTCCCACACAGGTCACTTGTCTACTACCTACCCACAGCACAACACCTTTGCCCAGCTCCCCCCACCTCACCAGACACCCTGGTGCTGGAAGCAGACTACCTCCATCTTGGATACCTTTCTTGCCATATTTTATATTATATTTTAGATGATAATTAAATCCAACATCTTTGAACATTGAGACTAAACTATAAACGTCTTAATAACAACAAATTTTTGTAATTGTTGATATTAGATCTGTTAACAGTGTCCTTCCCCACAGAGGAGAATGAATCTACATCTGGGCAGGTACCAGGTATCCAACTCCCCCTGCATCCCAGTGGCAATAACTTGGCACAGTGATCACCTAACCCAAAAACAGCTCTTAGTTGGGCAGATGTGCACTGCAACCAGGGCACCGCCCATCTGGTGTGAGCCTTGATGAGAGGTCCTGCAGTTGGGAACTGCTAAGTGAGAGGGAGACAGGACCAAAGTTTGGAGCCTAACAGAGAGACCAGGAATTGGGAAATCTACAGGCAAAAGAGAGATAATATTGGGAACTCAAGTCAGATGAGCAGTTTCCAAAAAGATCCATGAAGTGCAATCTCTCTACAGGGACAGTAGGGTGGCACTCTCTGCTTCCAGATGCCCTACACCAGGACTAGTCTTCCCACTCTGGTTACCTACAACATCCTGAGGGTAGAGAAACCAGCTTACAACAGACAATCTCACCTATTGGATGAGAAGAGAAGAAGAAAAGATATGGATCTCTAAATCTAGCAACAACCCTGGTTTCTTCTTTTAAGTATTTCTTCCCTCTTTCTCTTCTACCCCTCTATCCTCCAGCCCTCACATCTCCAACATATGTGAAACCAAGAACTTTGCATTAAATAAAATTTTGAGGACTGAGTCAAATGAATAATGTAACATAGAGGTGTTGTATATGCCTTTGTTTTTTCCTCTTCTTTCTTCTTTCATTTTTATTTTCCCCTCCAAATTTTACTATTTTAACATCCTGTATTTTTCTTAATACATATGTGTGTTTGTTTTATGTTCTCCACTATCTTCCCATGTCCTTGTCTACTCTAAATTATTTTGCGTCTATTCGCTTGCTACTAACTTTTTTCATTAGATTTTTCTTTCACATTTCCTAAGATATATTAACTCTATATCCTCACATCCTTCCTCCTCAGCATATTATCCTATGCCCTACCCACAGTTCATTGTCCACCATCAGAAACTATAAACCTTTTTACAAAACTACTGATTATATTTTAGATAATAATTAAATCCAACATCTCTGAACATTGAGACTAAACTATAAATGTCTTAATAACAACAAATTATTCATAGATGATATATTGTTGACATTGGGATCTGTTAACAGTGTCCTTCCCCATAAAGGAGGAATCTTGGAACCCTTCAAGAGCATTACAGACTTATAGGGTGAAAACAATAACAGCCCAGACCCACAGAGCTAGAAAGGAAAACACATGAGCAATATGAAAAAACAAGGGAAGAAAGTACCATTAAACAAATCAAGACACCAGGTCAATATAATAATTGGCAGCCTCAGCAGAAAAAAATTAAGAGAAAGAGTTCAGGATATAGAGGGTTAAAATTTTCTGTGAACTCTTGGAAGATATAAGAGAGCAAATAAAGGCAGTGAAAGATCACTTCAACCAGGAGCTACATAAACAAATCCAGGAAGCAAAAAGATGACCTCAACAGGGAGATAGAGGTTCTACAAAAAAACCAATCAGAAATCCTGGAAATGAAAAAAAATAAACCAAATTAAAAACTCAAATTAAAGCATCACCAACAGAGTAGACCACTTGGTAGACAGGACATCAGGCAACGAAGATTAAAAAATATAATCCTGAAAAGCACATAGACCACACAGTGATAATGGTAAGAAACTATGAGAAAACATTCAAGAAATATGGGATAGCATAAAAAGACCAAATTTAAGAGTTATTGGGATAGAGGAAGGCATATAGGTCCAAACCAAAGGAATGAACAATCTATTAAATGAACTAATATTAGAAAACTTTCCAAACATGAAGAATAAATTGGAAATCCAAACTCAAGAAGCCTACAGGATGCTAACTGTACAAATCACAACAGATCCACACCAAAGCACATTATAATGAAAATGCCTAACATACAGAATAAGGAGAGAATTTGAAAAGCCATGAGAGAAAATAATCAGATTACATATGGGGGAAAACCAATTAGGATAATGGCAGATTTTTCAACACAGACTCTGAAAGCTAGAAGATCCTGGAAAAACATATATCAAGTCTGGAAGAAAAAGAGTGCCAACCAAGGATGTTGTATTCAGCAAAATTAAGCTTTAGATTTGAAGATAAAATAAAAACTTTCCATGATAAACAAAAGTTAAAAAATTTATAGCTAGAAAACTGGCACTACAAAACATCCTTGGCAAAATATTCTATGAAGGGGAAATGAAAAACAACAATAAAAATCAGCAGAGAGATGTAGTACCATAAAGGGCAAACTAATCAAAGAAGAAAATCAAGTCAAGTTAAACAACAAAAATAAACAAATATGGCTGGATATACAAACCATGTCTCAATAATAACCTTGAATGTTAATGGCTTAAACTCACCAATCAAAATCATAGACTAGCAGATTAGATTTTTAAAAAAGACCCAACAATATGTTCCCTACAGGAGACTCATCTGATAGGAAAAGACATATACAGACTGAAGGTGACAGGTTGGGAAAAATCATACCACTAACATGGACTGTGGAAGCAAGCAAGGGTTTCCATCCTCATATCAAATAAAGTAGACTTCAAGTCAAAGTTAATCAAAAGGGATAAAGATGGACAATACATACTACTTAAGGGAACCATACACCAACAAGACATGACAATCATAAATATATATGTCCCAAACAATGGTGCAGCTATGTTCATCAACAAATTCTTCTCAAGTTCAAGAGTCAAACTGACCACAACACAATAATCCTGGATGACTTTAACACACCTCTCACCACTGGATAGATCTTCCAAACAAAAGTTGAATAAAGAAACAATAAAACTCAATAACACATTCAATAACTTAGAATTAACTGACATATATAGAATATTTCAACCTGCATCAAGTGATACACTTTCTTCTCAGAAGCACATGAAACCTGGTCTAAAATAGACCACATAATATGCCACAAAACAACTCTTAAAATACAAAGCAGTAGAGACACTACCATGCATTTTATCAGATCATAATGGAATAAAATTGGAACTCAATAATAAAATAAAATATAAAAATTTCTCCAACACCTAGAAACTAAAAATTATGCTACTGAATGAACAATGGATTGCAGAAGACATCAAGGAAGAGATTAAAAAATTCTTGGAGGTAAATGGGAACTTAAGCACAACATATCAAAATCTCTGGAACACTATGAAAGCAATACTAAGAGAAAAGTTCATTGCATGGAGTTCATTCCTTAAAAGAAGAAAAATTCAACAAATAAGTGACCTCACATTGCATCTCAAAGCCCTAGAAAAAGAAAAACAAATCAATAGCAAAAGCAGTAGAAGGCCAAAAAATAATTAAAATTGGAGCTGAAATCAATGAAATCAAAACAAAAGGAACAAAAAATTGACAAAACAAAAAGTTGGTTCTTTGAAAAAATAAATAAAATTGACAGACTCTTAGCTATGCTAATGAGGAGGAGAGAAAAAACTCAAATTACCAGAATACATTATGAAAAAGGCAATATCACTGCAGACACTATAGAAATAAAGAGTATAATTAGAAATTATTTTGAAATCTTATACTCCAATAAAATAGAATACATCGAAGGCATCGACAAATTTCTTAAGCCATATGACTTGCCCAGATTGATTCAGGAAGATATACAGAATATATACTGTCCAATATCAAGTGATGAAACAGAAGACACCATCAGAAGCTTACCAACAAAGAAAACCCCAGGACCAGATGGATACACAGCCGAGTTCTACAAGACCTTTAAAGAAGAACTAATATCAATACTCTTCAATTTATTTCAGGAAATATAAAAAGAGGCACACTTTCAAACTCATTCTAAGAGGCCAATATCACCCTCATCCCCAAACCAGGCAAAGACACATCAAAGAAAAAAATAACTTTAGACCAATATCTCTAATGAACCTAGATGCAAATATTCTGGCAAATTGAATACAAGAACATATCAAAAAGATCATGTACCATGATCAATGGGATTCATCCCAGGGATGCAAGATTGGTTCAACATACAGAAATCAATAAATGTAATTAATCACATCAATAGACTCAAAGATAAGAATCATATGATCATCTCAATAGATGCAGAAAAAGCATTTGACAAAATACAGTACCCCTTCATGTTCAAAACACTAGGAAAACTAGGGATAACAGGAGCATATCTCAACATTGTAAAGGCTATCTATGCTAAGCCTCAGGCCAACATCATTCTAAATGAAGAAAATTAAAGGCATTTTCTCTAACAGTTGGAAAAAGACAGGGATGCCCTCTTTTACCACTTCTATTCAACATTGTTATTGAAACACTCACCAGAGCAATTAGACAGATGAAAGAAATTAAATGAATATGAATAGGAAAAAAAGAACATAAATTAGCACTATTGGCTGACGGTATAATTCTATACCTAGAAGTAAAAAAAGCTCCAGCAGAAAACTTCTAGAACTTGTAAATGAATTCAGCAAAGTAGCAGGATATAAAATCAACACCCATAAATCAAAGGCATTTCCGTACATCGGTGACAAATCCTCTGATAAGCAAATGAGGAAAACTGCCCCATTTAAAATAACCTCAAAAAAAAAAAACTTGGGAATCAACTTAATGAAAGAGGTGAAATATTTATACAATGAAAACTACAGAACCCTAAAGAAAGAAATCAAAGAAGACCTTAGAAGATGGAAAGATCTACCTTGATACACAGAATTAATATTATCAAAATGACCATACTACCAAAAGCACTATACAGATTTAATGCAATTCCAATCAGAACTTTAATGATATTCCTCATAGAAATAGAAAACGCAATCATAAAATTCATCTGGAAAAATAAGAGACCCAGAATAGCTAAAGCAATCCTTAGCAGAAAGAGTGAAGCATGTGGCAGCCCTATACCAGACCTTTATACTACAGAGCAATAGTAACAAAAACAGCATGGTATTGACATCAAAACAGACTGGTAGACCCATGGCACAGAATAGAGGACACAGAGACTAACCTATAAAATTACAATTATCTTATATTAGACAAAGGTGCCAAAAAACATGCATTGGAGAAAAGATAGTGTCTTCAATAAGTGGTGCTGGGAAAACTGGAAATCCACATACAACAAAATGAAATTAAACCCCTATCTCTCACCATGCACACAACTCAACTCAAAGTGGATCAAGGACCTAGGAATTAGACCAGAGACTCTGTTTAATGGAAGAAAAAGTAGGCCTGAATCTTCATCATGTGGGATTAGGCCCCAACTTCCTTAATAAAACTCAAGAATTAAAACTAAGCATCAATGAATGGGATGGATTCAAACTAAAAAGTTTATTCTCAGTAAAAGAAACAACCTGTGAGTTGAATAGAAAGCTTACATCCTGGGAGCAAAATTTTACCCCTCACACATCAGATAGAGCTGTAATCTTTAGGGTATATAAAGAACTGAAAAAGCTAAGCACACACACAAAAAAATCCTAATCAATAAATAGGTTTTTTTAAAAAAAACTTATCTTGATAGCATCTTCAATTTCAGTACTTGATATGTATCTGTTTAAATTCCATACCTTCATGGTTCAATTTGGTTAGATCTCTGTCTCTAGGAACATGTCGATAGCTTCAAGGTTTTTCTCTTATTGGAGTATAAGTTTTCAAAATAGTTTCTGGTAATCCTGGAGATTTTAGTAGTATCTGTGGAGATATGTCTTTTTTTATTTTGAATTTTGTTAATCTGAGTTTTTTCCCTTTTTCTTTTGGTTAGTTTGGCTAAGGGTTTATCAATCTTCTTTATTCTTTTAAAAAACCAATCTTTTGCATATTCTTATTCTCAATTTTATTGATTTCAGCTCTGACTTTAGTTACTTTCTGTCTTCTACTGATTTTGGATTTTGGATTTTGATGTTTTTTTTTTCCCTTTTCTATGGTACTAAGATGCAATGTTAGATTATATATTTGGTATCTTTCTATTCCCTTGCTGTATGAACTCAATGCTAGAAATTTTCTCTTAGAACTGTTTTTATACAATCCCAGAGATTTTAATATGTTATATCACTCTCCTCATTCAAAAGAATATTATTTAATCTCCAGACATTCGAGCAATTTATGTTTTTTATCTTGTCATTAATTTCCAATTTTACTACATTGTGATCTAATAGAATGCAAGGAATTATCTCTAATTTTATTTGTATTTGCTAAGATTTACTTTGTAACATAAAATATCCTCTATTTTAGAAAATGTCCCATATGATTCTGAGAAAAAATAAATTCAATGTTTCATGGATGAAATATTCTATAGATGTCTGTTGGGTCCATATTGTTAATTGTATAGTTTAGTTCTATAGAATCTTTTCTTAGTTTATGTATTCATGATCCATCTGGTGATAAGAAAGTTGTATTAATGTCATCCAGTATTATAATCTTGTAATCCATTTGATCCTTAATTACGGTACATAGATTCACCATTGTTTGAGACATAAATACTTACAATCAATATATCTTCTCATTGGATCATTCTCCTAACCAATATGAAGTCACCTTCTTTGTCTCTTCTGATTAACCTTGGCTCAAAGTCCACTTTATCTGATATTAGAATACCTAACTCTCTGCTTGTTTACAAGTCCCATTTGAATGGCATGTCTTTTCCCATCCTTTCATCTTAAGTCTTTGGAAGTCTTTGCCTATGAGGTCTCTTTCAGACAATATATTGTTGGATCTTGTTGTCTTTTTATTAATTAATTTTATTTAATTTTTTACACAAATGGAGCAAAACTTTATTTCTCTGGTTGTACATGATATAGAGTCACGCCAGTCATACAATTATACCTATACAAAGGGGTAATAATGTCCATCTCATTCTACCATCTTCCTCCTTACCCCTCCCTCACCTCTGCTCAATCCAAAATTTTTCTATTCTTCCTTTGCCCTCACAATATGAAACATCAGTGAAACATTAAATTTACTTTCTTCTCAGAATAATGTGGAACATTTTCTAAAATGATCTGCATCCAGGAATCAGAGAAAACATTTGGCATTTGTTTTTTTCAGATTGGCTTACTTTGCTTAACATTATATTCTCCAACTCCATCCATTTACTCACAAATTCCATGATTTTTTTCTATTTTAATACTTAATAATATTTCATTGTGTATTTATACCACATTTTCTTTATCCATTCATCTATTGAATGGTATATAGTTTGCTTCTACAATTGAGCTATTGTTAATTGTGCTCCTATAAACATTGATGTTTCTGTAGCATGCTATTTTTAAGTCCTTTAGGTATAAAGGAGGAACTGGGATAAATGGGTCCAATTGTGGTTTCATTTCGAATTTTCCAAGGCATCTCCATACTGCTTTCCAGATTGGCTGCACCAATTTGCAGTCCCACCAGCTACGTAACAGTGTGCCCTTTCCCCCATACTTATTGTTGTTTCTATTGTTAGCTGCCATTCTGACTGGAGTGAGATGAAATCTTAGAGTAGTTTTGATTTGCATTTCTCTAATTGTTAGAGATGTTGACATTTTTATGTATTTGTTGATTATTGTATATCATCTTTTGAGAGTGTCTGTTCAGTTTCTTGACTGATTTTTAATTGGATTATTTTTGTTGTTGATTTTTGAGTTCTTTATATATCTTTATATATTCTAGAGATTAGTGCTCTCTCTGATGTGCATGTGGTAAAAATTGCTCCCATTCTGTAGGCTCTCTATTCAGTTCACTGATTGTTTCTTTTGCTGAGAAGAAGCTTTTGAGTTTGAATCCATCCCAATTATCAATTCTTGATTTTATTTCTTGTGCTTCAGGAGTATTGCTATGGAAGTCGGGTCCTAAGCTAACATGGTGAAGATTTGAGCCTGCTTTTTGTCGTTAGGTGCAGAATCTCTGGTCTAATCCCTAAGTCCTTGATACACTTTGAGTTGAATTTGTGCAGGGTGAGAGAAAGAGGTTAATTTCATTTTGTTGCTTATGGGCTTCCAGTTTTCCCAGCACCACTTGTTGACAAGTATATCTTTTCTCCAATGAATTTTTTGGCACCTTTGTCTAGTATGAGATAACTGTATTTATGTGGGTTTGTATGTACCATTGGTTTGCATGTCTATTTTGGTGCCAATACCATGCCATTTTTGCTACTATAGCTCTGTATTATAGTTTAAGGTCTGCCATTTTTATGTCTCCTGCTTCACTCTTCTTGTTAAGGACTGCTTTGACTATTCTGTGTCTCTTATTTTTCCAAATGAATTTTATGATTGCTTTTTCTATTTTTATAAGGAATATGTTGAGATTTTAATTGGAATTGCTTTTAATCTGTACAACATTTTGGGTAGTATGGCCATTTTGACAATATTAATTCTGCCTATGCAAGAGCATGGGAGATCTTTCCATCTTCTAAAGTCTTCTTCAATTTTCCTTTTGTGTTCTGTAATTTTTATTGTAGAGGTTTTTCACCTCTTTAGTTACATTTATTCCCAAGTATTTTATTGTATTTCATTTTATTTTTGGCTATTGTAAAAGGGGTAGATTTTCTAATTTCCTTTTCAGAAGATTCATCATTGATGTACAGAAATGCATTTGATTTATGGGTGTTCATGTTCTGCTACTTTGCTGAATTAATTTATTAGTACTAGAAGTTTTCTCATGAAATTTTTTGGATCCTCTAAGTATAGAGTTGTGTCATCAGCAAATAGTGATAGTTTGAGTTCTTCTTTTCCTACTCGTATCCTTATAATTTCTTTCATCTGATTGCTTTGGCTAGAGTTTCCTGGATTATATTAAATAGAAGCAGTGAAAGAGGACATCCCTGTCTTGTTCCAGTTTTTAGGGGGAATACTTTCAGTTTTTCTCCCTTTAAAATTATGTTGGCCTTAGGCTTAGCATAGATAGCTTTTACAATGTTGAGATATATTCCTGTTATTCCTAGTTTTTCTAGTGTTCTGAACATGAAGAAATGCTGTATTTTATCAAATGCGTTCTCTGCATCTATTTGGATGATCATTTTATTCTTATCTTTAATTCTGTTGATGTGGTGAATTACATTATTGATTTCTTTATGTTGAACCAGTCTTGCATTCCTGGGATGAACCACACTTGATCATGGTGCACTGACTTTTGAATGTGTTTTTGTATACTGAGATCCAAATGGGTCTCCCTGTCTATGTAATTTTATTCCTCTCTCTTGTGCCTTTAAGATTCTATTCTTACTCTGTGTGCTAGGCATTTTTATTATAATGTGACTTGATGTAGACTTGTTGTAATTTTGTACATTTGGTGTTTTGTAAGCCTCTTGTGTTTGATTTTCCAATTCATTCTTCATGTTTGGGAAATTTTCTAATATTATTTTATTGAAGAGATTTTGTATTCCTTTGGTTTCAATCTCTGTGCCTTCCTCTATCCTGATAAATCTTAGATTTGGTTTTTTGATGCTATCCCATAATTCTTGTAAGTTCTTGTCATGTTTTTTTTTACCATCTTCACTGTGTGGTCAGATTTTATTTTTAAGATTGTATATTTTGTCTTTATTATCTGAGATTCTATCTTCCAAGTGATCTAGACTGTTGGTGATGCTTTCTATTGAGTTTTTTATTTGGTTTATTGTTTTCTTCATGTCAGGGATTTCTGATTGTTATTTTTTTCTTTCAGAATCTCTATCTCTATCTTGAAGTAATCTTTTGATTCCTGTATTTGATAACATAGCTCTTTATGAAAGTGATCTTTTGTTTCCTATGTTTTCTTTCTTATATCATCAGTTCCCAGAACATTTTAATCATGTACATCCTTAATTTCTTCGCTGATATTTTTCCTACTGTGCTGGCCATGGATTCTAATAATGTATTATCTTGACTTGTTTGGGGTACTTTCCTTCCTTGTTTTTTTTATGTTGTTCATATGTCTTCCTTTTTAGCAGTGTGGGCCCAAGGTATTAGAATTTCAACCCTATAGTCTTTTAGTGTCCCTGCAGGTTTCCAATACCTCTCCTTTAAATGGAAGATCAATATTAACAGGTCTCAGTGCAAACATTATGCAGCCTTCAACCAAATAGCTCCTATTAAGATGTTTACAAGTTTTGTTCCAATAGACAAAAATGCTGTGTTAAATTATTTTCTACAATATAAATAATAGGTTTGTGAAAGTGTCTGCAGTTTCTAATGGTGGACAAAGAGAACCAGAGGGTATAGGATGAAGTATTAAGGAGGTAGGAGATGAGGATATAGAGGTGTTAGATCTTAGGAAGTGTGTATAAAGTATCAGAAGTTGGCTCATAGTAGGAGAAAAGAGAGAAAGAGATTCTCAGGCTACAGAAAAGGGGGAAGAGAATAGACAGAGTACAAAAAACATAATAACAAAAAAATAATAAGAAAAATAAAATGTAACAATAAAAGATAAAACATATAAAACAAAACTATAATATATTATTCAGACATCCCAGTCCTCAGTAGCTGAATGCATGGAAAACACTTGCTTTCACATTTGTTGGGGATATGAGAGCAGGGAAAGAGAGAGGAAGAAAGGAAAAAAAGAAGAGAAAAGAAAAGAAACTCAAAGGAAAATTTAATGATTGTTTCTGTTGGAATTCAGTATCTTCTTTGATTCCCTTCTCATTCAGTAGATGGGGTTGTCTGTGGTTTGTTGGTGCCTCCACCCAGGGTGGAGAAGGTTATTAGTGTAGGTGGGTTTCTCTTGAAGGCAGAGCTCATGAAAGTAGGTTATAGCACTTTCTGGCCCCTATTGAAAGACTGTACCTCAAATATCTCCTTTGGGGACCACTCATGTGATGTGGGCATCTGGCATGAGCCCCTTAGGTTGCCTATAAACCCACAATTCCTGGTCTCTAATTTAGTCTCTAAACTGTATCCCTCATGCCTCCTTCCCTTTCCAGTTCCCAATAATGAACCTCTATCTCCAGAGGTCCTGTGGGCTGAACTCTGGGGCCTGTGCACCTGCTGTGGAGAGCTGTTCTGTACTGGGCAGATCAAGACCAGGATTTGAGAGCTATGGGCTGGCCACATAGCTACAGGTGCTGTGCATGATTAGTGGTGGTGGTGGGGGGGTGGGCAGTTAGAGGACTAAAGGTACCTTCATATTGCTTCTAAGGTCCCATCCAGTGTCACAAGATGGGAATTTTCCCAACTAAAGATGGCAATAGCAACAGTGGAGGTAACCCACGATGGTAATGAAAATGTCCCAAGATAGAGGTGAGTGCTTTCAGAGATGGAGCCACAAGGGTGGGCCTTGTAGTGGCATTGTGTAGTGAATTCAGAGATGCAGCTGTGGTGTGTGGTAGGTAACTATCTCCAGATCCTGTTCCCAGGGTGCAGGCTATCATGTGAAGGGGACTATGGCATTAGTAGTACTGTCCCAAGATGAAGGCAGCTGGGTGACCCCTGGGTTGGTTCATGAAGACTTGTGTGTGGGTGTAGGAGGGTCTCTAGTTCAGTATCTGGGCACAGGCAGGGTTCTTGGGTCTTGTTTCTTAATACAATCTGCTAGCCTATTTCTTTTGATTGAAGAGTTTAGACCATTTAATTCAATGGTTTTTATTGAGTTGATTTTTATTTCTTGCCATTTTGATTTATTTCTAATGTTTAAACTAGACTTGATTGTCCTTTAATTGGCAACTCTTCTGGTGTAATTCTTCCCTATGCATGTTTTCATTTTATTTTGCATTTCTTCTTTATGAAATATTTTATTGAATATGTTTTGTAATTTAAGCTTTCTTATTATGAACTAGTCAACTTCTGTTTGTCATAGAAAGTTTATATTTTATCTTTAATTCTCAAGCTTAATTTTGCTGGGTACAATGTTTTTGGTTGGCATCCACTGTCTTTCACATGTTAATATATATTATTCCAAGCCCTCTTGGTTTTTAGGGTTTGTGTTGAGAAATCAGTTGAAATCTAGATTGGTTTACCTCTAAATGTAACTAGTAATTTTTCTCTTGCAGCTTTAAACCTTCTATACTTATTCTGTAAAGTATTTTCAATATAATGTGTTTTGGACTGAATCTATTATGATTTTGTATATTTAGAGTAACATATACCGCTTGTATTTGAATTTTCATCTCATTATTAAGGTTTAAATTTTTTTCTGACATTATCTCATTAAAAATGTTGTGCATCCCTTAGCTTGTATTTTTATCCTTCCTCTACCCCAATGGTTTATATATTTGGCCTCTTGATGTCACCCTAGATTTTTAAATATTCTGTTCATGTTCTCTTAACATTTTTATTTATAGTCAACTTTATATTCAAGGTTATATACTTTGCCTTCAAGGGCTAAAACTCTATATTCAAAATGATCTAATTTATTGGCGATACTTTCCATTGAATTTTTAATTTGATTTATTGATTATTTTAGTTCCAGGATTTCTATTTAGTTCTTTTTCAGAATCTCTATCACTTTACTAAAGTTATCTTTCACCTCCTGTATTTTCTCTCTAATTCCACACCTTACACCTTCTTTTGGCTCATAGAACATTTAAATATAAACTTTTTAATTTTTCCCTCTGACATTTCCTCCACTGTGCTGTCAGTGGAGTCCATTGTCGAAGCATTATGGGCTGTTTGGGGGTGGTTTATTCCCTTGCCTTTTCATATTGTTTGTATGTTTAGCATCTAGTGGAACATTTATCACTTCTTTTAAGAAAAAACTACGTTATGAGCTTCTTTCTCTTCAGAGCTTTGGGACAGATATCCAGATATTGATACAATAAGTCAATATATGACCTCTGCTGATTCCAATATCAATAATGCTCTGAGAGATGCCATTGAGCCCTATTTAATATAATCCCTTCAGAGCCACACCTCATACTATTCAACCTATGAGAACCAAAACCTTGTTGATATTGTTCTCCAGAGTTTCTCAAATCAGGTATGCACTTGGAATCAAATTCTCTCACATCTGCTTTTCCTTTACTGCCTCCTTTCTATGTTGTGAGGAAATAGGGCATCATATCCTAGATTACTTTGCCATCTTCTCTATCCCCTGTTGTTTTTATTTTTAAAAAAATTCTCAATTTTTTTATTTTTGTAAAAATTTCTGTATTTCACTTAAACTTGGGTAGGGACTTACAGCTATAAATATCCCACTGAGTATTGCCTGAACTTCTCTCTTAATATTTGATGTTCTATTTTGCTCATTTCTACCTATTTTCTGATTTCCCTTGTGGTTGTTTAGGAGCATGTTTCTTCATTTTCATATATTTGTAAATTTTGCAGGTTTTTTTCCTATCATTGACCCACAGTTTCATTCCATTATGGTTGTAATAAATAACTAACATAATTTCAATCTTTCTAAATTTACTGAGGCTTGTTTTTAGGGCTAATGTATATTCAATCCTAGAAAATGTCACATGTGCACTTGATAATATTAGATTTGGGGTGTTTTTGGGTGGACTGTTCTATTTGTTGCCTAGTTTGGTCATAGTGTTTTTAGTAGTCATCTGTTTCTTTACTAATCTTCTGTATAGGTGTTCTATCCATTATTGAAAGTGGTGTATTGAAGTCTCCAACTAATATTATAGAATTATCCAGCTTTCCCATGGATTCTATCAATACTTGTTTCATGTATGTTTGGGTTGTATTGTTTATTACACATTGTCTAATTAAAAAAATTCTGACAGAGCTGGATGCACCCAGCCCCATAGTCACTGTTGTCAATGTTATTGACAAAAGATACATCCATCAGGAATTCAAGAGAAGAAGAGACAGAAGTCAGAGTTTGAAAGACCTAAGCAAGATCCCTTAAAAACTTGAAACTGGTACCAATTTGCTATACTTTAGTGCAGAATAGGTTATTGTTACCTCTTATAGGCCTATTTTCCTCTCTGAGTTTCAGCTACCTCAAAGCAAATGTAACTTATATTTAGTTACAGGAATCTTGGGCATTAACCAATTGAAATATTACAGCCACCTCTCCCCACATTAAATACAAACATAAAATCATATCTGGAAACTCCACTCAATTGTATGACCTTTGACTAATTCTTTAATTCCTTAGAAACTCAGTTTTCTTATCTAAATTAGAGATACACTTTATCACTAAATTGGTGTATTGAGAGAATATGGGCTTATTACCTCATACCTAGTTGCCCATTAATGATGAATGTTAGTCCCCCACGGAAGGTAATATCTTAGTCTATCTTTGTTTTCTGTTCTGAAAAACACCTACCTTTATAGGATCAAGATAATGGCTAAATGAAAATATATGAAAACACATAACTTATACAATATATTTTCTGAAATCATCACCTGATAATCTTCCCTATTTTTAAATTTTCTGTGAGAATGAAAACAAAAGGTCTAAATAACATATACAAAAATACATTTAGAAAAATCACTGGTAGAAAAATTTCCAACTCACTTTCAAAGCTTCATATATAAAATTTTCAAATATAATATTTCCATGTTGATCTCAACATTAAATTCTCAAGATAATAGGACTCATGAGTCTGATTCTTAGACTAAGCTGGCTATTGGACCCTTTGCATACAGTCTCTGCTGTACTTTGAGCTAAAAATATATGACAGTATGTAAAATTTCTCTAAACACTACATTTATTAAAAATCACATAATAATTCTGTATCTTCTTTTATTTGGTGAGAAACTCAAATTCTGTTTCTCCCCTACAAGAGTAATTGAATCAACCTAGCTCTGTGTGACCACAGGTATGTTCTTGGTGGGGCCTAGTTGATGATGGATTTCAAGAGAATTAGAAAGGAGTGAAAAGTATAGGGAGAGACTGGTAGTATAGGTTAACTGTGGTCCATAAGATAACTGGACCCTGAAAATGAGTACTGAGTAGCACATAGGATACAATAAAAAGAAAGCACAAAGGGGCCAGAAGAAAGGTTAAGATAAAGGGGTGACTGTGCCTACAGGCATGAAATCAGTTTATTTGTATAAGAAAGACATAATCCCAGCCAATACCTTTAAATCTTCAAGAAAGAGCTAACTTGGGAGATGCAGCCTTCTCCCAAGTCTATAAGAACCCCTAAATACAAGACCATCAAGAATACATAAAATAATCTGGGGGTGTAGCTCAATGGTAGAGCACATGCTTAGCATACATGAGATCCTGGGTTCCTTCACCAGCAAAACACACACACACACACACACACACACACACACACAGTAAGAATTAGGAAATAAGATATATTATGATTGGCTTTGTGATGAATGGGTACCAACTAGAGATCAATACATCTAAAAAAATACAGAAGAGGATCTAACTGCTCCCTTATAGACTGTATCTACTTGCTAGAGCTGCCATAACAAAATACAAGTACTGGTAGGCTTAAAAAAATAAGAATTATCTTTTCAATATTCTATAGGCAAAAAGTCTGAGATCAAGGTGTCCATAGGGTTCCCCTTAAGACTTTCCTCTTCTCTTGTAGATGTCCATCTCTCCTTGTGTCTTCACATGGTTTTCCTCTGTCTGTGTCCTAAATCTCCTCTTCCTCTAAGGACACCAGTAATATTAGATTAGGACCAATCCTAATGATCTCACTTTAACTTAATCACCTTTAAAAACCCTATCTTCCCATCCAATCACATTCTGAAGTACTGGGGTTAATGAATTTTGAGGCTGATGAATCCCACATGCAGAGTTGCACCCTGTGCACCCACAAACCAGATTTCTTTTGGAAAGATAATCCAAAGTGGGTGCTGTGCAGCAGAAAGAAAGAGAATCACAAGCCTATGGAATAAATGTTAGTGCTTTATCTTCTCAAACTCACAGAAGTAAAGAGCAGAATGTTGGTTACCAGGAAGTAGAAGAGAAAGATATTTGGGAGATTTGGTCAAAGAATGGAAATTTTCAGGTTTTCTGGTAGAATCAGTTTCAGAAATCTATTGTACAATATGTTGATTATACCTAATAGCAATATATTATATACTTAAAATTGATGAGAGTATATTATAAATGTTCTCATCACAAGTTAGTATGTGAGGTAATGGATATATTAAGTGGCTGGCTTTAATTATCTCATAATGTATACATATATCAATACATCATGTTGTACACCATAAATACATTTTATTCATCAATTAAAAACCTCATAAAGAACTTTTAAAAATAGTGTCAGACCCTGTACATCTAAATAAGAGGGAAGAATTAAACAGAGGATCCTTTAAAGATAGTAGGGTAGGATTTTATTATACTGTGGCATTATAATGTGCCTCAGACATACTTAAACCTTGGTTTTATCCAGTATGGAAAAGAGAATGGAGGTCCCTCAAAAAACTAAAAATGTGAGTTCCACATAATCCAGCTGTACCATTCCTGGTACACCCAATGAAATTGGACTCAGCATGCAAAAGAGGTGCGTGCATACCTAATATTGATCATAACTCTATTCACAGTAGGAACTTTATCAAGTCAGACTAGGTGTCCATCCACAGATAGTGGAGAAGGAAAATGTGGTCCAAACTCACAATGGAGAATTACTCAGCCACAGAAAAGAATGAAATAAGCCAGACAAAGAAAGACAAGCATTGCATATTTTCTTTCAAGTGTAGAACTTAAAAAAAGGAAAAGTCCTGAAAATAAAGGAAGTCCTAGCAATAAAGGAGTAAGAGGGCAAGGGGGAGGAAAGGGGGACATGCAATGGGGAGAGGATACCAGGGATGGTGGATGTGGTCAATGCACGGTGCAAGTATGTAAGGAAATGTCACAGTCAAACCTATGAATCTGCACAATTAATATGCACTAATAATTATTATTTTATAAATAAAAATTAACAATTTTTTTTAAAAAACCTTGGTTTTAAAAAAGACCTTTGATCCTAAGGTATCATTAAAAATATCAAAGGAGGACCTGGGGGGAAATTCCACTAGCTCAGTCTGCCTTGGTAATGAAATCATTTTGGAAATTAACCTAAATAGTAGTTTTCATAGTGTTTTCTTCAGATTATCAGCATCAAAATCATAAGGACACTTGTGAGAAATGCACGTCAGGCTCTATTCCCAGATCTATTGAATCATAAATTCTAGGGTAGGTCCAGCAATCCACGTTCACACAAGTCCACCAGGGGATTCTGATGCAATCTATAGTTTAAGAACCATGACTGTAAGCCCTTTGTCTGATTCTGAAATTCACTTGTATGTGCTACAAGCACTCATGTGTAGAAAAGTCCCCTTTAACAGATGAGCATCTGTTACCAGTTTTCTAAGTATGTGATGAATTATATTAAATAACTTGATTTTTTATTTGTTCTCTTTAGATATACATGGCTGTAGAGTGTATTTTGGGATGTTATACATACATAGAGTATAACTTATTCTAATTAGGATCTCATTAGAATGTGATGTGGAGTTTCACTGTAGTGTATTCATATATGAACATAGATTTTTACTACGAGTTACCCTTATGACCAAAATTTTGGGCTGGGTTAGGGAGGCAATGTGAGGCTCTGATATAAAAGGACACTCACCAGCAAACACTCCCCCCCCCATAAAGAGCCAAACAATGCCCGCCCTGTTGACTTCTTCCTAATCTCATCCTATTCCCACCAACCTACTTAAACAATGATAGCACCTCACTCAAACAAGTTCATGCACCAAATCACAATCTGGAGGTTAGGTGTGATTTTTTGGAGTGGGATAAGAGGAATTATTAATGAAAATTCCTTTCCTCCAACCAAGCACACATATGATTTTTTTCCTGAGGTTTGCTTTTGTGAAGCAGCCACATATCATTTAGGAGGTGGTGATTTCAGCACCATGGAAAAGTGGATTCCTTTAAGTCCCCAAAGTAAAACTAGCCCTAAGTGAACACTAGTGTCTGACTGGGTTACAGAGAAGTAAGCAGTGCTCCCAGGGAGGCTTCACTCTGCAAGGAAGGAGACTTGCCTTTTCATTATGAGATAGTCCTTTCAAAACTATCATCTGTGTTTAAACAAGCTTTTTGTTCCACTAAATTGTAATTTTTCAGTTCTATAAACTGAGCATTGATAAGTTATCATTCTGCCCCTTGTACAACACCACCTTCAGTTTGAGAACAAGAATAGCTCTTCCATGTTCTCCTGAAATGATTCAAATATAATTTATCAGTTACTGGTCTCTGGTTACCCAAGTAGCAGTCTATTTTAGGAGGACATTATACAGGTTTATTAGAGGCTTGCATCTGAAAATTATCTTCATGCTTAGCTATACTTTTTAGATGAGATCTCACTGTGTTGCCCAGGCTGGTCTCAAATTCCTGGGCTCAAACAATCCTCCATCCTCTGCTTCTCTATTAGCTGGGAATATATAACTGCAGCACCATGTCCAGCTTTAGCTACATTTAAAAGAAACTGTTCAATTTGCCAGATTTTATTCTCAACTATCCTGACCTCCTGTTCCTAAACCATACCTTGTGCTAACCAGTTATGTATTTATTTATGATCTCTAGATGTTAGAGGTTTCAACGTTTGTATTATTTCAAATACATTTAATTGCTGAGACTCTAATGAAGCTTAATATAGCATCTGTATGGCATCTTTCATGTATGTATCTCCCATCCCCTTTTCAAAGTAACTTATTTATACCACAGGAGGCAGGAAGATGCCATAAGCACCAAGTTTCCCATATTTCAAAGAGAAAAATACACAGTTGAGACAAAATTATATATATATATATATATATATATATATATATATATATATATATAATCATTGACTAAGCCAGAAACCAAACACAAGGCACTTCATCTAATACTATTCAATCCTCTCCCTTTATTCTCAAAGGTCAAAACTTACCACAAACTCCACACAAGACAGTCCTTTAAGTAATGCTAGCCATGTGAAAAATCTCCACTTTTCCCTCTTCTTTGCTTAGATTAAGAATGCACCTAAAGCAGTGAACACTAGGTTTCCTTCCTTCCACAAGAATAAGCCATCCCCTGTCAAGCTACTTCTTCTAGACCCAAAACCTACTCTCAGCTCTTTTCCAAATCATTCAATACAAACAAGTTGACTTTAACTCCAATGTGAATATATTATCATTAAGATTTCACAGGTAGAATTTTTAAAAATAATTACATTTAAATTAAATAAAAATGATTTCCTACTAGGAAACAATTCAATGAAAACTACATTGTTTTCACATAGAGGCAAGGATTACCATCACCTGAAATAGAGACAATGCATTTTAACCTTTGTCAATAGATGATTTGCAATCAAGACACCTGATAAAGGAATAATAGCTGTAGTCACATGAACTAATGAAGGATCAAACCCAGGCTAATTATTTCAATGTTTCTTTGGAGAATGAAGCTGTATTGACATGACAGATACCCTGGGAGATGCATTTTCTCTGTCAGGTGACACAATGTCAGCTTCTAAGTCCATGTGTCAACATCAGCACCATGAGGCACAGTAGCCTCTGACAAATGCATTCAAGTTTATTAAAATCATCAGAGGGTAAAGTATACATACTTTACAAAAAATGGTTAACCAAGAACCAGGCAAAACTATCTGTAAATAAAGGCCAGTATCATTGGTTTAGAAAAAAAGAAAATAAAAAATAAAGAATTACTGAGTGGCCAAGACATTCTAGGGACATTGAATGTCAAAATGAGTGAAATCCCAAACATGAGGAACACCCAATGGGAATCTTTAAAAATACAAGAAAATTCCCTGGACTCAAAATTATCTGTTTTCCCCACTGGCTTGAGCCTTGGGCCTGGGGCCCTCCCTATTGGGCTAGTACAACTTTTCTGAGGCCTGTACTTCAAGGAGCAAATAACAAGGACAAGACTCCATCAAATTTTCATCCTCAACTTCTGTGTGTTCATTGGTTTCTCAGATTGGTATCTCTAGTAAAAGGAAAAACGTGAGAAGAATATGATGGTGGGAGAAATTTTTTCTTAAAAAATAAAGATGAGGAGTTGAGACATGGTTAGAAACTGAGAAATTAAAACTCTAAAAATAGTATTCAAGGATCACAAAGAATGTGGACACACTGACTCTACTTGAGACAGAACTGTATCAGACACCATAGGACTTCTGTTTCTTAGTCTGATTTTTATGAATATGACTAAACCAACTTTCCTTCTGTGGCTCTAATATGTACAGGTGAAAGTATTACACTGGCTTCAATATATAAGTTAATGGCAAAATAATGATTTGCCTTCAGCTACCCTATAATTAATTACATGTATACATGTTTATCCAACTGGGCAAATTTTACAACTATCTGGTTTCCCTTCAATGCTACAGAATGGAACTGAAGGGAGGTAAAGATTGCAGCCTTGATGAGTCTACAGCAGAAGACAGGACTCAGGCAAAGTATGCATGGCAAAAGACAGCTACAGCTAGCAGGATGATGCCGTTGATGTTCACTACTGTCCTCCACAAAGGCTTCTCAGAGGTGTCTGTCAGCTTCATCTTCATAGCTGCCTCCTCTTCCTTGGTCATCTTAGGTCCCTTCTGGTCCAGCCCACAGAACAGGTCATAGGCCCGCCTGAAGCACCCTTTTCTCTCCTCAGGAACTTCTGCATCAAGGGAAAGGCATAAAAGAATTATTGGATACAGATTCAGGAGAGATGAGAAGGGGCTTCCAGAAAGATGCTACACCATGAAGCATCTCCATTCTGAAGAAATTTCTTAATTTTCTTATTTTCAGGAATGGGAGTAGTAAGTACAAGTACAAGACAATGTTGGATGGATTCTACATTGTCACAATCAACTAGCCTGAACTGTTTATCAGACAAATGAAATTTATTTTGATTTAGAAAATTTAGATCAAGTGATAGTTTATGAGAGAGAAATGTTAACAATTGGCTGGTAAGCTGTGGTGTGAAGGACATGGAAAACCCACCTGTGAAATACATAAACTCATAGCTCTCTGCTGTGTTAATGGAAAGCAACAAGGCTGGCATGACAGGAGTGAATTGGCTACATCTGTGAATTCTAAGCTTCCACATCAGATCCACCTGGATGGCAAAGAAAGGTCTGAACCATTCCTGATGCAAAGTAGCAGTGATCAATACTTCTGGGCCTTAAGATCTGGTGTTTCATATCAATACTGATGAGTCAAACTATTCAAGTGGCCCTTACACCCAAAGTGGATGCCTACCAGGGAATGGATTCCCTTCTGAGTTCATGTGTGGCACCAGAAGTAGGCGGACCCAGTTTACAATCTCTCTCTTCCACTCACTAATATGAGATCAAACACATTATATTTTTGGCACCATCTTCAGAGAACACTCTTCTGCACTTTCCCATTTTCACAAGTCACAGATATTTTTAAAACAGGCACAGAATTTTAGAACTGGAAACATCCTCAGTGATCCAGGGCATAAATGTATCACAACTGGTACCAAGTCCAGTCTTGTGGCCTTGTTAATTCACTTCTTTATATTTTGGGTATCTGTAAAAGTAGATAAATACTGGCTTGTTTGCTTTATTAATGAAAATTTAATGATATATTTAATCTAATGATTTAATGAGAGGAAACTCATTACATAGTATATATTAATAAGTAAAAAGTTCCTCCCACTCTCTCTCTTTTCTCTCTACATGAGACATGCCCTTTTGTACCTCTCCCATCTATTTGTTTCATCCCAGATGGACTCACTGAGTAGCTCATGTGCCAAATAAATACATGGTTATCTGAGTTAATATAAAGTTGAGTGGTTTTGGGAAAGTATCTACATCTTATTTTTCTCACCTATAAAATTGGAAAAAGTATCTTTGCATTATCTGCCTTAAATTATGATATGAATACAAAATGTATCATTAAATGAGTAAGTTATTTATAACTAAGTGTTATAAAAATGTCACTGTCAATCATATGATAATGGTGGTGGCGATGCATATGATAAGGGGATGGTAATGCAATTGCCAATATTCCTCATAATGCTGTTTCTCAGAGAATGGTGATTGTGACACCCATGGTCCATCAAGAGAGCTTAATTTACTGTGCTTTAGTATGGTAGAGTGTTTCTTATTATTTCACCATAAGTTATCAAAGAAAAACAATTCAAGTTCTTCCATGAACCTCAGAGGTTGCCAAGCTAATTCTTCTCCCAATGAGAGAGTCTCCTCTATAATATCCTTGAGAGACACATATCTGAACTCATCCCTTTCTAGATCAATTCACTAAGAAAACTCTTCCTTAAAATCAATCATATGGTGATAATTATAGTCAATTCTTAAAATATCCAAATAGAATACTCAAAGCTAAGGAACAGGAATTTTAAAAAATCAATTCACTTTCCCAAGGTAATGAAAAATAGAATTCATGATTCAATATCAGTTCCACCTCATTATAAAAACTCCCCCTACCCTCTATCTCAATAGAGATTGAATACAGGGACATTCTATAATTCAACCATCGGCCCAGTTCTTTTTATTTTCTATTTTGAGAGAGCATCTCATTTAATTGCCTATGCTGGTCTCATATTTGCAATCCTCTTGCCTCAGCCTCTTGAATCACTATGATTATATGTATGCATCACCAAACCCAGATCCATAACCTAGATGTACAATAGTCTACATTCTTACTCTGAGTTAAAATTAGATGGATCCTTGAGTTCATCAGTTTCATATCTCTTCTCTGGTACAAAAATTATCTCTTCTTCCATATTAACACTTCTTGATACTCAAGGCTCCTTATCCATGTCCTTCTAAAATCTGATACTCTCACTCAGTATGGAAACACTTTTTAAAGTAGAAGAGGAAGGGGTCATGTTCACAGGGCTAAGGTGTAGTTTTGTGGTACAGCAGTGGTCTAGTAGGTGCAAGTCCTTGTTTTAATTCCCAGTATCACAAAAAGGAAGAGAACAAGAAAAAGAATAGCGGGGCATGTTCATGCCTGGCTGCTCCAGGAAAGCAGGAAGGAACTGCCTGATGTCAGTATCATGGACAGCTGCCTGTGGCTCCATGTTCCTCCAGTACCCACAGAGATGTTGGTTTCAGAAATGAAATGTTCTTAGAGATTAAGAGCATATTATATCAGGGCCAAGACCATTAACAGTCTCTCCCTCCCAGTGCCTCAATTTGTGTCTATAAAGTGAGATAATAAGATCTTAGGATATTTATGGCCCTTTCCAGAGCTAGAATTCTATGACATTCCTAATGGCCAGATTCAAAATTTTCTCTGCTTCATCTGGCACTCTACTTCACATGGAGCAATGAGCGCTCCAGTCCAGTACCAGCAAAAGCATCTGATCTTGAGCTCCCCTACTTCTGCACACCACACACATCCATTCCCCATGTATGTATCTCACCAATATGGTGAGTAAAAGTTCCAACATTGATGCTAAACAAGACATTAATTTAAAAGGAAAGCCTCTAGGCACTAACTAAGCATCATCTCAGGCTTCCAGAGAAATTTGATTTTCTAAGTCTGATATGGAAAGACATAAGATCCCAACAGTCTCTATTCTTTTATTCTCTTAATGTTACTAGAATTGAATAAAGCTTCCCCCCCATCTTTTCTGTTTCCAAACTATGTCAGAAGAGCCCTGACCTGCCTCTTACCTATGACCATGCCCCAAAGCATGGTCAAGTCAGGGTGACAAACTTCTCATGCACTGATTCAATGAGCACTGTAAATTTGAGGGGTAAGGTAGCTGAAATGGCCCCGTACCTCCCTTCCTGACCTAAATCAAGCCTCATCATAAACTTTCCAAAATCCACTTATCCATCTCATCTTTCCTCATTCCTCCTAGGGAAGGGATCTGAGCTCTGATGAAGGCATTTAGTGAAAGCTTTACACAGTCTTGCTGTTGTAAGAGTACTTTTTTTGTACCAGGGATTGAACTCAGGGGCACTCGACCATTAAGTCATGTCCTCAGCCCTACTTTCTATTTTATTTACAGACAGGGTCTCACTGAGTTGCTTAGTGCCTTGCTTTTGCTATATCTGGCTTTGAACTCATGATTCTTCTGCCTCAGACTCCTGAACTGCTGGGATTACAGGTGCACACCACCACACCCAGCAAGAGTAACTTTTTATGGCTTGGAAATCAGCTTTGACTCATAAATCACCTATTTCAATGGTATCCTTCGGGGATTCCTGGAGGTCCTCCTCTTCTGCATCCAGGTCAATACGTTCCTCTGTGCTGTTGCGAAGACTCCAACACAGACGATAGAGCTATGGGAAAACAGAGAAAAAGTTAACATAAAAATCCAGTGTCTTCAGCCAAGCAGTAGGAGAGCAAAGAGATAATAATCAAGAAAGGAAAAGGAATGTGGACTCTTAGTACCAACAAAAAACATAGATTACATTTCTCACCCACTGCATAATCTCTCAATATATTGGAAACTTACATGTAGATAATACCCATGTATACATGATATATGGATATTCATAAGTTAAAGAGGCTGCCTCAAATAAAGAAATGTTTGTACAGTGATTATTTTTACACATGATAAATGAATTGTTCCTTTTAGCATTGGTACTAGGAAGCAAGACTAGACAAAACAACCATTTGTCCAGATCAGCAGTGTGAGGTCATAATTTTATACTATGTCATATTACAGGGATAAGAATATGCAGAGGGATACATCAAGTTGGTAGAATAGAGACAGCCAGCACTAGTTTGCTCCTCCATGGGATGGAAACAAAGAAAAACATTGTGTAACTGCTCACAGAAGTAAGAAACTATGAGTGAACACTGGAAATTGGTAGCACAGAAAATTAAACCTGATGAATTCCAGAGACAATAGAGAATAGCAAAGCAAAAGAGGTAGAATACCCCAGCTCCTGGTGCCTGACACTCTAGTCAGGGGAAGGCACTGATTCCTGCAAGGAGGTAAAGTCTACAGAAAGGGTAATGGCATGGCATAGAAGGATGTACCCTGCAGACTAACAGCTTAAATAAAGATGACCTGGAGTCTGCTTAGCAAGCTAACTTTAAAGAAACTGCATCTCTCAGCAAACCCTCAGAGTGCTATGGCGAGGATCCAACTTGAGTAGGGTCCTTTTGTTAGGGATTAATCAGCTCTGGGGTCAGAAAACCCAGCAAAATCACATTTCAGTGTCCCTATGAGCATTCCTGTGCACTGACTGGGTATGCAGTGGCCAAATGAGCTAGTATGACTTGGAAGAGTGTCCCTGACAAAATTTTGCTGAGAAATTTATGCAAGTATTTATTTATGATTTACTTATTTATGATTTATTTATAAAGGGAACATAGACTGCAATATATATGAGAATGGATGGAACAGAAATTCAGCAGTTTTCCCTTGTGTTACTTGAAATAACCCCAGAAGTATATTATTTTGGGGGCCAGGTCTGAAGTCATGAGGATAGAGGTCAGCAAATCATTTGGTTCCCACAACCAAAAGTACAGAACAAAAAATAAAGGCTGCAATAGAGCAGTGCAGACTCACTATTCAAACCAAAGCAGATTTCTCAGTGGAAAACATTATCACCAGGAGGGTATGGAATGATGTATTTCAAATACTGAAAGAAAGTAATGCCAATCTATATTAGTATACCCAGCAAAGTTATTCTTCACATTTGAATGATAAATAAGGACCTTCTATGCTAATCACAAACAAAGCGAGTTTATGGCCATGAAGCCAGCACTGCAGAAGATACGTAAGGGACTTCTATACCTAGAAGAGGAATAATGATAAACACAATCATGAGAACACAGGAAAGAATAAATCTCACTAAAAGAGCTGATAAGCAAATAACAATTAGGAAAAAAAACAAACTTAATTAATGTGTAAAACATCAATCTTCTAAGATGAATAAGAAAAATAAACATAGAATATCCAAAACAACTAGAAGCTAAACAACAAAATTATATAAACCTACACATACATTTCAACAGTAATCCTGAATGTAAATAGTCTGAATCCTCCAATTAAAAAATACATACAGGCCAACTGGATTAAAAAATAAGATGTAGCAATCTGCTGCATACAAGAAACTTATGTCATCATCAAGGGCATGAACAGACTAAAAGTGAAAGGATGGAGAACGATATTTCAAGCAAATGAAATATGAAAGCAAATAGCAATAGCTGTACGCATATCTGACATAACTGACTTTTAGCCAAAATTTGTCAGAAGAGACAAGGAAGATCGATACAGATTGATAAAGGGAACAATTCATCAAGAAGATATAAAGATCATAAATACATATGCACCAAATGTCAGGGTACCCAGTTTTGTAAAACACAGACTATTGAATATAAATGGAGAGATAAGATTAATACTATAATAGTAGGTGACTTCAATACCACACCCTCAGCAAGTGATAAGATCACCCAGACAATAAACCAACAAAGAAACATCAGAGTTAAATTATGCTACAGATCAGATGAACTTAATATACAACCATAGAAATTTCACCCAAAAACTGTACAACACATATTTTCATAAGTACATGGAAGATTTTCCAAAATAGATCATATATTAGGCCATAAATCAAGTCTTACATATACCAAAAAAATTGAAATAATTTCTTATATCTAATCAGATCATAATGGAGTGAAACTAGAATTAAGAGGAAGAGAAACTACACAGAAATTATACAAACACATGGATATTGAACAATATACTTGTTTTGGGTGGTATGGGGGTATTCTACCTCTGAGCTACATCCTCAGCTCCTTCTTTAATTTTATTTTGAGACAGGATCTCACTAAGTTGCCCAGGCTAACCTCAAACTTGTGATCCTCCCTGACAAGTATCTGGGATTATAGATGTCACCACCACACCAAGCTGACAATACACTTTTGAATGTACAGTAAGTCATTGAAGAAATTTAGAATGATATTTAAAAATTTCTAGAATCAAATGAAAATGGAAATATAACATATCATAATCTGTAGGATATAATGAAGACAGTATGAAGATGAAAATTTAGAGCTATGAGTGTTTGCATTAACAACAACCAAAAAAAAAAAAACCCACAGAGATTATAAATAAATACCCTAAGCAATGCAAGGCCTTAGAATGACAGAAACAAACTAAACCCCAAGTCAGTAGAAGGACAGAAATAATAAAGATTAGGGTAAAAATAAATAAAATAGAGACTAAATGAATAATACAAAAATTTAATGAAACAAAGAGTTGGTTCTTTGAAAAGATAAAATTCACAAGTCCTTGACTAAACTTACTAAAAGGAAGAGAAATAAGACCCAAATAAATAGAAAGAGATAAGAAGGGGAATATACAATAGATATCATTGAAATTCACTGGATCATTTGGGAGTATTTTTTTAAAAAACTATATGTAAAACAAATTGGAAAATATCACAGAGATGGACAAATTTTTGGAAACATATAACATTACAAAATGAATCAAAATAGAAAATAAAACTAAAAAGCCTAAATAGATCAATAACAAGAAATGAGATTGAAATAGTCATAAAAAGTTTTCTAACAAAGAAAAATTCAGAACAGATGCACTGTTGAGTTTTGCTAAATTTTTAAAGAAGAAATAATGCCAAATACCAAAGCTCCTCAAAATATTCCATAAATTAGAAAGGGAAGGTACCTTTTAAACCAATTCTACAAAGCTAATATCACCCTACTATCATAACATGATGAAGACACAACACACATACACATAAGGAAACTATAGATCAATATCCCTAATGTCATAGTCCAAAAATTCTCAATCAAATTGTTGCGACTTGAATTCAACAGCACATTAAAAAGATAATACACCATGAACAAGTTAGTTTCATTTCAGTGATGTAAGAATGGTTCAACACACACAAATCAATAAATGCAATACAGTACACAAATAAAACCAAAGACAAACATCACATGATCATCTCAATAGATTCAGAAAGAGCCTTTGATAAATTGTGTATCTCTTCATGATAAAAATTCTGATTATAATTAGATATGATAGGAAAATCAGAATTTTGTTGAACTTCCTTATACTTGTTTAGAATATAGTATTGTTTTTAGTCTGAATTACATAATGCTTTAATTAACAAGGACCATAAAATTCTTATTCTAGCCCTGTCTGTTGAGAAGGCATATTGGAAAGTGAAGAAAAAAACCTGATTACATTAGGGATAGAAGTATCATATGTCAACACAGTAAAGGCTCTATATCACAAGCCCATAGCCAACATCATTCTGAATGGGAAGAATAAAAGCATTTCCTCTAAAAATCAGGAAAATATGAGAATGTCCACTCTCATTACTCTTATTCAATATATAAAATTTCATCTGGAGCAATCAGGCAAGAAAAACAAAAGAGATTCAAAGAAAAAATGAGGAAGTCAAATTTCCCCTGGTTGCAGATAGTACAATTTTATACTTAGAAAGCCCTAAAGACTATACACATACACACAAAAAAAACCCTTTTAGAACTGATAAACAAATTCAACAAAATAGCAGAATATAAAACCAAACATATAAAATCGATAACTTTTTAATACACCAAAAATGAACTTCCTGAAAAAGAAATTAGAAAAAAACTATTCACAATAAGTGAAAAAAACACAAATAAATAAAATATTCAGGAATAATCTTGACCAAAAAGATGAAAAAATTCTACAATAAAAATTTTAAAGCACTGAAGAAAGAAATTGAAGAAGACACTAGAAGGTGGAAAGAACACCAGTGGGAGAATGAATATTGTTTAAATGAATACACTACCAAAAGTGATATACAGATTCAATATAATCCTCATCAAAATACCATTGACATTCTTCACAGAACTAGGAAAAACAATACTAAAATTAATATAAAAGCACAAAAGACCCATAACAGCCAAAGCAATCCTGGACAAAAAGAGCAACACTGTGGGGATGATAATTCCTGGTTTCAAAATATACTAAGAGCAATAATAATAAAAATAGAATTGTATTTAAATAGAATAGAAGACTCAGAAATAAATTCATGCATCTATAGCGAACTGATCCTCAACAAAAGTTCCAAAAACATATGTTGGAGAAAAGACAGCCTTTTTAACAAATTATGTTGGGAAAACTGAATACCCACACGGAAAAGATTGAAACTAGGCCCCCTGTACAAAAATCAAGTCTCACCCTGTATAAAAATCAACTCAAATAAATAAATAAATAAACTCGAAATGAATCAAATATATTAATGTAAGACCTGAAGCTTTTAAATGACTAGAAGAAAGCATAGATGTTGCTACAGGCAACAATTTCCTGAATAGGATTCCAATAGCCAAGGAAACAAAATAATTGAAAAACAGGATCGCATCAAATTAAAAAGCTTCTGCACAGCAAGAGAAATAATCATCAGAGTAAAAAAAAAACAACCTACAATATAGGAGAAAAAATCTTTGCTAGCTATTCATTTGACAAAGGATTAATATCCAGAATATATAAATATTTTTTTTAAAGTTAACAATAAAACAATCTAATCAAGAAATGAGCAAATGATGTGAACAGATACTTCTCAAGAGAAGAGTATGAACAGCCGATAAATATGTTTTTAAATGATGAATTTTTTATTCATCAGGCAAATGCAAATCAAAACTATACTGAGATTCCATCTGACTGGGGAGTAGTCAGAATTGCTATTATAAAAATTAAAAAATAAATTACAAACGCAGGCAAGGAGGTGGAGAAAAAAGAACCCTTATACAATCTTGGTAGAAATGTAAATTAGTTTAGTCACTATAGAAATCAATATGGAGTTTTCTCAAAAATCTAAAAATAGAACTACCATACAATCCAGCCATATCAATCTGGGTATATATCCAAAAGAAATAAGTCAGCATAACAAAGAGGTAACTGCACACCCATGTTTATTACAGCACTATTCATAATTGTAAAGTTATTGAATCAGCCTAGGTGCTCATCAACAGATGAACAGACTTAAAAATTGTATATAGACACTATGGATATCATTCAGTCATAAAGAATAATGAAACCATGTCATTTTCAGGAAAATTGATGGAATTGGAGGATGTTAAGTGAAATCAGCCACACGAAGAATAAGTGTGGCATGTTTTCTCATGCCCATTAGTACCTTGGTTTTTCTACTTTAAAATGAAACAGAGCTAAATGTGTTTGGGGCTACAAGACTAAGTATGGGGAAGCAGGTGATAGTTTTATCAAAGAAAATCTGTGACAGTCAATTAACATCATGGTGATTCTACAGTTACAAAATCAGTTTTTATTTGACATATAGTTTTGTCACAGCTTTTGAAAATTTGGCAATGAAGCTGAAGGTCTGTTAATAATTTTATAGATCCTTGTATTCATGTATGCATGAATAAAGTATTAATAAAAACTTTTCTCTTTTCTATGGGTATATATGATCTTGGGTTAGCTTTCTACCTTTTTTCCCTTGGAAACCTGAAAAAGGTGGAATACCATTTGGATTGGTTTTGCAGATTTATATTGCTTATAGTCCCATAATTACTAATTTTTCTAGATTTGGAGGGATACAAATGAACCCTAAATAAATGGAAGCATCTAGATTTAAAGAAGAATGCTTTTCATTTATGAAGTCTTAAATCAACTGGACCTTGATATTATGCTATGATTTGAATATCAGCTCCAAAACTTATGTTGAAATTTAACTGCCATTGTGACAGTATTAACAGGTGTCAGCATCCTACAGTGATACAGGCACATCACTGTTTATAGCAGTGCAATTCACAATAGTCAAGTTATGGAACAATCCCAGGTGCCCATTAACAGATGAATCAATAAAGAAAATGAGTCATGTATACACAACGGACTTTTACTCAGCTATAAAGGAGAATGGAATAATGCCATTTGCTGGTAAATGGATGTAATTAAAGAACATCAGGCTAAGTGAAATAAGTTAGATTCACAAAATCAAAGGTCAACTGTTTTCTTATACAAGCAGAAATTAGAAACAAGGGGGAAACAGGGTTGGAGAATCCCACAAAAACAGAAGAAAGGTCAGTAAATTACAGAAAAGGGATTAAGGGTGATAGAGGATAGATGGGAAAAGGGAGGAACTGCAGAATTGAATTGATCAAGTTATGCTATGTACATATATGAGTATACCACATTGAATTCCCCTCCATGTATATCTACAAAGCACCAATTAAAAACAATGAATAAACAGAAGTAAGTTCAGTAGAGTAGAGGAAGAAAACTGGGACAGGAAGGACAGAAGAAAATATGCAACTACTGAGGATTGAAATGGACCAAATTATATTCCATATATGTATGAATATGTCACTATTGAACATATGAACCCCACTATTATTTATAACCATATTACACTAATAAGAACTTTTTTTAACAAAAGGATAATTAGATCATGAGGACTCTGTCCTGATGAGTGGATTAAATCTACTATTGTGGGAGCACTTTTCTGATAAAAAGATGAAGTTTGGCCTCTATTAATTTATAACCCTCTCTCATTCTTTCTTGCCAAATAATGACTTCCATGAGGTTATGATGTGGCAAGAGGGTCCTTACCAGGTGCACCCCTCAATCTTAGACTTACCAGACTCAAGGACAGAAAATGAAATAAATTTTATTACTTATAACCTATCCAATCTGTTGCATTCTGTTATAGCAGCAGTAAACAGACTAAGATATATTGTTAGAAATATCTTGAATTTTATAAACAACTCTTTGGCAGCTTAAGTGGAAAATATCAAAAGGTAAAACATACTACAGATTTCCCTGAGTTTAGAAATTTTTGTAACCAGGCCTCAGAAGCTTCAACTATGGGAAAGTTACAGGAAACACCAGTTCCTATTTTGAACATGGGTTTCTGAGCCATGGTAGCCCCGTGCTTGCTCATGTGATCTCATTTCCCTTGCACATGTACTATCACTCAGGGAGTAGGATCCAGAGATAACCCCCCTGGACTGAAGTGTGGACTGTCAAAAGATTCCCATTAAAAATGCACTCTTGAAACTTCCTAGCTGGCATACCATGTTTCCTATCCTGTGTCCTTCTACACAAAACTAAGGGCAAGTACAAACCATTTTATTCATGCAGATGGGAGATGTCTAGTTGAGCTGAGGTCAATCAAGAGTGCTGCAACATGAATGTGAAACAAGGACAGACGAGGTCTTCTGAATGGATACTCACATGCACATCTGGAATGGGCTTGGTGAAGAGGGAGATGACCACAATGGTGATGACAGAAATGACAAAGAGGATAATGGCAAAATACAAGTAGTGGACCCCACAGATAATGGTGGGACAGTTGCTGGGCTCCATGCAGCTCCCAGTTCCATAGGCAAACTCAGTAATCATACGGGAAATTCCAATCAGAAATCCTAGGATGAGTCCCCAAAAGGCTCCCTGTGAAAGAAAAACCTGAATTAATGAGTGCTGAACCCACAAAACAGGTGGGAATTCTAACATTCCAAGAGACGGGCAGAGGCAAAGGAATAAAGCTGAGAGAAATGCTAGCTCTAGACCATCTGAAGCCAGGACATCATGGTGCAGGACAGGGCTGGGATTGTTAAGTTAGGCTTCCAGGGGGTCTCTCTATCTTGTTTCAGCAGCATGATTTCACCTGCATCATTAAACAAGGACTCATAATATAATGGGGTAAAGTGATTAATAACTCATATAGAATTTTAATCTCCCCTAAATTCCAAAAAATTCCTTTTAACTTAAAAAATATTTGAACTCTCCACCTCATCTATTGTCCCCACCTGCCTCCAGATTTACACCTATTCAGATATAAAGTAAGTACTTGTAAAATATTTTGTCTTCTTTGAAGACACTGAAAAAAAATAGGTATTTGTGGGGTAGAGAAAGTAAATTTTCCATATATAAATAATAATTCTTCCTTCTTTAGTCCCTGTTACAAATAAAAAATATCTCTTTTTAGTTTAATAACATAACATTATATAATGCATTTTGATATCAAATTTGGGGTTTGTATATGAGATACACAGAAATTTTCCAAAGACTAAGAGGGGACTATTTTTTCAGAGAATTTTTTAGACTCTTCTTTCTTCTTCCTTTCCTTTCTTCCATATCTTTTCTTTTCTTTCTTCCTCCTTTTTTCTTTACTTTCCTTCACCTTTCTTTCTTTCTTTTTTTTTTATTGGTTGTTCACAACATTACAAAGCTCTTGACATATCATATTTCATACATTAGATTGATGTGGGTTATGAACTCCCAATCACCTTTCTTTCTTTGCTTCTTCCTTTGCTTGCTTTTTTTTTTTTTTTTTTTTTTGCCTTTTGGTCTGCACTCACTTAAGGTCCATATCTATTTTTGAAAGCTACATATTAAGTGATCAAGTGGCAAATGAGAATGTGCAATTAGAATGGTGGCCAAAATGAATCTTCATGATTTTATCAAGTATTGATCAGTCCCTTAGCTAGCCACAGTTACTCCTACACTATAATCCAAGTGTGTTAAATTAACAGCTATTCTTTAAGTATGCCATGTATGTTTATGTCCTAGGACCTTTGTTCAGGTCATTCTTTCTATCTAGAAGACTTGGGATAATTCTCTTCCTGGTAAATTTCTCCTGTCTTAAATACAATAAAATAGAGAGAACTGGGTGGGTTCATTCTCCTTGTGTGGCCACAACACTGTGAACACACCTCCATGCCAGCCCAACTCTCCTGCCATGCAATCACTCATTCAGTTCTCTGCCTCCTCACTTGAACTTGGAGTTTTCCCAGAAAAGGAACCAAGTTTCACTCACTTAATGTAGCTAGTGCCTGGCACCATGCCTGGTATCTGAAATTGTCTATTAAATTAATAAATGAGTAAGAAAAAAGGTTTCTCATTCATCCCCCATAATGTATTCCTTAAAAAACATTTTTAAATTTTAGTTAGTATGAATAATTCTGATAAAACTTACCAAGAATTTTTTTCTTTTTTGGCAATTAACTTCTATTCCTTTATCATTACTCTCAAGTGGCTCTTAAAAAAACTGATAGCCTTTCATATTTTCTTGTGCATTTTAGGATATCCCTGACAACTAACCACTAGATATATGCAGGGTTCTCAGAAGCAAAACTATCAAAAATGTTTCCAGACATTGACAAAGTCCCCCTTGAAGAGGGTGAAAAAACACCTCCAATGGAGAATAAATATGGTCTATCTCAATTCTTAGCTTTATTTTTGAAAGCACTGGTCTATTACCAAATTAGATATTCTTGTGGCCTAATATAGTACCCACCTGGGCTCTTAGTTGATAATTTGTATTTTAGAAATATTCCAGGGAACCAGCTTTCTGCTAATAACTACTAAAATTTGTCCAAAGATATTCATCTATGTCTCTGTTGAGATTACTTTCTTGTTTAATTCTGATTTCTCCAAGGTATCTGTGTACCCAGTTTTGAATAACTGGATTATCTTTCTCATAGCACAAATGTGGAAAGAACAGATATACCTGTTGTATTTTGTGTACCTCAAAACTGGGTTTTTCCACTGAGGTACTTCCCTGATGCAGTATATATCTGTTTCTGTCCTTTTGAGAGTGAAAAACTGTTTCCAATTAAAACTGTTATCAATTTTATTTTATTCTTTCAGATAGTAAGCCACATGGTCAGCACTGCTGCTCTTTCTCAGTTCTTCCCAGGTAGATAGATGGTTGGAAATAGAGACCGCTGAGCAACACCCCAGTCATACAACATATCCAAAAGCATCTTTCTCATTGTTTTTTAAAAACAGCAATGGCACCCCACTGTTGGCTTAAATTCTTTAACCTGGCTTTCAAAGTGATCATTCCTATTCTAACTTTGACCTGCTTTTCCAGCTGCATATTCCATTATTCACAAACTCTCTCTCCAGCCAGGTAAGATTCCTTGCAAGTCCCTTGTCTTCCCCTTATCCTTTCTTTTCCACATTGGGCAAATCTCTTCTCTCTGCTTAAATTCTTTCTCTTTCTTTTAAAATTTTAAATCCCTCCAGATCCACTTTTCCAAGGTATCTTCTCAAATGATTTCAGCACATGTTGATTGATACAGCCTTTCCTGAATCTCTTCCTACTTACATTTTGAATCAAATTTTTTATAATGCCTCAATTCTTATCTATCTTACATTGTTTTTCAGATAAAATGTTTGAGCAACAGGACCTTTTCCTTCACTGGGTCCTGAATAGTGCTGGCTGAAAAACCAAGTTCAAACCATAGCCACTGGAAGTAACTTATGCTAGGATTTCCTGTGGAGCTGCTCACCCAGAGACTACAAACTTCATAGGAGGCTCCATGAGGTCAGGTCAGAATCACCAAGGTTGGATAGAAAATGTACAATATGAGTTGGGACCCTGTACCAAGAAGAACAGGGTACTTATAGAGAAAGTAGACCCCGTATTAACTCCTGAGGAGTTTATTCCAACTCTTAGAGAGTCCCCATGGTCCATAGAGACTTTCTCATAAACCTTTAGAGGCACATCCATTTCTTCTTAAGATCTCTGGGAAACAGAATCCCTTCTGCAGAGAATATACCCATAGAAAATTCTGTGGCAGACTGACTTTTCTGAACATGTCAAAGCAATACCTACAGGTTCAGTGATTCTCTTCCAGAAAACAGCAAGCAGGAAGACAGCTGCAATGGGTGGTCCCAAGTAACTGGTAATGGACTGGATATAATCAAAGAGCTGCCCACTTTGCGCTGACTGCACAATGGGCACCCAGGCAATGCTGATGGCAATCAGAAAGAGAATGAACAACCTGAAATCAAATTCCCCATGACAGAATGTTAATAAATAATCCTACATAAATAAATATATATTACTATGTGTCCCACACATATATACACACGTCACTTTCAAACATATATACACATATGTATCTGTACAAATACGTACATAATATGACCACAGAAAGGAAAAGTAATAAGCAAATTCATTCTTGAGTCTTTTTTTCTCCCTATTCATCTGTGGCTATGGGTAAGTGAAACACACTTGGTTTTTGATAGTCATTTAGGCCAAATCATTCCCATATAAAAATCCCACTTTGGGAGGCAGATTTGTACAGGGACAAGTCTATATACTTTGGAGCAAGGCAGTTCTGAATTAAATTTTTTTCTATCTTTGTGTTTAGCCTCTCCCTGAATCTCAAATTCTCCAACTCTAAACAGAGAAATATGTGACTGACCACAAAAAAAATGGAATAAGCATTAGTGAGAGTAAAATGCCTCACAAACAGTAGGCATTCAATAAATGGTAAAAAAAAAACTATTGTTTTATTTAAAAATCTATTGTTATTATTTTCTCCTCCTTCCTCATAATAAAATTTAAAACAAGCCAATGAAAGTTTATAAAGGAACAGTCTGGATAGGAAGGGACACAATTAGGTATTTCCAGCTCTCTCCCTCTTGAGCTTTACCATGTCCTAAAAAGATCGGTGAGTCTCACATAAGCTCTTATTACTTGGCTCTTGATTTAACTATAAATTAAGGGGATCCTTGTGAACATAGAAGAAAGAACAGCAGAATAGAGGAAGAGGATTGAGGAGAGGGAGGAGGGATGGAAAAGGGGAGGAACAGCAGAATGAAATTAACCAAATTATGAATATATCACAATGAATTTCATTTTTTATATAACTGCAATGCTCCTCTTTAAAAATAAAAACCAACAGGGGCTAGAGTTGTAACTCAGTGGTAAAGCATTTGCCTGTCATGTATGGGGCCCTGGGTTTGATCCTTGGCATCACATATATATAAATAAGGAAATAAAATAAAAAATCCATTGCAATAAAAAACATTTAAACAACAACAATAAATGAATGCAAGGAAGAGCACTAGAGTAGAAGAAGGGAATCAGGAAGAAGGAGAAGAGGAGGGAAAGGGGAAGAACTGGGGATTTAAATGCAGCAAATTATGTTATATGCCTCCAAGAATATGTACCACTATTATCTAAAACTGTAATACACTAATGAAAGCAATTAAAAAAGGCTTTGATTCACTTACTTCACATGTATTTAAGGCAAAAGAGTCTTAAACTGACCTTCTTAAAGTTGTGTTTTTAAATATTTCTCACTCTGAAATTTTCTCCCATTTCCCCCTATTTACCCAAATTCTACCTATCACTTTGAACCCAGTTAAGGTTCTTCCTCCTCCAGGGCCCTTTCCCAGGTATGCCACAATACGCTCACCTCTCCCTTATCTGAGTTCCTAATTGCTCTTACAATTCACACAGCAGAGTTTGAAACTGTTTCACTTCACTCTGAGCTTTTACAGGAGACTGAGATAAGCCACAAGATAAGTAGTTATGGGATGTAAGGAAGTGTGAGACCCAACACAATCTTAGGACTAGGGGATCCAGACCTGTCCAAAGCAACAAAGTAGTCTTCTTTCCCATTTTGTACTTGAATCTGATAAATAACAAGGAGAGTTAGTAAGTGCCTTTTTAAGTGAAAGCCAGTCAAGGTAGTAGTACTATTTTCTATGATACAAAGTAGTAGATTCTGGGCTGGTCAGATCTCCCTTGGCTGCCTTTTTTTTAGCCCAGAGACCTGTGAAGTGGCAGCCCATATCCCTCCTGAACTCATTGGGAATCTTTTCTTTAACTAACATCCCAGGGTTTGTTCCACCTGACCTAAGGAGAGTGCTTTAGCCCCCTGAAGAGACAGGCACACATTGTAATCCCAGTGACTCAAGAGGTTGATTTAGAGAATCACATTTGAGGCCAGCCTGGACAATAGAGCAAGACACTGTCTCAAATTTTAGAAAAATTAAAGGGTTGAGATTGCAAGTCACTGGAAGAGTATCCCTTGGACACATTCCCAGTACCAGGGAGATCAGGGAGAGAGGGAGGTGGGGAGAAAGAGAGAAGAGACACATAAGCATATCTATGAATCCTGTGTCCAGAGCACCTGTTTAATGGCTAATGATGATAATGAGCACACCTGATCCATTTGACAATGTTTTGATATTTTCAGAATTCTGTTGATAAATTCATTTATGACAGTCAAAAATGTAGAGCATTGATGACTTCCAATTCTCCAGTTTAAAGTTAAATATTACTGAAGGGTAAATATAACAAACCACCAATATCACTCTACCAGCACTGTCCAATCTTGCCTAGCTGATCATTTTCTGATCATTCAAGCTTTTGACTGTATTTACCTTCCTGCAATCATGAGCTCTTTCTCAGATGCTTGCTTCCGGATCTTCGTGTAGATGTCCATGGTGAAGAGGGTGCTGGCACTGTTGAAGATGGAAGTTAGGGAGCTCATGAGAGAAGCCATCATGACTGACAGCATCAGGCCTCGCAATCCTGGAAGACAAGGAAGGTCTGAGTGGCACATCTAGTACTTCAGCAGGACTCAACTTTTGTTTGCTTCTGAAGCTGTGTCATCTTCTCTAGCTTATGTTTCCAGAAAAAATCAATGTTTTAATTTGGGCATTGTGGTGCACACCTGTAATCCCACTGGATCAGGAGGCTGAGGCAAGAGGATCACAAGTTCAAAGCCAGCCTTAGCAATTTAGCAAGGCCCTAAGCAACTTAGTGAGATCCTGTCTCTAAATAAAATATTTTTTAAAAGGCGTTGAATGTGGCTTATTGGTTAAAAATCCCTGGATTAAATACCTGCTACCAAAAGCAAAACAAAACAAAAAAAATGTTTTAAGGAATAGACCATGGCTTTAAATTATAATTCCATGACAACCAATAAAGCTCTAGATAAAAAAAAAAAATATGTATGAGGTAAGTATTTCACAATTGAATTATAATGATGGTGATGGTGGTGGTGGTGGTGGTGTTTCCAGTTGAGGGATTTTTTTTTATATGATCTTTCACTCAAAAGATTCATGATATAGCTCAAAGATATTTAAATGAGGATTCAAAAGATAAGTTATCAAGAAAATAAAAAGACAGCTATGGAATGGGAATAAATATGTACAGTTCATATATCTGGTAAGGACTTACTATATAGACCATATAAATAACTACCATAGCTCAATAATAAAAATACAAATAACCCAATTAAAATGGCAGATGATCTGAATAGCCATTTCTCCAAAGATATACAAATGGTCAATAATGACATGAAAAGATGTTTGACATCAAGAAAATTCAAATCAAAGCCACAATAATTATTATTTCACAGCAATTAGGATGGTATTTGAAAAATATAACGAGAAATGTGGACTTTCTATTGCTAGTAGAAATGTAAAATGACAAAATTGGAAGTTCGGCAATCAGTTAAACATAGAGTTACAATATGATTCATTAGTTTCACTCCTAAGTGTCTACCCAAGGGAAATAAAAATATACATCCAAACAAATATATAAGCGTAAATGTTCATGGCACCATTATTTATAACATCTGAAAAATAGAAACAACTCACATGTCCATCAAGTGATTAATGGTTAAACAAAATTAAAAAACTGATAAATGGATTATCATGCAATGGAATATTATCCATTAATAAAAAGAAATAAAATGCAAATACATGCCACAACACAGATGCTCTGTTAAAGTAGACAGTCACAAAGGACCACATATTTTTACATGATTCCTTTTAAATGAAAGATCTGGAACAGGAAAATATATAGAGACAGAAAGTGTATCTTTGGTTATTTAGGACTGGGAGTTTGGGTTGAAACAAGGAAGGGCTACTAATTTCTTTAACAGGTGCAGAATTTCTTTATTAGGTGATGAAAATTTTCTAAAATGGATTAGGGTGATAGGTACTACTCTATGAACAACTAAAAATCATTGAGTTGGACACCTTGAATGAGCAAATTGTATGGAATGTCAGTTACAACTCAATGAAGTTTTTATTGAAAGAAGACAAAGCTCTATTTCCAACTCTGACCTAAGCAAGTTATGCAAAATTGTAGGCCTCATTTCTTGAGGTGTTAAATAGGGATAATATGACATCCACTCATGTCAGAATAAGAGGTATTGTTTTAAAAGTTTTCCCACTCACAGCAAGCATGGTTGGCTATAATCTCTGTCATTCTTTCAATACCTATTGCATCTGCTGAGGCCAGAAGGCCAGGGCAAGCTGAAGGCCCACTATCACTGCACAGATTTACAGTCTCGGTAGCAAAGTGACTTTAGGGATCACCTAGGCTTAATATCTACTTGCTACAATGGGTCCCTTCCACAACTCTTGTGATGCCCAAACCCTCAGTAATAGGAAATCTGCTACACCACAGGAAGCCTATTCCCTCTTGGACAGTTCTGACCAGGCTGAAATATGCCTCTTTACAGCTTCAGTCCTTATGCAACTCAGTTGGAGAGGTCTTACCTTTCCCTTCTTTACCTCTTTCATATATTTAAAGATAGCTTGTAATGGGAGGGGAGGGGAGAGGATGTGGGAATAGGAAAGATAGTAGAATAAAACAGACATTATTACTATATGTCTATATGTGACTGCATGACCAAAATGACTCTGCAATATATATATATACTCAAAAATAAGAAATTATATTCCATCTATGTATATCAAAGTGTATAAATGCATTCTATTGTCATGTATAATTAATTAAAACAAATTATAAAAAGATAACTTATGTCTCCTTGAGTTTCGTATTCTCTAAGCTAAATATCTTCAGTTTCTTTCAATATTCCTACTTAATTTAGGAACCCACTATATAAACTTGACTCCTATTTCCATTAACTTCAATAGATTTATTGAGTCAACATTCATGCCTGTTATGATTTGGATCTGAAATGTTCCCAAAAGGCTCATGTGTTGAAGGCTCGGTCTCTAATGCAGCTTTGTTCAGATGTGGGGCTTTTGGGAAGTGATTGGATTATTAAGGCTCAAACTTCATTAGTGGATTCATCCATTGATGGATGCATAATTTGATAGCACTATTGGGAAGTGGGTCCTCATTAAAGAGAGGGGGTCCTCATTAAAGAGAGGGAGTCTTCATTAAAGAGAGTGGGTCCTTGAGGCAATGCCCTTATGTACTTAAGTTCTCTGTTATCTGTCTCCTTGTCTGTCTGTGAGTACACACTCTCCACAGGAATGAAGTAATTCATACTTCTCTCTCCTTCTGGCTGTATGAGGTAACTTTCCTCTGCCACACCTTCCCTACCATTAAGTTCTGCTCACCAAGGCCTAGAATCAAATGAAATAAAACCTCTAGTGACTGGAATCTCTGAAACCATAAGCCAAAGCAAATCTTTCCTCCCTTAGGTTGATTTTTTCCTCAGGTGTTAGGCCACAGACACAAAGCTAATAAACACAATGAAATAGTTGTCAAATTCATGCTTTAAATATAGCCAGTGCTCCTCTGCATTGAGATTTATTTTTAAATGGACATGCTTTTTCTCTTCTCCTCCTGCCTAATCTCTCCACTTTTCTAATCTTGGGGGAAGCAAGATTACCCTTCTTCCCCATACTAAGCCTAGTTGTCTGTCTGTGAGTACACACTCGCCACAGGAATGAAGTAAACTTCAGAGATGGTACCAGATCTAAGAAATCTTACAAATGAGCAAATGAATTCTGACCCCTATCAGGGCACACCTGGAGTGTAGCTTTTGAATCACCCCTTTCAGAGCTCTCTGTTCTTCCTGATGGACGGAATCATAGACTCTGGTGTAGTGTCACCCCCTCCTCCACAGAAAATCTTAATTAAGCTTCTCCAGATGTCCTCACCATAACTAATCTTAAAATATCAGCAAAAGAATCTCTGCAAAAGAGTTCAGTGTAATTAAACTTCTTATTTCCTGTTGCTCTCTTACAATAACTAAAATTGGCCATGGCCTGAAAGAGAACCAGGTGCTGAATACCCCTTTATTAGTTTATCACAACATTTATGAGCTATCTAGTGTTGTAGATTCTCTAGTTTAAATGATATATAATAGTTTGTAAAGGTTTTCAAGCGGGAGGTGTATTTACAAATATAGAGTGTGATAAGAAGACGTTCTTTTAACAAAGTCTCTGGCCTTGGGCCTGCTTCACAGGGATATTTGCATTTCAAAGATATAAGAAGATGTTACTAATTTGGTTCCATGGAAACAGCTGGCAGGGGAGGGGAGAAGAAGCTCTCCCTTTCTCAGACACTGATTCTTACAATAAATGTCTTTGAGGGGTTAATTTGCCCAGAACAGTAAATGATAAACCTGTTGTCATGGGAACTTCTGTAAATTGGGAACCTCTGAATTTCTCCCCCTATACACTGGGTATAAAATTCTAAAACTTCCTGAACTCGTGGTTCAGAAGGACTGAAAGATTACACTGAAAACTTTTCCCTCTGAGCCTGGTTACAACCAATAAAAGTAAAGAATGAATCTGCTTCCTGCTATCTTCCAATGTCCTATCACATCTGTCCCTACAACACTGGGACAGTAGTTCTGTGTTTCTCTTTTGCTAGCAAAGTAATAAAACTTTTTTTTTCCTTTTTCTCAAAACCTTGTCTTCTTTATTGGATTGTCATCATGGACAAGGACTGAGCCTTTGGTAACAACAATTTCTCTTGAGGTCTTTTAGTAACATTATTCTCTTATACCTCTGGGTTTGGTATCTATAAACAATTTTATGGTCTCTTATAAATAGCCTTTCAATATAGACATTAAATGTCTGCCCATTCCAATCTCTTTATTTTTTAGAAGGTTTTTAAAAATGTTTCCTCCTGAGTTTATATAATACAGACAATATACCTACTGGAGCTATAGGAGTTATAAAGACCACTTAGTCTGACTTTCTCATTTTTTCAATTGATAACTCTATTTTAAGAAGTTATTAGGTAGGGCCTTCAGCGATTTGCTCAGGGTTACTTCATCAGTTAATTGCTTAACTGGGACAGAACTCTGTCCTCTGTTCCACATTCATTTAAAACTCTCATTCATTTATTCACTCAACAAATATTTGTTGATCATAATTTTATACCAGCACAAACAACAAGTAATGTTACGTCAGACCAAAGTTTTAGAGAAATAGGATGATTGATGAGCCCAACCTATTCTATCCTAAGAATGGGAGTCATCTCATCACAAAGTAATGAAAAGTTCATTTCTGTTTTACTAAGATTTCTATTTAGCCTGACCATACTCTGAGGGCTAATCTTATTTGGAATTCCTGTCCAAGTCCTAAACTCACCCAACCCTAGTTCTCCTTGACCAGATAACAATGTTCCCTAAAACCTTAGCAGCCTCTCATAAATTCATATGTTGGAATCTCAATTTACTCCCTATCTTGAAATGTCAAGCCATGTAAATCCTTAACCTGCTATCTGCCTTTGTATTATGCTTCCCAGAACCTTGTTAGTTGTAAGTTCCCAAGACACCGCCCCCCCCCCCCCTTTGTAATTTCTTGTGCTATAAAACCTTTTTCCTAGAGAGCTAGGAAGTTTTCCTCAGGCCCTGCATTTTGGGTGAGGCAGCCGTTGGCCAGTTCTCTCTTCTGTACACAATACAAGCTTGCTTTAATTTGGCTTAAAATTGGAGTCGGTGGTCTTTTCTTTGTGTTGTGATTCATCAAAGATAAGAAATATTTAGGAGACATAATGATAGCATTTGATGTGGATTGGTGGGGAAATAATTTACTAGCTTTAGAAAAGGAGGATGAATCAGCAAATGAGACATAAAGAAACTACCCAAGAATATGGAAAATGAGAAACAGGAAGAGTGGATAGGGGTAGCTGTGCCAATCTAAAGAAATAGGAAAAATGCCCCCACAGAGACCAGTGTTATCAGAGCCAAAACTCTGGAGCCATTTTGACTCTTGCTCATCACAACCTTAATAAGCATCCTGGCTGCCTGGGGGTAATTAACTATTACTCCCATATTTATGTCACTTGAATGCAAATGGTTTGCCCAAGGTCATGCATGAAGTCTGTGGTTTAAAAGAAAAAGGACCCTCTCAAAATTCTTCAATTCCTGCCTTGAGCAGAGTTAAGGAAGCCAGATGGCAGACAGAGTTGTGTGCCTTGAAAAGGTCACTTTCTTACTGGAGGCCTCAGTTTTCCCAACTGTAAAAAGAAGAGGCTAATCAAATGGCCTCTAAGTTTCTTTTCAATAATAAAATTTTAAAGTTTATTATACATTAAGATATTAATATTTATGAATTTTTGTATTTCCTAAGAACCTCCTTGTAAGATGGAAAAGGACAAACTCCAAAATAGTGTGGTCTGGAAAGAGGGAGTGAAGAAGAAGGCAACACATTGGTAACATTGATCCTTTCCCAATACACCTTTTCCTAGAGATAGGACACTCCCTGAAAAGTAAGCAAACATCATCCAGTGACAAGACAATCCCTGGGAAGGAGATCTCCATCAGGCCTAGAATGACAGACTCTGAGCAGAAGCCAAAGCATAGATCCTTCCTCAAATAAATCCTTTCCCAGTGAGAGTACAATGGGACCCTGAAGGGAAAGAGATAAGCACTGAACACTGCCTAGACCCTAATATTCTCTCCTAAGTAAAAATATTGCCCAATGGTTCCATTCCCAATTTTCCAAGAAATCTCCATACTGCTTTCTATATTGGTTGCGCCAATTTGCAGTCCCACCATCAGCGTATGATTGTACCCGCACCCCCATCCTCACCACCACTTATTGTTGTTTGTCTTCATAATAGCTGCCATTCTGACTGGAATGAGATGAAATCTTAGAGGGGTTTTGATTTGCATTACTCTAATTGCTAGTGATTGTTGGGGTTTGAGTGTGCAGAGTTTAGCTCCCTCAGGCCTGACATTTTTCAAGAGCTGTGGTTGTGATTTAGGTCAGCTGAGGCAAACCTCAGTTAGGAGGAGGAAAAGTTCTCTTCCCCTTATCGCAAGTCACAAGTTCTGCATGGTTTGGCCAGGAGGAAGAAGCTTCCTGCATACTTGTCCTGGGAACAGTACATTCTAAAGAAACAAATGCATCCTCAGAGGATTAGATAATGTCTACAAAGAACTTTGGGAGGGTACTTATCAAATGAATAGGAACATCTGAATTTAGCTCTGTGTACCCACCCGCTGAGGCATGGTATTTGGGCAATGTGGGTAAAGTGTTATTGAAGAATTGCTTGCTTTGTTAGAAGAAGAATATATAAGGAACTTGCAAATAAATCTCAGCATGCAGTCGCAACTGCTGCCTTTGCTCTGCATCCCCTGTGTCCTGGTTATTTTGCGACCCTTACCCAGGGACCCGAACGCTCTAGACGTTCACAAGTGATGATGAACATTTTGTCATATACTTGTTGATTGATTGTACATCTTCTTCTGAGTAGTGATTGTTTAGGCCCTTGGCCCATTTGTTGATTGGGTAATTTGTTTTTTTTGGTGTTTAGATTTTTTAGTTCTTTATATACCCTAGAGATTAGTGCTCTATCTGATGTGTGAGAGGTAAAAAACCAACCTAGATGCCATTCAATAGATGAATGGATAAAAAAAAGTGGCATATAAACACAATGGAACATTACTCAGCAATAAAAGAGAATAAAATCATGGCATTTGCAGGTAAATAAATAGAGTTAGATAAGATAATGCTAAGTTAGCCAATCCCAAAAAAACAAATGCCAAATGTTTTCATTGATATAAGGAGGCTGATTCATAGTGGAATAGGGAGTGTGAGTATGGGAGGAATAGAGGAACTCTATTCCTAGATAGGACAGAGGGGTTGGAGGGGAAGGGAGTGGGCATGGGGTTATTAATAATGGTGGAATGTTATGGACATGATTATCCAAAGAACTGGCATGAAGACACGAATTGGTGTGAATATACTATGTATATAACCAGAGATATGAAAAATTGTACTCTATATGTGTAATAAGAATTGTAACCACTGACATATATAAATTAAAAAAAAATAAAAATAAATAATATTGCCTAGTAATAACAAATTTCAAATTCTGAAAAACCTTTTCCTGAGGGCCCAAACTGACATGCTCTGTCAATAATTAAGTCATCAATCAGTGTAGTATATATAAACATAGAGTTCCCCTTGGCCATTGGCTTATTTTCCATCAGGAAAGTTGGTCCACAGATGCATGATTTCACTACTGAATAAAGGCTGTGCTGATCCATGAAGCTTGCACCCAGCCCAGTCATTTTGTGCTAACACTCCTAATCTAACCAGCTTTTCAGCCCTTGAACCATAATTAAGAGATTTTTTTTCTCCAACGTGAAACATGAATTACAAATTCACAGGTCAATTCCAAAACTCTAGTTATTCTAAACTCAGGATTCAATCTTCTAGGATAACATTTTCTTTCTTTTCTTTTCTTTTCCTTCCTTCCTTCCTTCCTTCCTTCCTTCCTTCCTTCCTTCCTTCCTTCTTTCTTTCTTTCTTTCTTTCTGAGGATTAAACTCTTGGGGATGCCTGACTACTTATCCACATCACCAGCTCTTTTTAATTTTTTTCATATTGAGACAGGGTCTCATTAATTTGTATAGGGCCTTACCAAATTGCTAAGGCTGGCCTTAAACTTATGATCCTCCTGCCTCAGCCTCCCCTCCAGACTTGCTGGGATTACAGACAGGCATGTGCCACCAAGCCTAGAAGGGTGGGGTTCACCTATAATTCCAGCAATTTGGGATAACATACCTTGTATGGTAAGAAGCCACACTGAATTCTATTCTTCTACAACTTATCTACAACTTCAAACTCCTTCCTTCTAGAACTAAAATCTGGACTTTTTCCTCCACATATGTTCGTGAAATTATCTAAAAGTTAATTCATTCTCCAGGTAACTAGGAGGCTTAGTTCAAGCCTTCATATTAATTTGTTGGAATGTTTTATTTATTTTTAATGGATAGAAAATTTGTTTATATTTATCATGTACACCATGACATTTTGAAATTTGTATAGATTGTGGAATGGATAAATCTAGCTAATTAACATATCAATGACCTCACATACTTATTGTTTTTTGTGGTAATCTGCTCTCAGCAATTTTCAAGCACATACACTATATTGTTAATGGCCATAGTCACCACATTGTACAATACATCTCTTGAACTTATTCCTCCTATCTGAAATTTTGTATTCTTTTACCAATATTTCTCTAAATCATGCCACCCTTTGTCTCACTCCCAAGTAATCACTATTCTCTCTATTGCTATAATCTTGACTTTTTACATTCTGTGTTTATCATGCAGTATTCATCTTCCTGAGTCTGGCTTAATTCACTTAATATAATGTCCTCCAAGCGCATCCAAGCTGTCATAATGACAGAATTTCCTTCTCTTTTAAGGTGAAACAATACTCCTTTGTGTATATATTCCACTTTTCTTTACCCATTCAAATGTTGAGTTCATGGATTGATTTCATACCTTGACTGTTGTGAACCACATTGCAATGAACATTGGGGTGCTGCTATCTCTTCAACATACTGATTTCATTTTCTTCATATATATATATACACACCCAGTAATGAGATTATTAGGTCATATTGTAGTTCTATCTTTTTTTCAGGAACCTCCACAGTGTTTTCCACATTGATTATACTAATTTGTATTGCCTGTGTTGAAGATCTTCCAAAGATTTTCTAGATCATGGAAGAGCCACGGTTTTCCCTAATAAATTTTTATTTTCCAAGCCTGATGGACAAGTCCCAGGACTCAGAGAGCCTAACCAAGTCATATTCTTACAGACATGTACAAAACCTGAAAATACTTAGAATGAAACTTCCCCTACTGACCCACTAGATTCAGAAACTGCTTAGGCTCAGAAGGCACCCAGGAATATAAAGGGAGCCTAAACCCAATCAGCCTCTCAAGAAAGACTCACCATCAGGCATGAGCTCCACCACCAAGGTTGGGTAAGCGATGTTGGTGCAGCCAACTGAGGTGCCACAATATTTTTTACATTCTGAAGGAACGGCACAGGCAATTTTTTCTGGGGAGAGACAAAGAATCATATCAGCAAACACACATTGGGGGAATACTTCTAAACACCTTCTTAAAACAAGGTGTCAAATATAACATTTCTGCACAGGGCCCTGAAATGGTTCCACATGAGTGTAGATTGCAGTAAGCACCTCCATCCCATGCCCCTATATTTTTTGTCTTGATTCACCCCCAACCTCTGACTAGGGAGGAAGGATGGCTCCTAAATAGAGGAAGATGAGGGTCAAAAGAAATGCTTAGGATGAGATGGTGGGAAACACTTTCTTTAGACTTTAGCTAACTACTCTTCAGCTCAACAGTGATAATTACCTTGTTTTCTCCTGAAAAAGCACAGTGATCTGTGGTTTCTAACCACAAAGATATGCATAGGTTATGCAAATTCTAGACCATGTTATATAAGGCACATGAGCACCTGCAGAGTTTTGTCCTCCAGATTTATTTTAAGCAGCTCTTAGAAGTAGAGTCACATGTCTAAATAACTGAGGAAATTTCCTCTGTGACAGGATTGTTGGATAGCAACCTCTGAGATATGAGAAATCTGGGATTAAAAAGTAAATAGCCTCAGAGGGAAAGGAACATGGTCTAGAGTCTTAGAGAGAATTCTAGAAATGTGCATAGGGTTCAGATCAACAAATATTTGTTCAACACTTGCTACAAGAATATCTCATTTAGTGCTGCCCTATATTCAACCATAGCACTATTTTGTAAACAAGTATGTATAACATGCAGTAGAATATAAACCATTCAGTTAGTTATACAGTCTTCCCACAGTGTCATGGAGGGAACTGGTTCCAGGACACTACCCGACACCCAGTGGATACAAAACTCTGCAGGTGCTCAACTACCTTATATCATATGGTATAGAATTTGCATAACACATATATATCTTTCTGCATACTTTAAATCATCTCTAGATTACTTGTAATTCCTAGTATGATATAAATGCTAGGTAAACATTTGTTGTCCCATGTTGAACAATAACAAGGCAAAAAAGGCTATACATGTTCAGTATAGATGAAATTTTTTCTGTATATTTTCAATCCATCCATAGTTGGTTAAAAACATGGACAGGCAAAACATAAATATAAAAGACCGACTGTATTTTTTTTCCTGACAGAAAAAAAACAAGCCTGGGGTAGGTGTAGGAGCTATAATTGAACACATGTTATTAAATGGAAGAGGCAAGTTGGATGCATATTGTGACTTTAGAAGATTTGAAAAATGAGAAAACAATTGCCACTGTAAGAAAAACCAGGGAAGACAACCCCAAACGTCTTTGCCCTCAAGTTGCTCATTGTTGATCAGAGGGGGAAATGATGCTTGGGAATCATGGCAAGAAGAGGGCAGACTACACGCAGCAGGAAGTTAGGGATTTTAGAAGTGATCCAGAGTAGAGAAATGAGTATGGTCTGTGAGTCTACCAGAAGGTATTACCTGTGTAGAGAATGCGGCTGATCATCCCTGGCATCACCATGAGGAACATGGGCAGCAGCTTCATGTACCCACAGAGGGTACAGCCGGCCTTCACGTGAGACATATTCTTGGCTGAGAGGCAGCGCTGCACAATCACCTGCCATGGAAAGCCCAGTGAGAGAGGGGTGCAGCCCTGAGATCCCATTATATCCGACAGTTAGGTTCCCCATCCTGAGTCCTTGGCCTGAGACTCAAGACCATGTGAGGCCTCCCCTATGTTTCCCAGCCCCACAAGCCACAGGTAGGCAGGAATCTCTGCAGTGCCCTGGGGAAAATCTGTACTCCCTGCCTATCCAGCTTGAGTACCTGATCTGTGCACCAGTACCACAAGGCGAGGATGGCCAGCCCAAAGATGAGCCCAGGCCATGGGAGGTCTCCCTTCAGGGGATCTCGGAAGATGTGGAAGGAGTCTTCCCTTGGAGTGTAGCATTCTTCCTTGATGGTGGTGTTTCCATCAGAAATTAAGGTTGGAATGGCTTTCATATACTTTTCCATGAAGGCTTCATACCCTCCCACTTCACTGAAAGCTGGAAAACATTGGTACAAAAACAGTCTGAAATTTCCAACTCTTCATAGAGATTTCATCTCTGGGGCCTGAGAATTTGAGAGGACACCACCACCAGAGAGAGCCCTTACTGTGTGGTCTTGGGCAAGTTATTTTCCCATTCTGTGCCTCCACTTTCTCAACCATAGAATGGAATTATTAACCCTTCCCAGCCCCCTTGGGGGCTACTATGAGGATCCAAAGCAAAAACTTGTGAGAATGTTCTAAACACAAACTTCTTTACAAAATGGAAGGTATCTCAATGATTTAAAGGAAGTTCTTAGTATGGGATCACATGCAAAGACTTCTTTCCTCACTCCCTGTTATCAGCCATGGTCTTTAGAATTCAAATCACAGGCTTAGAGACCCTCAGTGACCAGTAAGAACCTGGACAGAGACCTACCACCTCTGGTCCTAGCAGTGGAATTTGATAACCAAGAAGATGAGGAATCTGGAACCCTGCTACCTCTCAGGTATGGGCCCTTGACAAGTCATTTCTTGTTGACCCACAGGGCCTACTAGGGAGCTTTCATACCAAATGAAAGTTCTTGGAAAACTGAACACTACAGAGAACATAAGAAACTTTCCAGGACAGGTAGAAGTTCTTATGCACCTAAAAATGAAATGCATTTTACATCCTCTCTTAACAACTATCCCTAGACATAGCTTTTCAATGTTGTCTTTTTTAAAATTTTTTTTCTCATTTGTTATATATGACAGCAGAATGCATTACAATTCATATTACATATATAGAGCACAATTTTTCATATCTCTGGTTTTATACAAAGTATATTCACACCATTCGTGTCTTCATACATGTACTTTGGATAATGATGTCCATCTCATTCCATCATCATTTCTAACCCCATGCCCCCCTCCTTTTCCCTCCCACCCCTTTGCCCTATCTAGACTTTGTGTATTCCTCCCATGCTCCCCCTCTCTACCCCACTATGAATCAGCCTCCTTATATCAGAGAAAACATTTGGCATTTGGTTTTGGGGGATTGGCTAACTTCACTTAGCATTATCTTCTCCAACTCCATCCATTTACCTGCAAATTCCATAATTTTATTCTCTTTTCTTCTTGAGTAATATTTAATTGTGTATATATACTACTTTTTTAATCCATTCATCTACTGAAGGACATCTAGGTTGGTTCCACAATTTAGCAATTGTGAATTGTGCTGCTATAAATATTGATGTGGCTGTGTCCCTGAAATATGCTAGACCGAGGAGAGGAATAGATGGGTCAAATGGTGGTTCCATTCCCAGTTTTCCAAGGAATCTCCATACTGCTTTCTATATTGGCTGCACCAATTTGCAGTCTCACCAGCAATGTATGAATGTGCCTTTTCCCCCACATCCTCGCCAACACTTATTGTTTGTCTTCATAATAGCTGCCATTCAGACTGGAGTGAGATGAAATCTTAGTTTTGATTTGCATTTCTCTAATTGCTAGAGATGATGAACATTTTTTTCATATATTTGTTGATTGATTGTACATCATATTCTTAGAAGTGTCTGTTCAGAGCCTTTGCTGATTTATTGATTGGGTTATTTGTTTTTTTGGTATTTAGCTTTCTGAGTTCTTTACATACCCTAGTGATTAGTGCTCTATCTGATGTGTGAGAGGTAAAGATTTGCTCCCAAAATGTAGGCTCTCTATTCACCTCACAGATTGTTTCTTTTGCTGAGAAAAAACTTTAGTTTGAATCCATCCCATTTATTGATTCTTGATTTTAATTCTTGCACTATAGGAGTCTTATTAAGAAAGTTGGAGCCTAATCCTACGTGATGGAGATTAGGGCCTACTTTTTCTTCTATTAGATGCAGAGTCTCTGGTTGTATTCCTAGGTTATTGATCCACTTTGAATTGAGTTTTGTACATGGTGAGAGATAGGGGTTTAATTTCATTTTGCTGCATATGGATTTCCAGTTTTCCCAAGAAGAGTAAAGCAGGTGGCATCAACTATACCAGACCTTAAACTATACTACAGCACAAGAGTATCAAAAACATCATGATACTGGCAACAAAATAGACCAGTAGACCAATGGTACAGAATAGAGGACACAGAGACTAATCCACAAAATTACAATTATTTTATATTAGACAAAGGTGCCAAAAACATACAATGGAGAAAAGATAGACTCCCCATAAAATGTTGTCTTTAGGATTTTCTAGGCAAGTAAAACTTCAAGAAATGAGGGGGTGGGAGGCAACATTAAGTGGCCAATTTATTTTTTTTCAAAGAAGGACATTGAAAGGAAAATTATGACATACTGTCAATAACTCATGAGAGTGGACATTTAACTTCAAAATGTAAGGATATATTTAGCTTAATGGTTATTAAGCCTCATCTATCACCTTTTTGCCCACTCAGTTTCTCCACAGACAGAGAGGCCCACACTGGGGTCAACTGACTGAAGCTATCAAGGGAGAACAGGAGCCCCAACCTGAGTCCTCCCAAGATGAGGAAGCTGCCTCTGCACCCCAGGGTGATGGCCAAAGTGGGTTGGACCACTGCCCTTCAATGTACACAGACTGCCCAAGTTCATAGCCTGGCAGGAAGCAAGGAGAGAAGCCAAACTTTCTTTGCCTGGCTCTGTATATCTTCCCCCACCCCCTCCTCAGCCTGCCCTTCCCCCACTTACCAAACCCAGTCAGGATAAAAGACCCCACCAGCATAATTGCTGTCTGCAAGGTGTCCGTGTAGATCACAGCTGCCAGGCCCCCTAAGCAGGCAAGAAGACAACATAGGTGACCTCATGTGGAAGACTGCCTCCTATCACCCATCCCAACCTCTACTTCTTGTACACAAATCTGAGAAACCTCCCCATCCCCAGTCACCAACCTGCCTTTTCTCCCCCCCACCCCTTAACAGTATTCTGCTATTTAAAAGTGTGTTCTCAACCTCTGCTTTTCACAGAAATCTCAAGGCCTTAGGGAAAGGAGAATGTTTCTGAAGAACATGATTTGACCATGTTAAGCCAAGGGATGGCTCAAAGGAGATGGCTGCTCTATAGTAAGAGAAAGTAGCTTCCAAATGAAGGCAAAGAAGAGCAAAGAGCTGACTAGAGAGATGCCTGGGAACATTACCAAATTGCCACATTTCAGAGGGCCACTTCTATGTCCATTCACTGTTTTTCAGACTATCTGAGTAACTTTAGTCCTCAAAGATTTGGAGCCCCAATTCAGCTGTAAGTTTCTTGACCTTCCAAAACTAGGCAAAGTGACACCTCTGCATCCCTTTCTCCCTCCTACAGTAGCTCCCAGTCCCCATGATATCAAATCCAAGGCCTCTGTACCTCATTTGAATTATCAAGCCTATGGCCCACACTCGCCCCCATTACTCCTCAGTGGCCACTCTCCTTCAGCCAAGTGCATCCTCTTGCTTACCTTGCCTCCACCTCATGGCCTACCATTCCTACCTCCATTCTCAGTTCTTTTGCTTACCTTGCCTCCACCTCATGGCCTACCATTCCTACCTCCATTCTCAGTTCTCACATTCTTGCACCTGAAACTCCTCTGATCTTCCCAATTTAGTCACATTGTTTCTACAATCTGCAGGGACAAACTCTCCCTGAGGTCCTGTAAGAAGTTGCCCTATCCCAGCCTCTACTGGAGATTTCTGAGACCACTCAGGTAACTACTAGTAGATACCCAGAAAATGCCCATTCTCAAACTGTTTCCTGGGTGTATCACTCTTCTTCAAGAAATGCCTAATACTGGGCTGAACTTGAGATGCCAGTTCACTTGAACAGACTCACCTGTGATTGTGTAAAGCCCAGTGATTGCTAATAAGATAAAGATGGCCAGGTATATATCCAGGCCCAAAGCCAGATTGATGAATATGGCTCCAGAGAAGATGTCTGCCTAGAAGAAGAGGAGAGGCAGGTTAGAAGTGGCAGAAGCCAGTTAGCCACAGAGTGCATACTGTATTCCCAAGCTTTATTCAGGAGGATAATTTGTATCCAGAAAAAGAATTTCATGGTTAAAAAGGTGGAAAATGCTAAATTTAAAAAGTTAAGGCAATTTCTTTGCCACACACCTTCTCTGAACCTTTAGTATACATCATTTTCTGTGAATCCATAGAAGGCAAACATGAGCACAGTATACAACTTCACCAACTTATTTAATTTTTGCCGAGGAGTAACTATTAACTATTGATGTTCCTCCTAATCCACCTGTAGACTGCTGCTCTTAGCTATTATCCATAATTTATACCTCAATGTTCACAAGTCTGTCAGATCTATTCCCAAACACAGGTTTTTGTGCCAAAGAATCCATGAGTGGGGATCGCAACCCCAACTGAAGAATGGAGAGAACTTTAGAAAGATTATAATTTTATCTTCCTGACCCAGAAGGAGTTCATCTTGACTCAGACTTTCAGGGAAATTGTTCCATTTATTTCTCCTGAACTCAATATATTCTTGGTGCGGTTCTTCCATGACTTCTTTCTCCTTGTGTCTCCCAGCCCTCTGATAATTAGCCTTCTACCTGGCTGGATGATGTAGTTCCTAATATACAACAGCAGAGGGTGTGAGGGTCAACCAAAATCAATTTTCATGTCATCTCCAAAATACTGCACTACCAGGAAAGATTAATATTAAGGAATGATCATGGCGAATCTTTTCAAACATTTAGATAAAGAATAAGGTTGTCTTCCCCTAGATGGAGATGAGTGAGATGTTTTATTGCACAGAATCATTTCAGGGCATGCAAAAATTGCCCAGCCAGAGTCCTGGGGAACAGGTCAATAGAGTTGGACTCACCCTCTCTCAGTCTCATCTCCTCTCTCCCCCTCTACTGCAGCTCCTCAGTTCTCCCTAGTGGCTGAGATGCCCCACAACACCCTCCTCTCCTGCTGCTAGATTTGAATGTGTCCTCCAAATGTTCACTTGTTGAAAACTTAACCCCCAAATCCTTATGTTGATGATATTTAAAGATGGGACATTTAAGAGGTAATTAGGATTAGAAAACACCACAAGGACAGGAGCTCCATAATATTGTTGACTTTATAAGGACAAGAAGAGAGACTGTACTTTCCAGGCTCCTTATCACCATGTGATCCACATGTTAGGAACAGCAAGGAAGCCCTCACCAGATGCCAGTGCTGTGCCCTTGAACTTCTCAGTTTCCAAAACTATAAGAAATTGATCTTTATAAATTATGCAATCTCAGGTATCCTGTTATAGTAACATAAAACATACTAAGACACTCTCCCAGTGGAATCTCCTCACTACTGTCTCTCTTATTTGCCTCTATTATTTGGTATAATGTAATTTCATACTTATGTGCTAATGTTTGAGCCCTAGAGAATGAATCAACCCCCCACTCCCAAGATGGGCTTCTGAGGAACCCATGACTTAGTTCCAGTCATCCAGATCTTCCCTGAAGATTCTCATTCAAGAGACTTAATGCCATCATCATTCTTGGTGAAGGAGGATAGGCAGAGCTAGGAGGTGGGAAGAGAGGGGATGACTTAGAAAGACACCCCCTCACTGGAAGCTGGGTCAGAAGACCTGATTTTTAGGTACATCACTGAGTAACCCTTGGCAAAACATTTTGCTTCTCTACTTCTCAGTGCCTTTAAAGCGGGACGTCCTGCCTCCAGATGGTTGTCTTAGTGGCTGGAAATGGGAAAGGACTGCAGCCAATGAAAACATTCCCCAACAAGACCCTGGATGGATGCATCCTGCCCTCTGTAGCAGCCGAAGAGGAGGAAAGAACCCCTGCTGTACTCTTTGCTTGCTAAATGTAAATAACCACTTTTTTCTGATTGCACATTTGAAATTGTGATGAATACTCATAATGCCAGTTCCTCCCATCCCATGCCTCCAAACAGTTACATGAAATTATGTAAATTAAAGGGATCCTATTCAAGATTACAGCAGGATGCTGTCAAATTCACACAGTTTTGATTTGGTGGATTAGCTAACAAACACAAAAGAGCTATAAAAAGAGGCTGCTACTATTGCCTTAGAAATGCCCACAATTGGCTTATTTTCCATGGAAGGTAATTTTTAGTGCTTTAGGATAACATATCATTGTAGACTGTGATTCTCTCATTAATATTTGCCTTACCATCATTAGTCTCAGACAAGTATTACACAACCCCAAGATAATTCTATAAATGAAGTTTATAAAGACTTCTTGAAGTGTTGAACTCATAGAAATCTTGTTCTATGACATTCTATTTCCATCTAGTAAAGATAAAGAATTCTAAGAAAACCTCCCTGGTGAATAAATTCTTTCTCCCATGAGTCATTCCCAACTCCAAAATAGATTCTGCCCTTGAAACCCCAAATATCAGCAGAAACGCCTGGGGTTATGATAGCTGAGTTCATGAAAGTGACTGTATTTGAGTGAACTCACTTTAGCCTGGGGTTTCTGGCATTAGTCTTTGGGTGTCTCTTGATGCCCTAATTTCGTGCTTCACTACTAGGTTCCCCCCCTACTTTTCCAGAGAATTTTATAGTTTACTAAGGACTTCCAGATGCCCATGTTATTTTGATCCTCAAAACAACATTGAAAAGTAAGGAATCACTTTTCTGTGATATTTTCTGTAAAGTCATTTTAACCATTTTTTAAAAAATTGACTTTTAAAATAAAATAAAATTTTAAATAAAATAATGTGTGTGATTTTAAAACAAACAGCATGGGAAGTTATATATTGAAAAGTAAAATATTAAATGCTGAAAAATCATCACTCTGCCCAAAGGTGAACACTGTTGAGAGCTTTTTGTCTACCAGTTATTTTTAAATAGTTTGCTGAAATTTAGATATCAACAGTTATGTTCTCCATACCCTAAATGTAGTAATGTTGAAGTCAAAAATTGAAAAATGTTTAAAATTTTTGCTAAGAGCAAGGGGAAATATAACAAAATGGTGTGAGTATTTTTTTTTTTTTGGTACATGTAGGAGGAATTTGCTGGAGATCAAACCCTTTGCACTAGCTAACAAGTGCTCTGTCTCTGAGCTAAATCCCAGGCAGTGTGCACATTCTGATTGGATCTTTATAATAAAAGAATACACAAAATATAGAAAATATTGAAATATGAAAATGAAATGTTTGTATTATTATAGGATTATGGGTGTTTTCCTACCCTAAGATTTTCTTAAACGCCTTGCAGTTTCAAAAGTGGACCAGAAATTTTTAAAATATTCTTTAAGGATAAATGGGTGTAGGGGGTGTAGTAAAAATATAAAAATAAAGATGGTAAAAATACATATGAAGTTCAAGTTAAGGTTTACCTTTTAGGAAGGAGGGGACTGGGATCAAGAGAAAGATCAGAGAAAAGGATACACATAAGTTATGTGTTATTTCTTTTTAAAAATGATAAATTATGTCAGGTGTGTTGGCACACACCTGTAATCTCAGTGACTCAGGAGAATTTCAAATTCAAAGACAGTTTCAGCAACTTAATGAGACTTTGTCTCAAAATGAAAAGAAGAGCTAAGAGCAGCGGAGAAGATGTAGCTCAGTGGTAAAGCTCCTTTCCATTCAATCCCCATACCAAATAAATTAATAATATATAGTTAGATCTATAAAATTTGAGTGGATAGATATTAAGGTGTTTGCCAGATGATTATTCTTTTGCTTTTCTGTATGTTTCAAATATTTCATTAAATTATTTTTATTTAGAAAAGCAGAGTACTGCATTGGAAATACACCATAATAGTGGTATGGTAATAGCCCTGAGAACAATGGTGATAATAGCCCCAGGAAATACAAACAAGGACATTCACTTATCATGTGTAATTCATAAAACTGAGGCTTTATCTCAAGTGATCATGCATATTTGAATAATACATAGCTTTGATATAAAAGGAGTATTCTATAATCCTCTGAGGTAATTTGTTTCACATGTAATCATCCCAGATTGCTCCTTTCTACACTACTGTTAAATGCCTTAAGAAAAAGAGAGAGAAAAGAGAAAAAATAAAGGAAAGAAGGAAAAAAGGAAGGAAGCAAGCAAAGAAAAAAGGAAGAAGAGAAAAGAAAAAAAGGGAGAGAGATGGAAATTTCCCTGATATTGCTAAAGAAAATCAACTCAAAGTGAAATAGAAAAGTATAGTCCTCTAGGTTCCGGGATTGGCAATTTTTTCCCTGTAAAGAGTCAGGTATGAAATGTTTTCAGCTTTTCAAGCCATATCATTATTCCAGCTCTGCAGGTGAAACATGAAAGCATCATAGACAACATAAACAAATGGGCCTTTCTGTGTTCCAAGAAAACATTATTTACACGAGCAAATAGTAGGTTGGTTTCTCCCAAGGGCTTTGAAAGTTTAGCTCATCAGTTTCCATGGGACTCTTAGGGAACAATAAAAATTCAGACCCTAACTACAAAATATTTGGGAGTAACTGAGTCTGATATTGGTGAGCGTTCTGTAGGTTGTTTGACTTCAGTGAGGATGTTTTTAAGATGCTGTGATTTGTCATGTGTGTTTGCTGTCCATTCTGGTTCTAAGATGTATCTGAGCACCCAATAAATCCTACCTGGCAATGAGGTTTCAGATGGAGAAGTATCATTGCTCAAATTTATCTCTCTATCTGTGAATGTGAACAGCCAAGGTAATAAGCATTCAAACCTTAAGCAAAAGCCAAAGCTTTTATTTTTACCCAAGGATCCCAAATGGACAGCAGAGTTGCAGTAAAAGTTCATTGCAGTCATGATCTGTGATAATAACTTAGGAAATACAAACAAGGACATTCAATTATCACATGTAATTCATAAAATCTGAGGCTTTATCTCAAGTGACTGCACATATTTGAGTAAGATGCACCATGCCAGGAAACCTCCAGAATAAAATGCTTCTCAGAGCTTGATAAGGAAGGTGCTCAAAGGAACCAATAAAATGCAGAAGTTCATAGAAAGACAATCAGTTCAGGGTCTCTGAGTTGGAAAGAATATGACCTCAAGATGGTAGCCATAGCAAAGGCTCCACGCCACCACTACCCACACACCTGCAATATGCTTTGCTGTCTACCACCAATTCTATACATATTGAATTTCTGTGTCTTCTCAAAACCTTCCTGGCAAGTCTCAAGCTGTTGTTGGTTTGTACGTGGATCCCACAAAGCCTTCTCTCCTCTCTTGTCATCTATCACAAACCGTCTGTACACACACACACACACACACACACACACACACAAATACACAAATTAGTTAATCTTTGTGTGTAATACAAACTATACCTACTACTAGTATACTCAGTTACTTTATTAACTAATAGTTCTTTTCTTTTATTCATGATCCCTGCACTCCTGTGTACTGGGCTCCTAGCAGGTACAATTGACATCAATGTATTTCTTTTGTTTTCATGTCTGAATTCTGTGTATGTATTTCTTTATAAAATTTTAAGTTCTATGCCCCATGGTAAACCTGAAGCCAGCCAAATGTACAGCCAAAGCCTTGTCTCTCTGCACACACCTCCCTCCTTCAGGACCTCCACACACCCAGCGTACAATTGATGTTTTCTTGTTACAGTCCTTTCAGATCCTTCTCTCACCAACTCGTTTATATTAGGAGATTCATTTAACTGCTTCTCTTAATTTTTCATGCAGTCTTAAGTTTTAACCCTCTCTGTACTGGAGGAATGAAAGAAAGAAGACTCATAAGGTCAAAAGATTTAAATCAGCGTCAAGAAACCTGCTTCTCATCCTGGTTCTGCTCCTCTTTAACCCCCAAAAGTCCCTTTCCCTCCCTAAACCTCATTTGCCCATCTATAAAATGAGAGCTTAGGACATAGAACTAGCTGATCTATCCCATTTCACCATTTTCCACTGTCATTTTGTGTAAGCACAGTGCAAAAGCGTGAAACCACAGACTTTGAGACCAGACAGACTCAGATTCCAATCCTGTCTTTGCCTTATGCTAGATGGGGAAAATTACCTAACTTCTCTGAGGCGTCATTTTCTCTTCCATGAAGTGAAAAGTAAAAAAAGAAATCCCTAACAATGTGGTACACTTATGAGAACAAGAGACAGTGGAAGTAAAGGCCCTACTAAAGACTAAATAAAAATAATGGCACTAAGTGCAGCTATCATCCTTCTTAAGCATTTGTCAAGGGATTATGTTTGGGCAACAGATGGAACAAATATGATGTTTATTAGGGCTTCTAGTAGGGAGTGCTGGGAATTATACAGAGAGGCAACAGACAATGCCATGCCCTGATTCAAAAGCAAAATTTAGAAAAAAAACTGATGCTAGGAAACATTCCTCATCAAGATCTGAGCAGAAAGAGGATGCCCCTCACCTACCTGGGGACTCTCAATCCAAGGAGGTTTAATTAGTAACCTGAAAAATAGGTGGGGTGACAGGGAAGGCAGGAAGAGAGGTTGGCCATTTATTTATATGACTACCCCTACACCAGCTCCAAGGGCAAAGAGTGCCCTTTCCATGGCAACTGCAGTCAACAGACTTTCACCAGCTTGAACTGTGGACTTGGAAAATGTTTGTCTCTGAAAAGGGGAAACCCATTACCCTTCTCTATGTGCTCAAGAGACTGGTACCACCTCACAAGCTGGACTGAAGGGCAATTCCATCACCAGCTTCCTGCTACTTTTAGAGTGACCTTTCCACCCTCCTGCTTATCTGCCTTTTTCTCATCTTAGATTAGTGCCCTCCCCTCCCTTATGAAGCTGGGGTCTGATATCTTCAGCCCTACCAGCACTTTCCAGTCTTAGGCCAGTCTGACATCCAGTGCAATAAAACTGAAAAAGCCAGAGTTTTCATCTTGTAGCTAAAAACTAACCCTGAAGGAGAAGAGGAGAATGAAAAGGAGGGAGAATCCTCCTATTAGTGGAGAAAGCACAAAAGCACTAGTCAGAAGGCTGGCACAGGACAAGGACAGTAGGATAGCAGTCAGAAAAGAAGCAAAATGATTTCTGGTTGTCAGTCCCAACTCCTGAGACAAAACCCTATCAGCTTTATCAATGAGGGCATGTTCAAAACCTTTCATGGGAAACAACTGTCTCTTCAACAAATGGTGCTGGGAGAACTGGATATTCACGGGCAACAGGATGGAGTTGGATGCCTATCTCACACCAAACACAACAATTAACTCCATAGAGATGAAACCTGAAGGTAAAAGCTAAAGCTATGAAACTCAGGAGAAAACGTGTAGACAAATCTCCAGAACCTTGGATTTGGCAATGGAATCTTAGAAATTATACCAAAAGGATTAAAAAGGAAAATAGATAAATTGAACTTCACCAAGATTTAAAACATTTGTGCATCAAAGGATATTATTAATAATGTGAAAAACAACCTACAGAATAAAGGAACACATTTTCAAGTTACATATCTGATAAGGATCTGGGATCCAGAATATACAAGGATGTTTTACAACTGAACAACAAAACGGCAGAAAAAAACCTAAATTTTTTAAAACATGTACACGTAGGCCAGGACAGGAGGGTAATAATACAGAAAGCAAAAATAACTCTGGTAGATTTTCTTTAAAGAAAGAATAACCAAACACAACCTCATTTGGATTCTGAGTCAAACTAACTAATTAAGAGAGTGTTTTTGAGATAATCAGGAAATTTTGGTTATGGAATAGCTATTAAACAACCTAAATTTTGAAATCACTATAATTTTAGGTAGACATTATTATAGCACAATAGTTATGAATTTAGGAAGCCAAAGGTACATCCTGAAGAATTTACAGAGAAATGACATGATCTCTAGGATCTGTTGTAAAATATTGCTGAAAAATGGCAAAATATTGATAATTATTAAAGCCAAATGATTAATACTAGATATTTGAGTACTTGTATTCTACCTCTGTTTATGTATGTTGCAAATGTTACTTAATTATGTTGTTGTCTCAGCTTTAAGTAATCAGAAAAATGAAAGCACTGGCAACTGTTTTTTTTTTCCCCAATGCCCTGCTTAGCTACAGTAAAGACTCACTTCAAATCCAACCCACCTCAGATATTATGGAGGGCAGATCTTTTGCAAAATGCTGAGATTAGTTTAATCTCTCCTTTGGCGCTGGATGGGGTAGGATAAGAAAAAGAAGAAAAACTAAATAGTACTCTATTGTGTGTACATATACCACATTTTCTGTACCCATTCATTTGTTGATAGGTACTTAGGTTGATTCCATGTCTTGACTGTATGAATCATGTTGCAATTAACATGAGAGTTTGTTTTTTGTTTTGTTTTGTTTTTTGACATATTCAAAAATTCAAATTTGTACCAAACACATTGACTAGGCTGGATGTGACCTTCATCATGCTCTTCACCTAGACAGTGCCAAAGATTATAGCTGTAAGTCTGCTAAATGTTCTCCCAGTTCCTTCCTGCAAATTCTAATCACATTCTGATATTACTTCCTCTGCCCTGAATTTTTTTGACATATTAATTTCATTTCCTTTGAATATATACCTACAAATGAGATTGCTGGATCATATGGTATATCCTAATTCCTTAACTCCCTCTTAATTTTCTATTAAGAACAGCTTTCACTGAAAATTCGTAAACCAGTTATGTTCCCAACCTGTGCCACAGTGGGGAACAAGGAGTTCCACTAAACTTCACTGGCTCTTTGATGCATGAAACAGGACTTTACCCTGAGCAGTAAGAAAGCTTATGGAACCAAGTTCATAGAGACACATAGAGCTGCCTCTTGGTAAATGACAGTGGGCAGCTTCTGAGGCAGCCAGGGCCCAGTCCACAGTGTAGCGTACTCACCGAGATCTTAGTGAATATATAGAGCAGCAGGGACAGAACAGAAAGGTAAATCTGGATCCGCTTGCCTCCAAACCTCTTCCGCAGGTATTCTGGCATTGTCACTACCTGCATGGAATGCAAGAGAGGTCATCACCAGCTAGAGTGACCAGAGAGCCCAGAGAACACAGAAAAAGTGAGAGCCATCTTGGTGTTAGAGTCATAATAGTATGGTCAAGGATTCATTATCCTTGTTGGCCTGGGAAATCTGCAAAATGGCCAGGCATCTGCAAACCACAGGCATCCAGCCATTTGCTCATTTCAATCTCACCTGCCCTACCACTATAGGAGTAGCTAGGCATTATCCCAGAACATAGAAAGTGCCAAATAAACACCTGTTTTTGAATGAATACATAACTGGACTCAACTAAGGAAGCAGATCTTTGTCCTGAAGAGGAGGGGAAATGTATATATATAGATATAGATATAGATATAGATATAGATATAGACATATAGCGAGGGATATATTCCTATATAGAGCACCTACTGAAAAACAAGACATCATAACATGGATGGCATCTTGCCAGTGTACCAAACTAGTCAACTAGATTGGGTGTGAACTTCACTATGCTCTTCAGATAGGCAGTGCCAAGTATTGTAGCTGTAAGTCTGCCCAAATGTTCTCCCAGTTCCTTCCTGCAAATTCTAATCACACTTTCAATATCACTTTTTCTGACTCGAGCCTCTTGTCCTCTGGAACCAAACATGTCACCATCAATCTGTGAGTCTATAGAAGATATAGCACCCTCCCTGTTTTTCCCACATTGCTTTTAGCTCCTAATATGTAAATTTACATATAGGAGGTGCTCAGTATATCTCACTGAACAGGTATATAAAATGTCTGAGAGACATAGTCAGGAGACCAAGGATGCATTTGATAGTTGAGTACCAGCTGCATGCTCAGCAAATAAGAACTACTGATGTACATAAATAAAGAGGAAACACAGTTCTTTTTCTCAATCTGCTTCCTTTCTAGAGGCAGAACATTGACATAGTTGTACATCAAGAGCAAATGCATGGCCAGGTAGTACAGGGACACACCCAGAGTGAGGGGACAGGATGTTTCAGAGGGGTTTGAATAGTGTGGGATTTCTTAGGAAACCTTCTCAGAGGGAAGAGCCATGAGTCTTGACAGAAAAGAGCCAGTGTCACTGTTCAGTGCCCCTAGGGAGCCAGAAACTATTTTACAACCTAGAACTAAAAGCAAACACAGGTTATCTTTGCCATTTATTCCACAAAGTCTTCTCTGTCATCCAGAAGGATCAAATTCACGTACGTGTGTGTGTGTGTGTGTGTGTGTGTGTGTGTGTGTGTATCAGCAGGGAATGGAACAACAGAGAGGGTACTTACCCCAGCCTTTATGTAAATGGGAACAAATATCCAGCCCAGCACAACCACCAAAAACAGGGCCTGAAACCAAAAGAAGAGGTAGATTCAAATCAGGAGGAACCTTAACCCATCTCTACTTACCTGAAGGACCCCTCAGCTGCTGCAGAAAAATCACCCAGCACTTTGTTTTTTGGATTAAAGAACAACTCTTAGGTGGCCATTAGAGACTGTAGGATGCCTTAGTTGCCCAATTGGCCCAAAGAAACAGAAACTGGGCAAGAGCAGAGGAAACCCAGGAAGCTATTGCTATCATCACAGCCCTGGGCCCCAGCCAGAGGACTGAGATCTCCTTTGACTCTTCCTTGTATTACACAGGGGTAAAATACCATTTAGAGAATAATAATAATAATAATAATAATAATAATAATAATAATATCTGGTGATAAGCATTTCCAAACTTCTAACATGGCTAGAAAGGTACTGGGGCCTCATCTTTTTAACACCAAAAGGAAAGAGAAAAAATACTCTTACCATCCTTCAGTGTATCTCCCATGCTACTCTGGTGGAAGGAAAACAGAATGCCTGGGCTTCTAAAGCCATGCTCCTCCATCTGCATCCAGGATGGCTCTGAGGAGTCCCCTAGTATTTGAAGCTCCTCTGGACATCAATTGACCTGGCTAAGTGCTAAGGTTCTGCTATAGTTTGGGTATTGTTTAGCATGTCCCCTAAAGGTTCATGTATTAGAGGCTTAGTCCTCAGCATAGTGGGAGGTGGTGGAACACAGTATGAGGCGGAGCATAGTATGAGGTTCTTAGGTCACTGTGGGTGCTGCTCATGGAATGGATTAGGGTAGTTCTGGAGTGACCCCTTGATAGTTATAGAAAGTGTTATAAATGCCTGACTCTGGCCCCACCCATCTCTCTGTCTTCTTATTTTAGGTGATATTACCTCTCACACACAATGCTGCTATTGACTTCCACCAGGAGATGCCACAGTCAAGTGGGTCCCTCACAAGGACCTGCAACATGTTGCTTGGACTTTTGACTTTCAAAACCATGAGCTAAATAAACCTTATCTTCATAAACTTAGCTGACATCTGGTATTTCATAATAGTAACTCAAAACAGACAGGTACAGGCTCTTTTTCACTTCTCCAACACAGTGGCACTGATGCTACTCACATTCCATTCAAAGGCTCCAGTGGCAATCCCTGAAGCTGCTCCAGTCCCAGCCAGCCCCACAAAGTGGCCACTTCCAATGTTGCTGGCGAAGAGAGAGGCTCCAATCTGGAAACACAAAGATAAAGTCAGGTGAAGACTCTATACATGACTGGGACATTCCGGGTAGGCCAAAGAAAGAAGAAACATGCCAGCCAAATGAAACTTTGACTGTGCTAGAATTTGTTGATACCACAAGCTCCCAAGGCAGACATGGGGACTTGGGAAATAGTGGAGATGAAAGGAAAGAATTGGCAAAGGAGCGGATGATCCCCATATCAGATCATCTGTAAGTCTTTTGTGAGCCTAATGTCCACTAGTGAAGATGATGGGAAGACATACATCATGCCAGGATCCTCTAAAAGTCCCCTGCATTCAGGGCCTGTACCATTCATGTCTGTGTTCTCAGCATGCCTGGGGGCTTAGAGCCTTGTCCAACATTGGCTTTCAGTAAATATAGATAATGTTCTTAAAAGGAATTATTTAAAAGAAGCCTCTGGGTCTTGGTCACCTTGTCAAAGAACAAGGGGCATGGAGCTGATAATTTCAGAGTGATTCCTACTAAACTATGTAATTTCATGTGGTGCCAAGTAGCAAAAGATAATATTAATGATAACACAAATTTTCTAAATCCATAAAGTATTTTTATTTTTAAAAAAGGGCACGGTGGTGCACACCTGCAATCCCAGCAGCTTGGGAGGCTGAGGCAGGAGGATCACAAGTTCAAAGCCAGCCTCAGCAATAGCGAAGTGCTAAGCAACTCAGTGAGACCCTGTCTCTAAATAGAATACAAAAAATAGGGCTAGGGATGTGGCGCATTGAGTGCCCCTGAGCTGAATCTTCGGTACTGAAAAAAGGTGGGGGGCAGGTGTTGAGATTGTACAGAAAATGCACAAAACACTGCAAGGATATACATATTTAAGACATAGATTAGAATTCAGATTGGAAGGACATATTTAAATACCCAAGAATGTAAATCTAAAAGGAGAAAGGAGAATGTGACTGTGAATAGGAGTCACAGAAGAAAATACCAAATGAAATAGGAGAGATCTTGCACTGACCAATCCTAATACTGTGCCACCAACTCAATTGCATCTGAGATCCAGAATAACTCCAGAGAGTTCTAGAGTCTTCCTATAAGCAGGAGCATAAGGAACAAAATCATTTGATAAGTACAAAATATGTACAGATTCTTTTCAACTTACAATGTGGTTATGTCCTAATAAAGCCATCCTAAAGTGAAAATATTTTAAGTCCAAAATGCATTTATTTAATGCACCTGACCTGTTGAACATCGCAACTCAGTCTGGTATATTTTATTAAAAACTATATTGAAAGTGAAAAACAGAATGGTTGTACTGGCACAGTTTCATACCACAATAAAGTTGAAAGCATTATTAAGTTAAGTGATCAAAAGTTAGGGACCATCTGCATAATTATCCCCATCTTTGCTAAACAGATAGAAGGATGTTTGCAGTTGTTTGTTTATTTTCCTTAAAAAGATCCAAATCTGGAAGAAAACATGTATTTCCCCAAAGAGAGATTACTCCAAGAAACTGTCCTAACTATTCCAGCCCCTTTCCCCAATATAAGGCAGATGGTACTCAGTGCCAAATGCTAAGTCATAGGACAGGGCTATCTCTGAAGGCCCAGGCAAAAGGAGGCCTTAGAAAGATGAGGAGGAAACAGTGGTGTAAATGCATTCATTCATTGGCCCAAACAATGTTAACTTAGCAGCTATTAAATGTGTCTAGTCCTATTCTAGACACTGGAGATTGAGCCACAAATAACATAGATGAAAATATTCACAAGAAGCATAGTAAATAAAGAACACAGAAAGAAAGGTCAGAGAGTGGTTAAGTCCTGCAAAGAGAATAAAGTAGGGGGAGCAAGACAGAGAGGTTAAGTGTCAGAGAAATTCCCTTGGTGGAGGCAATCTTTAAATTGAGATCTAAAGGATACAAGCTACCTGTGCAGAGGTCAGGGAGAAATCATTCCAACAAAGCAAAAACTTCCAAGTGGGAGAGGCATGCATAGTTGAGAAGCATAAAGACCAGAGGAGAGTGAAGTAAGGTAGGCCAGGAAGAAGGTGGTGTGAGATGAGCCTGAATAGTCAGGAGGTGCTGGGTAATGGAGATGCTGGTAAGTTAGGACAGGAGAAGTGGATTTTATTTTAAGTAGATGGGAAGCCAGTAGAGGGTTTTAAGCAGAGGACGGACAAGATCTGATTTGTTTGTAAGGATATCTCTAAATTATGTGTGGAGTATAGGGTTGGAGGGGTGAGGAGAAAACTGAGAAACCAGGTGTGAGGCTATCTCTACATCTAGGTAAGGATGGATGGTGGGTTTATCTAGGTTGGTAGGAGTGGAGATAAAGTCAAACAGAGAGGTTGAGGGTAGGTTTTACAAAGTCAACAGGCTTTATTTTGATGAATTTGATAAGAGAAAGAGTAACTCTATGATTTAGATTTGAGTAACTGAGTAGATGCCATTCATTTAGAATGAGGAAGCTGGGAAAGCAGGTAGTTTAGAGATATCAGCCTGTGTCTATTCAAAGCTTGATGGGGATAAAAGTCTACTTTTAATAAAAAGAATGTTCCTAAAATGGCCCAAATCTAGAATAAAACATGTATCTCCCAAAATACTGTTTACTCTAAGGAACTGTCCTAACGATAACCGGTCCTGATGCATTATCTTTTCATTTATCATCAATCACTTGATAAATTATTAAGCCTAATGCCATACTATTATGGACAATTTAGAACTTAATTATCAGAATGATTAACTGGATTAGATTAATCTTAAATTCAAGAGGTCCTCTCTAATATCCCTCACTTGAAGGGAGATGTTGGACTTTAAGACATCTCAGGCTGTCCTGTCCCCGCCCAACAATCGGAGTGAGATAAAATGTAGATAGGAGTGCTTTGGGTGCTAGAAGGTTGTGGGACCAGGTTAGTTTCACTTCTGTCAGAGACACATCCTCAGTTTTTTCTGCTCTCCTTCCTTTGACCCCAGAGCTCACAATCATTTACCAAAATGCTGACTCTACCTTCATAATGTCATTGAATCTAGCACTATCTATATCACCCTTGGCTGCCTACCATTCCCCACAACCTGACTACAAAATATTCTCCAGATGATCTCATGGATCTCCTTCCTATCTGTCACTTCACCCACCACCCACATGGACAGTTACCTACCGACGCAAAGCTTCGATCATGTCACTTCACTCTTCTTTGTTGTTGTTTTTAAATATACATGACGATAGAGTGTAGTTTGACATGTTACAAATACATGAAGTATAACTTATTCTAATTGAATCCCATTCTCAGATTCTCCCAGACTCTACTTCTCCCATAGACCTGCCAAGCAGTCTTACTGACAGCTTCAGGCTTAAAGACATAGTCCTAGGTATTCAGCAGGATTTCAAGGCAAAGTTCCATCCAGTGAAAAAACAGCATGAACTTAAAAATTCCAGTTGAAATGCTTTCTTTAACCCTTACTATCTGGGTACATATAAGATCTGTGAGCCTCCCATCTTCTCTCATGACTGGCTGTGCAAGAGTCAAATGAGATGCTGAATCAGTAATGACTGGAACTCAGCTGGTTCTAAACAGCTGTACCTTCTCTCCTTTGTTCTCCCACAAGGACAATAATGTCACCCTAAAGGATATTCACAAGACCTACATTGGACACCATTATGGACTGTCCTGTGTCCTTCCCACAAAATTTATGTATTGAATCCTTAGACCCCAATATGACTATATCTGGAGATAGGCACATAGTGGATATAATAAGATTAAAGGAAGTCATAGGGTAGGGCCTTATGATATTATAGGACTGGTGTGCTTACAAGAACAGGAAAAGATACCAGAGATCTCTCTTTCCTTGCACACAGGGGGAAAAAAAAGGCCATGAGAATACAGCAAGAAAGCAGCTGGAAAGCCAGAACGAGAGTATTTTCCAGAAAACAACCCTGACAGTTCCTTGAAGAGTTAGCCCTCAGAGTGTTAGAAAACAAATTTCTGTGGTTTAAGCCTTCCAGCCTGTGATATTTTGTTATGGTTGCCTGAGAAGCCTAAGATAGACACCATTGCTTTATCACCTATGCGCCTCTGCCAGATTGTCATACTGTTCCTCTGCTCACAGGAGCTTATTAATGGTAATTTATCACAATGATTTCCTAAACACTATCTCTCCACTCCACCCATGTTCATGCCCATTTGGGAATCACACCCCCTCTAGAGAGTAACCCAATGACATGAATCATGTTCTTCTCTGCAATTTCCTCCACCATCCCTTCTGAATTTGGGATTTAGACTTTATCTAAAATTTCTCCAGCTTGACTTTGCTTCTGACTAGCAAACCCTCTTCATCCCCTGATGGGGTGAGAAAGGCTGTTATAAACATTTACACAGTTTTACTGCCACTGTGCTTAAGGATCTGTTCAGACCAAACCCAGCAGGTTTGATGGGATGGTAATTGGGAAAATAACATAATGTCACACCACAAAAGGCAAAAAGACTATGTGGTTCCTTTTGCCTTTAGGCAATTCATGATCACATTTGACTGCCTACATTTCCTGTCCAACAAGGTTGGCAAAAAAGAAGATAGAGAAATTAGAAAATCTCCCAGAATTTGATGGATCCACGCATATCAGCTTGAGTCCCTCTTGCAATACCTTCCAAGTGATGGTCAGCTGCATACACATCTCTAAAAAGAACTTCCCACCTTTTCAGGCAGCTGAATCTATGGTAGAACATTTAATTTTTTATTAAGACTCTCTTTACCTTGACCTGAAACTTACCTATGTCCTACTTCCACCCCAGTGATACAGAACAAGACAAATCTCTCTTCCACAAGCTCTTACTATATCTAAAGACAGAATTAATACACTCCCCTCTTATTCTCCAATCTAAGCTTCCTCTTTCTGTATGTCTGCTTCTCCTTAGCCATGGACTTGAATCTCATCACCCTGTTCCTCTCTGCTTCCCTTAGTCCCATTTCTCTCCCCAAGTGGGTCCCAAAACCAAGTAGATTAATCTAGACATGAGCTGTCCAGAATGAGACAGGATGCCCTTCTTGCCTTTCCATCTGGCTTTAACATCCTCCAGCTCCAAATTCTTTTTCAAATCTTCACGATTCTTGGCAGTACTGAAGACTGAGCCAGTTCCTCTAATTTCTACCACTATTGGAGGATTGGTCTCTAAATTATTTGGAATATTTAACAAGACCAGTTCTCTTCTCATTGCAATTTAGATTCTTAATAAGACCAATTTGGTTTGCATTAATACAGTCACTTAAATTTTTTTCACTCCAATCCCTCTAGGGTTTGGCACAATTTGGATGACTTCCTGTGAGCCTTCTCTAAAGAGAAAATTAATTAAACCACAAAGGAAAATATCCCAGGCAAATCATTTCTCCCCACAAATGTTGGAAACTAGTGGGGATTGCATTTATCTTTTGAACCAAAGACATTACTCTATTTAATAATAACTCCTTTAGTGCTTAACTCAGTCCTAGAGATGTGTTCCCAGAACTTGTACTATTCACAATGCTTGGCAAACCAGGGAAATCTGCTTCTCTTTGGAGCTTGTGAGAAATGCAAACCCTCAATTGCCTCCCAGAGACTTACTGAGTGAGAGTAATAAGCACTCCACTCCACGTGATTCTTATGCACAATTAGGCTTAAGGAACCTGCTCCAAACTGTATTAGAAGTCATCATTCTCTCCTTAATGTTGGTTTGACCTCTCTTGTGAAGCAGAAGAGCAGTCCCTAGCTAAACAATTACAATGCTAAGATCTGGAGGATAAAAAGTTGGGGATAAAAGAGGCTGTCTCCAAAGTCCCCTGCTTTACTTCCAGAATTTTAAAGGTCTGTTACCAGGGGATTTATCCTTCCAAATGGGAGATACTATTACTCAAACCACATGTCAAGATATGGCATGAGGACTGAACAAATCTTTGGCTGTCTCACTTCTAAAAATCTCAGAGTTGACAGGCTCAAATTAATACTCCCAGGATATCGTATGTCACAGTAAAGTTATTGAGATATCCAAATGGAAAAGTCAAAGACTTTGTGGAAAATACTTCCACAAACAATTTAGCTCAAGAAATAGGATTATTAGGAATTTTCAGATGGTGATCCCAACCACCAGAAACAACAAAATGGGCTCTGATATGGCATGGAATTCACAAGAGGAATAACAGGCACTGAAGCCTCTTCACAATCAGGACAATCCTACTTTCTCCAACCCCAGCAGCCCTGCTGTGTCCTGTCATGTCCTCTGCCTTCTGGCAAAATCACACCAACTCATGCTCTGTGCTTTCCTGACTCCCAGGTTAATGTGTTTTCTCTTCCTGAAACTCCCTTTCTGTTGAGCTCTGCCTTCCAAAACACTGTGTCAGTCATCAAAATGAGGCATAGTCCCATCTCATCACTGATACCATGCAGAGCTAATATCTTCCCCCTCTGTTTTCTTGTCCCACATGCTGTCTGTTCCACTCTCCTGGTGCACTGCACACCCTATGCTGGTACAGCAGTGCCCCCTTATTCATGGTTTCACTGATAACAAATGTTTGAATGTTCCTCTTGGGAAAACAACAGGAAGCATTGCAACCAAATGCCTTGCAGTTGCAATTCTTCCTACTGGCTGCACGAAATTGGGACTTTTTCACAGGAATATGCCAAGTTACACTCTATCCTGAAGGAGAGGCAATAAACTTGGCCAGCCAGGCTTACACGGGGCTCATAAGGACAACAAGGCATTCTAGAGAAATGTCTCTATGAGATGTCAATCTGGCACCCTGTTTAGCAGTAGTAAGAACAATACTACAAGTGGGGTGGACGAGATCTGATATTATGGGTTATTTTCTATCAAACAGACAAAATCTTTTTAATGATAATACTTGGTATTGGCAAGTAAATTTTCTCTTCCCTATATTTCTGGTATAATTCATCTTATACTATATAAGGACTCACACTATTTGGGGGACTCTATCTTAAGCAAATTATCTGACATGCAAAGATTTATTTAAAAAGAACCTCATTAGTATGTTCATTGCCATGCAACCAATACACCATATAATCCCTAAAATGTTTAAATTATGCATGTGAACATATTTGTACATAAATTAATGAAAATATCCAAATTTCATAGTGGCTATCTTTAGAAGAAAAAATAATAAATACATTGTTTTACTTCTTTATACTTTTCCATTTTTTTTCACGATGAGTTTCTGTATTTTATAATCATAACACAAGTCTTTAAACCTTTGACAATGAAAGACTACAATTTCAAGGCTCCTCTCTTAGACTCACTGGCAGAATCTGAGAACTAAGAACAAAGTTATGAATTTGTTTTGGGGGATGTAGAAAAAGACATGAAATGTCACTAAATACTAACTACAATAATGTTTTGTGTGACAAGAAATAGAAGATGGACATCTTAATCCAGGTTATCTGATGTTAGAGTTAGAAATACCTTGGAAAAGACTATGGTTAACATTGCTATTTTCAAATGAAATTAAAATTATAGTTCAGAGGAAGATGGTGGTTAAAGTTTACACATTATCTTTATTTACACCCTAGGGAAAATAAGCCTGAGCACACTCAAGACCTCTCACCTTGGAATCAAGAATTATCCAAGGAAATGAACAGGATCACCTTTGTCTTCTAAGTTAAAGATTAGGAACAGACAATGGATTTGGGAAAGTATGCTAAATGCTTCAAAATAGTGAGTAGAAAGGATTTTGAATGTTTACACACACACACACACAAATAAATGTTTGAAGTGATGGATATTACAATTATTCTGTTCTGATCATTACACATTTTATATATGTATTGAAAAGTCACACTGTACCCCATAAATATATATAATTATTCCAGGTCAATTAAAAATAATAAAAATAGGGAGGGGTCATGAAGTTAGAAATGATGGTGGAATGTGATGATCATTATTATCCAAAGTACATGTATGAAGACATGAATTGGTGTGAATATACTTTGTATACAAACAGATATATGAAAAATTGTGTTCTATATGTTTAATAAAATTATAATGCATTCTGCTGTAATAAATAAATAAATAAATAAAACAAAAAATAATAAAAATATGTATCTTTAAACTACCCTGTATCAAAAATCATGTTTGAATGCTTTAAAGACTCACATAGCCTTCCTTCCCCTCCTACTAAGCACACTGGGAACCTTTCAACCAGGTTCTAATTTTGGCTCTGCCATCACAAACTATGTGACCTTAATTCAGTCACTTTTCTGCTTTGAACCTTAATTTCCTCCATTATAAACCAAGAATAAGACTCCTTCTTACCCTAACCCACAAGGGTATTGTCACATTTAAATGAGATGACAAATGTAAGAGACCTTTAAAAAACATTTTCCCATAAAGTAATACTATTCTGAAAAAAAACACTAATAATGTTTTTACATGACCTGTGTTTTTATGAAGCTTTCATTGTGTTTTTATGGAGTGCCCTGAGTTTTATCAAAGAGCCAAAGTTATCGGTTTCTCTTTGAGGGAGAAAGATCATACATCAAACGGAATTGCACTCAACAAATTTCAAGAAACTAATTTCTTCGTTAACTAATCATGTAATTTCAAGAATATCCAGAACACTGAGATGGTACTCTGTTCCCTGCTTCTGTCCTCCTCTTTAAAGGACAGGACTGCTTCTCCATCCTTCTCTGGGCTGTGCTAGACACATCCATTGGGATGTCCTCCCAAAAGTGATTCTCAAACTTTAGCACACATCACCATATGAGATTCCCAATTAAATATGCATTTCACATAAGTAATGAATATGTTTTTAAGTATAAGTACATCCTGTGCAATATTTGGGATAACTTATCCTACAAATGTGTTTATTGTTTGACTGAAATTTGCATATAACTGAACAACCTGTATATTTATTTGTTAAATTTGGCAATCCTAATTAAAATCACCTAGAAGCTTTCATTGCTCTGCCTGATTCTCTAGAGTTTCTGATGCAGTAGGTCTAGGTTAGGGCTGGACAACTAGCAAGGTCTGGGTACCTCACTTAGAGAGCCCCACACTGGGAAAATAAGAAAAGGAAAGAGGAACACTGACTTTAACAGTGCCTCCAAGTGTTAGGCCATGAACTTAGTTCACTTTATCTTATTTAATGCCCACAAAGTTTGGTAAGGTTGGTATTATTCATCTTAATTTTACAGATGAGATTAAGGATCAGAGGAGTGGAGTGTCTTGCCCAAGGTCCCATAACCAAAGGTTCTTAAAGTCCAGGACTCAAAAGAAATTGCTGAGGGCCATTGCCAAGTAGGAATGACGAATCGAAATTTCCTTGCCAGCGTACCCCATGTTAAATGGACTTGCCTTGGAATTTCGCTGTTGACATTGCATGTAAGGTGACCTTGCTCAAGGACCAGGACGGATCCGGGTTTAGAGCTGATCAGGTTTGAGGAAGTATCCCGCTCCTTGAGTTTAAGGCGTTCCAGGTTTAAGACAATAGGGGTTTTAGGGAAGTTGGAGGTTGAAGATTATTGCTGCTGGAAATAGGGCTTTCCTGCTGCCTGAGCTCCCGTTGAGTGCTCGTGAGATTAAAAAATGTATTGGGAAAGGAGCCTCGTGGAGTAGGTGAATTGGGCGGTGGCAGAACGGGGATTGCCCCAGAACGTGTGTAGAGGCCGGTGTGAGTTCGGGAATAAAGATTGCTGTTTGAATCTACAAAGCTGTGAGTGGCTCGTGATCTTGTGCCCAGCCAAGACATTGGCAAGAAATGTTTCAGCCCTTCACTGACTTCCCCCTTTTCTGACAGTTTCTTCTAATTTCCATGCAGGGGCACCATGGGAAGAGACCCTCCTCCCCATATCTCACTGTAAACTCAGGAGCAACATGTGCTCTACTGCACTTTATTTCCTCCTTCACCTTCTCAGGAACTGTTAATATTTCTCTCCATTTAGTAAGTCTCTTTTCAACAAGGGGAATTTGAAAAGGTTTAACATTGGACAGTGGCCATCTTTCAAGAATCAAACTTCCTGGATTGAAACAGGAAAAAAAGGTGGGGTTTGTATATTCAGAATATTTTATTTCTGAGTCTCTGGTAAATATTTAGACACAAGCTTGCTCCAGAGTTGTCATAACCTCTGTTTACTCTACATAAGCTCATGTGCCCACAGACAATGGTTGTCTTTCATTCATTACATGCATGCACATCTCTCCCCTGACCAACAAATCAAAGTGATGAGAAGTCAGGAAACCACTGCCAAAGCTGGTGTTTTCCCACCAGTTTTTGGCACAAAAGACAGGTGAGGTCTTCTGCTGGAATTTAGAGGTTAAGGGGACTGGACACCAACCCACCCACCAACAGGTGAACCCATCTTCAGAATCATCAACAATTCAAAAGGCCTGATCTAAATGTACCATATCTCTCCCATGCTGCCTCTTTTCAGTGCCTTTGGCCATCTGTTTTTTGTTTGTTTATTTGTTTGTTTTGCTTAGATTGCTCATCCCCCAATTTTCCTTATTTTATATTTTAAAATTTTTAATTGATTCATAAAAAGTACACATACTGATGTGATATGTCAATGCATGTATACAATGTGTAATGATCAAAACAGTAATCATTTCAATCATTTCTTGTTTCTGGATAAGTTCTTCTGATCCTTTAGGTCTTAGCCTAAATGACCAGTCTTCAGAAAGTTCCACCCTAGGTAGGCAAAGAAGACCCTTCTCCTTCCCACCTACACTTAACTCAAATGCTTTTCTTTCTTAGCACTTAACTGTTACTTATAATTTTATATGTATCTTGTAGAAATGTGAGTGACATACACACACATACATGCATATAAATTGGCACCTATCACAGAATCTGGCACACAGTAATCACGTGTAGTTGTGGAAAAAAGAATAGCAAAGCATAAATAGATAAATGAATAAATGACTGCATAGCTGAAGGTAGAGGACCTGCAAATTAGATAAAATAATGATGATAATGATGATAGCCAACCCTTGATTAGTACTGACAGTATCCTATCATAAGTTATTCATATGCACTAACTAACTCAATCCTCACAATAACTCTACAAGATAGGTGCAATTATCTCTATTTTGCATTTGAGGAAACTGGGGAACAGGGAGAGTCACTCACCCACAGCCATGTAAGTAAAAATGCATGGGGTTGAGATTTTAATCAAGGCTTCTAACTCCAGAGTCTGTGCTCTTATCTATAATTTCAAATCACCCCCTTAACATGAAGTTTGCCCAAAAAGATTGATATAGTTGCCTTTGACTTACTTTGCCACATGACAAAATAGACAAGGAAAGCCCAGATATATTTCTTAATGCAAAATCCAAAGACTTCACTTTAGCTGATAGTTTTAGCACTCTTCTGGATTTGACCAACTGGAAACATTGATTGAAATTTAGTTTGTCCTTTATGTCTACAGAAGTGTTAATTTGTTAGAAAATACTGGGAAGGTACTGGGAAGGTAGCCAGTGGGAAAGGGAAATCTGGGAGCTTAGGTACAAACTAGATGACAGCAACTTGGCTACATGTCAGTTGACTGATGCCTAGGAACACAAAGAGGTGAGTGGCACATGATGCCTAGGAACCCATGGGGAGGTGAGTGGCAATACATTTCTCAAAGAAGCTCCACAGCAGAGACTAAGATAAGAAGAATGGGAGGCAAATTGCTCTACCAAAAAAAAGTGAAGAAGAATGAGACGGAGAGAAGGAAGATGAGAGGAAAAAGTAGAGAAGAGTATGAAAAGGAGAAAGCAAGAGGAAGAGAAGAAAGGAGGAGAAGGTGGTAGAGGAAGAAGAAAATGAGAAGCAGCAAAAAGAGGAAGAAAGGAAGAAAAGAAGGAGGAAGAGAACAAAGGAACCAGGTTATTTAAGAGCAAAGCAGGAGTTGGTAAAAATTTTCATTGAAAAGGAGATACATATTATGAGAATTTTCAAGTTTTATAAAAACTTGACTCAAACTGACAAAAAAAACAGTCTTGAGATAGAGAGGAAAAGCATGGCCACACCAGACTTTACCAAGATGTCCAATGTGGGCTGAAATTAGATACTCCACCACAGGCTCATGCCACTGCACCTGGCATCAGACTACACCTGTGGGAGACCTTGAGTGAGGTGATTGCTGGTGGCTTGGCTTGGTCCACAGTGAAGTTTATGGAGGAAGCTTTATGAAGAAAGTGGATGGGCAATGGACTCTGCTGACATTTATTGTTTATTAATTATTAAGGTTTAATGAGGAAAATAACAGAACCAATGAATGGCAGAACTATCAAAATGACAAAACTATTAGTTATAAGGAGGAGAATTGTGGTTTCTTCACTTAGAAATGGTAATAATAATAATAATAAAGAAATGAATGTCTGTGAATGTACCACAAGAAGGGAAGCCTCAGCAGGAAGACTATCATCAGGTATCAGAGGGTTTATTCTATAATGACTATTATTTCATTTAATCTGTAAAAATAGTTTCCTTTAGAAATGAGTTTAAAGGAAATTATTTTGTAGATGTTCCAAGTTTAATGAATATTTGAGAAAATACTCAACTTTAAATGGTAATAGAATTTAAAGGTTTCTTAGTGTGCAAATAAATTTAATCATGGCTTCAATAAAAAAAATATATTTTAAGACCTATAGAAATGATTTAAATATTTTCCTGTATGTGTATTTCATGTGAATTTTTGTTTTGTTGGGTATTTTGTGTTGGAATGCCAGAGTTAAACATAAATTAGATAGTAGATACAGTATCATTTACCAGAATGCCTACCCTCCAAACCAACATTGTTTCTTTATTTTTGAGTAAATACAACTTGTTTCAAGAGAGTTGTGGCTAATTAAAAATAAATTTCAACAGTGGTCAAAAAAACAAAATTGGATACTCCAATTAAAGACAGACTTGTTTTTCCAGTTTTACTATTATGAGACTTAAAAAAAATAGAGCAACAAAAAACATTTTGTCTGCACAGGGACAGAAATTTGGAGCCCTGCTGGAGAAAGACTTTGAATTGGATCCTGCATCTTCCCTATCTCCTGAATTCTTACCAATGCCTACACTAGAGAAGAGAATGCAGACTGAGCTCTCAGATGACACCACCAAGGGGGGCCAGCACGAGGATTTGCAGACATTTCCCTCACCTCTCTCCCTTTTCTCAAATTCAGCTCCTATTTCCAGTGCTTGCTTTCATTGCAAGGTCTTGGAGCAGGTATTGTAAGGGATTAAAAAAATTATGAAAAGTATAGGATTAGACCTCATCACAGGGTACTAGGATAAAAAAGAACACAGATGGCTTTTTACTGGTGGAAAGCAATCCCAACAAGAAGACAGGGCCCAATGGACTTGGGTGGTAAAAGGAGGCAGAAATCACTTCTTCAAGATTTTTGAAGGATAAACTACTTGTCTTTCCTTCTCATTTTGTCCTGGGGATTTCTCCCTTAGTCGGCTCTTGTCTCTCCTATGTCCATTTGCCTAGTTCCTGGTCTTTTCTCTCTGATTCATGAAGTCCCACCTGTATTGGGCCTGCCGGGTTTTTACAAGACCCACTTTGGGTCCTTTAGTGGCATTGTAAGGGGCCAGACTTTGGTTTGATCATTAGCTTTTAGAGACTTAAAGTTAAATCTGGTATATTTTTCTCCATAGGTTTTTAAAAGTTTAAGAAGCTCTCTTCTTTCTCCAGGGATAATTTCTATCAGGGTCTCTGGTCAACACTAAATGAAAGAATTTCTTGGTTTTCAGATTAACTTTTAGACCACACCTATCGGCCCTCATAAATGTTCTCAAAGGACAAAGAGAAAGAGACCTGAATAACCAGAAGAACAGAGGGAGTCCTAGCTCAGCTAGGTCCTTATCTTTGAGTGAACTTGGGCCATGGAGTTAATCATCATCCTTATTATACTTGCAAATTAGATCACTGAAAAGTCAATCAGATAAGTGATGTGACAGTCTTTGGGAAAAGTTTCTACTTGAAAAAGTAAAAGAGCTACTACTGAGGCTCACTACCAATACTACTCTGAAACTGTACACATGTTCTCAAAACAATAAGTCTGGTCCTTTGCCTGTTTTTGTAAATAAAGTTTATTGGAACACAGCCATGCCCATTCATTAATTTCATGGATACTTTTGTGCTACAAAGCTGAGTTGAGTAGTTGTGACAAATTTCACAGCTACAAAGATGAAAGTGTTTACTATCTAGCCTTTTGCAGAAAAAGTTTGCCAACACTTTCCCTAAGGCACTGGGATATAATGCTTTCTGTAAATTCTCTAACAATAAAAGAAGAAAAGGAATTCTGGCTGTCCAGAGACACTATAATCTCCATGGTCTTTGCTGGTAATTGACGAACTAGTGTGGCCATACCCATTTCCTTTACTTTCCCCCTCTCTTTGGCATATAATCTTAGAATTTCAGTCCTGGAAGAGCCTTTGAGACTCACTGAATGTTTTTGCTGTGGCCATCAGGCCAAGAGAGATGCCAGCTCTGGAGAGCCTCTGGCTTCTGTAATTATGTCTTTGGGCCAGCACATTTGAGAACCGATATTTGAGACTCCTCATCTGACCCCTAAAATTAAAGAGGAAACTCCTGAAGACTTAGAGAAGTTAATGAATTTCCCAATGTCATAAGGCTTGGTTAAGTCAGGTCCTTTGGTCCCTTGTGCAGTTCTCATTCCCTGCCCTTTGGAATGCTTACTTCTGAGTAGAAAGAGTTCCCAAGGGTTTGGTCCAGCCTTATTGTGCCCCATGCTCCCATGGAGTCCACTCTGACAATGTATCATTATGACCAAATTCCTCTCCAAAACAAGAGTTCTCCCTGGGGGCCTATTTCTCTGAGTAATTTCTGCTGCTTATAGCCCAAGAATAGGAAATTCCCTTTCAAAACTCAGCCCCTGAGTTTCCTGGCCTTCCTGCATTCGTATCATCCATATCCCTCAAATAATCATTATAATACAGCACACAGGGAGCTGCTAGTTAAAAGTGCCCAAACAAAGTGCCCCCCAAAAAGGGAATCCTGAGCTACCAACCAGTCCACAATTACAGAAGTACAACTTTATGGTTCCTGTTACTCAGTTGAGTTGGCTTGGGTTGCTTTAAGAGTGATTCAGACTCCTGCAGCCCCCTACCCCCCACCTGGCTCTCTGTGGAAGCTACTCTTCTTGTAATTTCAGCCCTGGAGTCTGCTGTTTCCCCGCTAACTGTCCCTCACTTCTATTTGTAGGCCAAGGTACAAACTCCTTTCCTCTACCAGACTCACTAACTTTTTAGGAATGAGGCCTGTTTTAGAGTTGCAAAATTTTTACCTGGAGTACGTCATAATGACTCTTTCCAAAGCTCCCTTAGATCCTAGAAATGCACAGAACCAGCCTCTTATATCCACTCTCCTTTCAGATTGTATGAGCTGATTTCTTCTGACTTTTCCATGCCTCAAGTATCAACCCAGGGTCAACACAAGTCTTCCCTTCCTAAAATCTCCCTGGGCCATCTTTCAGAAGCTTATCTGGCTGTATTCTCTTTCTACAGCACAAAACAACTGGGCAAAAGGCAGAAGGAAGGGGCACAGGGCCCCACTGAAAGTTTTTGCCACAGCCAGCAGGCCAAGAGAGATATAGGCTCTGGAGAGCCTTTGATTCTGTAATGTCTTTGGGCCAGCATATTTGAGAATTGATATTCTGGTTAGGGACTTATTGAACAATGACAGGTTTGAACTGACTTCATATCATATTTCAAAGAGAAATTGAGATGTATAGTTTTGACGATGTTCTAAATTTTTCAGTTTTGGAGAGAAAGTTCTTAAATGTGTATTTTCTTGATTTCCATGTTTTCCTCTAATTTCTTCTTACAGGTGTATATCGCTATGTGTTTAAAAAAAAAACAATGTTTTAAATTCTAGAATGAAAATCACTGTGGTTATTTATTTTTTCTAAAATAGCAGTTTTTAAACTTTGATATGTCACTAGAATGTTGTTCTCAAACAAACTGTGAGTTGAATCCCTTTATATAAAATAAATAAAAACTGAGTTGCTGGGGAGTAAAGAGGAGAAAAACCACCCCTGAAGCATTTCTTCAGAGCCCAAGTGTTTTAGTAAACATAGTATAAAAACACTTTAGATTGCAACCATATTTGTTTTTTTTTATTTGTTCTTTTTAGTTATACATGACAGTAGAGTACATTTTGACATACTGAATACAAACATGAAGTACATCTAAAAGAATGTAACCATATTTGTGTTAGTCAGCTTTTGCATTGCTAATACCTTAGAAAAACAACTTAGGGAGGAAGAATGTATTTGGTTCATGGTTTCAGAGATTTCAATTTATATTCAGTTGGCTCCATTGTATGAGATGACACAGAACATCATGGCAGAAGAGCATGGTGGAGAACAGTTATTCAGTTAATGACAATGAGGAAGCAGAGACAGAGACAAGGAATACCCTTTAGGGCACACCCCCAACCATGCCCACAGCCTATAGTTTCTACCACCTCCCAGTAGTTCATTCAGTTATCAATGGATTAATCCACTGGTGAGGTCAGAGCCATCATGATCTAATCACTTCCCAAAACCACCATCTCTGAACATTGTTATACTGGAAATCAAGCCTTCAACACATGAGTCTTTGGGAGACATTTTAGATCTAGACCATAACACCATATTTTAATGCATCTAAGACACCAACTATCATAAAATGTATCATGTACCTCAAAGAGAGAACAAACATTGTCAATTGACGTATGGAATGCCACAGATTGGCTTTGAAACTCAGCCCAACATGATTCGTGTGTGTGTGTGTGTGTGTGTGTGTGTGTGTGTGTGTATACATATTTTATTTATACTCCTGAAAAATCAACAAATTCATTTTAAAATGCAGCCAATGTGTACCTGGAATTGATAATTTGCAGGAATATAAGTAAATATGCATACAAATCATCTCAATTTATTCATACAATGAACCTAAAAGTTAAATTTAAGACATCAGCAGCAATAGTTTCAGGGAAACACTAAGCTTCCCCTTATTGAGCACTACTAAATACCATGCACTAGATAGATGCCAACTGAGGGAGTTGCCTTGGCACTGTGAAATAGAAAAGGAGGGAACCCTTCCAAACTCATTCTATGAGGCTAGTATCACCCTGATGTCAAAACCAGACAAAGACACATCAAGGAAGGAAAACCTCAGATCAATATTCCTGATGAACATAAATGCAAAAATTCTCAATAAAATTCTGGCAAATTGCATACAAAAACATATTAAAAGATTAATTTTATTTTAAATAGATTATGTGACTAGCAGTTACCACATTGGACAGGACAGCTCCAGAAAGGATACCCAAACTTTGCTTGAACTTTGGGATCAGAGCTGCCACTGCTTTTAGGAAGTACCAAATTATAAACATGAAAAGATAAAAAAAAAACATGGACACAAAACTGAAAGGAAGCAGTAGAATAGGTGTGCTTCTACCCACAAGGAGTAAAAAAAAAAAAAAGACCACCACGAGGGACTCATCACAAAGTCAGCACCTACCCAGTACTTTTGGCCAGCATAAAGATAAAATATAAATCACTTTAAAATCCCACTTACATGCAGAATCTAATAGGGTCAAACTAATAAAACAGAGAATATTATGGTAATTGCCAAGCACTGACTCATACAGTATTGGGAATGGATGGGAAGTTGTTGGTTAAAGGATACAAAATTTCAGTTGGGTTGTATGAATTCCAGAGATCTAATAAGTAGCATGGTGGCCATAGTTAATAATAATAGATTGTCTACTTAAAAATTGCTATAAGAGGGGCTGGGATTGTAGCTCAGTGGGGGAGAGCTTGCCTTGAAAGTGTGAGGCACTGGGTTCAATCCAAAGCACCACATAAAAATAAATTAATTAAATAAAGGTATTGTGTCCATCTATATATATATATATATATATATATATATATATATATTTTTTTTTTTTTAAATGCTAGATTAGATCTTAAATACACTTATTGCAAAAAACATGAGATGATGAGTCTATTAGTAAATTTGATTTAATCATCTCACAGTGTGTGTGTGTGTGTGTGTGCGCGCGCGTGTGTGTGTTTTTGTGTGTGAAAACATCACATTGCATACTATAAATGTATAGAATTTTTACTTGAAAAAAAATTTAAATAGAAATTACTTCAGGAATAACCAAGATTCATTCTAAAATAGTTGGTCAAAGGCCAACTTTAGGATGTAATGATAATCTGTGAAGTCCTGTCTGGGCAATATATATTAGTACAGTGACAGTCTTTACTTTCTTGCTTCTCTTTCTATAATCAACTTACGGCTGTCATCCCTTCTCATTGTATATATGTGCCATTACACCCATTTTTCACTAGTCAATCTCACTTACATCTTAATCCCAAGTAATTGTGACATTTGGACAAATTGTTCAATCAGTTGCTTCAATGAGAACTCTGGATCAAAATGGTCAGTGGGTTGAATTGATAACCCAGCCAGAACCCTGTGCTGATATGATGGGATGAATGTCTTAGACTCTCTCACCCCATGCACCTGTCCTTTGATTGAGCTAGTTCTGCCTGTATGAAAGTATCATAGAAAAAAAAACGCTTAAATATGCAAAATATAAAATCCACCAAAGGTTAAGAACTACAATTGAAAACAGTGGAAGTCTCTTCTTCCATTTATTCAGTGAGTGTCTCCTATGTATCAGGTACCACAAATAGCTCCAGAAAAGGACAATAAAATTGCTCTTAAATGAGAGAAAGTAGGAAAGAGGTAGCAAAAGAGCTTCTATTTACAGATTTTCCACCATAGAAGAGGTCCCCACTTCTCATAACACTTCTGGAAAGTAAATATAATCAATTCCATTTTATAAATAGAGAAATGGAAACTTAGATTTGTACAAGAATACTTCCATCTGTGTGTTCTTGTTTCTCCACACTGCCCACCTTGTGAAGTTTTTTCCTCTATTTATCCCTTGATGAATTCCAACCATTACTTATTTAAATGTTATTCCATTAAAACAAGAGATTATAAATGCTCAGGAGACCTGGTGAGCATGTGACCCATATCCAGAATTTAGGGAAGAAGGAAGAATATGGGTTCCTAAAGGTAATACCCCCAGCACATAGAATTTCAGAAAAAAACTTACCGGCCACCACACCATACTTCGGCCTGCCAGGAAAAAACCTCCGACTGTCCCACGATTGGTGGAAAACATAGCCTAAGGAAGAAAGGGTCCAAAATTTAATAGAAAACTAGAAGAATGACCTTACCAGCCAAGGACATACCTTCCCATTCTGGCACTTTCTTTAACCACTCCACTTTTTGGCCTTCTTTCGCTTTCCTATTCCCCTGGACCCTCACGATACTTAGATGATGGAGGCAGGGCCCTACAGTTGACAGACAAGGAAACTGAGGCTCAGAAGGCTTAAACAATTCCCCTAGTTCCAGTGAAACAAACTGAAATTAATGACAACTTCCTGATAAGTATTTTTCTGCATTGTGTCTTTCCTCATACTGGGAATAAAATCTTTAGCCTGGGGGATGCCAAAGAACAGGATGGCAATCGCCCCCTGCCTCAGTCTGTCTAGTGCAGGTAACTAAATATTCATATGTATGCCATCTGGCTTTTGTTTCTACAAATTATAACCACTGGGTCCTGCAGATAAACAACCTCACTGCTTCTTCCTAGTTTGACCAAACTGCAAAAAATTCATTTTTTATTTTCCATATTTTGCCTATTGTGTGGGTGGGTGGCCAGATCCAGCCAATCAGGATCCAGGCAGGATCTCTGGGTTAGGCTGCTGGTAACACTAACTCACTCTGCAATTGGCTCTGATCAAGCCCCTCCACCTGAATCTATTTGCTTTCATTAAATAGGAGGAAATGCAACTCTTAAATTTTTATTGATGCATTATAATTATACATAATAGATTTACTGTTATATATGCATGCTTTCATACATGTATACACACACACACACAAATATATACACACAAAAAGGTATAACAATACAATTCAGTTGATTTTTTCCCCAGTACCTCTCTTTTCTCCTCTCCTCCAATACCTTTTGGAAATAGAAATTTTTACCTCTTTCTTGCAAGAATATCAATGTACCAAATAAAATATCATGCTTTTGAAAAGTATTATATGGTATGTGCATTGTATCTTAATAAAGCTATTGTCAAAAAAGAAAATACTGTAAGATTGCAAGATGTTGATACTAAATATTGCATTAAAAAACAGACATTCAAACTCAATACAAATTTATCCCTCCCTGAAGATGTAAGTAGGAGCTTGCTGGAATCGTTCTTTGGCAATATATTGTGACTAATGTGATAAATACAGAGAAAGGGGACAATTTCTTCTAAAAAGAGGACAAGAGGAAAGGCTTCCCAGAGTGGGCAGCATTTCAGCAAATGTTAAAGGAAAAGGGAGGGGGATTTCAGGAGTTCAGTGATCCAGAGGTGGAACTACACCCCGGCTGGGGAGGGAAGGAATGGCAAACAGTGTTAGTTGTTGAACCTGACTGAGGCATATGAATAGGGAGAGTGGTGAGAGGTGAGCCAAGATCTCAAATGCCAGGCTAAAAGTTACAGGCTGTATTCATAAGCAATAAACAGTCACTGAAGTCTTAGGAGGAGAAATATGACAAGTATGTTTAATGCATGATGACCAGCTCTTCTCAAGCCTTCTTTGGAATGTTGTTTCTGAGACTGCAGCTTATTTCTGTTTGAGCTCAGGCCCAGGCCCAGGTCCAGGCTTTCAGCATAAAATTGGGCTTGTCTCTGGCCCTCCTCTTTTCTGACATTGGCTTTCTCTCAGCAGACACTTGCTAATCTCCCCGAAAATATTAATGACTGATAGGGACTTAGCCCCACCTGATGTGTTTGTGTTTTCATAGCTGACCATGAGGCTAAAAGGCATCACTGGTCTAAAGAAATTAACCTCTGATGGTGACATTTCAGGCATTTAGAAACTTCATTCAGCAAACAAGTCTGCAGTGGATGACTCATTGCTAGATTGTCACACAGGAAAGAAGTATTGAATAGAGTCCTTTAAGAAGCAGGATCATTTATGCATCTAATCTAATAACAGATTTGTTGAGCATCCCTGGGTGCTAGGCAGTACCAAGGAGAGCACATCAGGGCTTTCTGGACTCCTAGCAGGGTCTTCCATCCCATTGAACATACTCTGAGGGCTCTATAGTGAATGTTTTGAGAGTAACAGGAGAGCCAACAGATTAAAACACATAAGAAGGTCACTAGGGCTGAAATAGAAATAAATCCCAATGACTTAACCTCCAGTGGGGGTTAGGAAAAAATCATTCTGAAGTCAAAGAAGGTGATTAGGGAGACAGGAAAAGTAGGTTGAGGTCCAGATACAAAGATTTCCCAGTTCTTCAGAAATGAAGAGCTTAGAGGAAGAATGTAAGGGCAGGGTCTAGAATGGGGAGCTGGAGTAATTCAGAAAAGATATTGGAGATGTACCAAAGGTAAAGAGAGGTGCACCTCCACAAGGCCTTTCCTCTCCAGCATGGTTATCCTCTCCTCATCTCTGCCTACCCATCCCTCAAGGCCTCTCAAATGTCACCTTCCCTGTAAAACCTTACCTGACACTCCCCCCATGGAAATCTCTTCTATGTACTCTTCCCTTCCCCAGGCAAAAATAATCTCTCCCTCCTCTGATCACCTAGAGAACACCAGTTACCTTGTTCAAAGTTCTTACATGTTCTTTTGCTTTGTGTTACCATATTACAAATTTTTAATCCCTATAGAACTCAGTAAATGCCTTATGCATGGAAAGGCACTGTATCATGATTAGGATAGGCACAAAAACTTCAAGGTCCTAGGGTTCACTTTGTAAACCATAGTGTTAAATTTGCTGCTCTATCCTACAACTAGAAGAGAATAAACTCACAATGGCAAGCTGTGAGAGCAAAAGAAGAACAATTAACTCAGAATGTATTTTGTTTGGTTGGTTGGTTGGTTTGGTTTTCTCAATGGAATACAAACATCATTGAGCAAAAGGAAGGAACTTTAAACCTCAGTTTAAATGAGGAACAGATTAAGAAACTGGAGATGTTGGGCCTGGAGAGAAGACTCAGGTGTGGCCTATTACCTTCTGATATGTAAAACAAGACAGTCACACTCATTGCATCCTGCATAGAGCATAACAAAAAAAAAAAAAAAAAAAAAAAAAAAGGGAGAAACCCCAGGATGTCAGGTTGAAGCTGGGTCCCAGCTCCTTTTTGTCAGAGCTGTTCAGAGATGGCCATGGGGCCACTGGGAAGATTTTCTGCTGAAAGTATTCAAGTCAAGGCTGTTGACAACTAGCCAAAGTGACTTTGACAAATGGATTAAAGAAGAGATGTAAGCATAAGATGAAGAGGATTGAAGTCAATAAACTTTAGGTTTCATCTTTATGAACATATATACATAAAAAAGAAACTCAGAACCACTTGGACACTGTCACTGTGTCACTGTCACAGCTGAAAGGTCAAAGGAGAGAGTATTCCAAAAAAGAATAGTGTCTTAGAGGGGGCAAGAAAGAATATTGGGAAGAACATTGGATTTGGTATCTATGACCTGGGTCCTAATTCCAGCTCTATATTGATTCATCTGATTGACTTCTAGCCACCCTTTCTGATCCTAATCTGTAAAATAAAAAAAAAGTTAGGGTTCACCCAGACACCATTCCAGCTCAGGCATTAGACACCATTCCAGCTCAGTACATAAGACAGGGATCATTAAATTTATTCTGTAAGGAAAAAGAGCCTGATAGTAAATACTTAATATTTTGTGGGATACATGCTGCCCTATTTTTTGTTTTGTTTTGTTTTTTTGTTTTTTTTGGTTTGGTTTGTATTTATGACACTTTGAAAGTGTGAAAAGCAGCTGGATGTGGTGGTACACACTTGTAATCCCAGCGTCTCTGGAGGCTGAGGAAGGAGGATCACAGGTTCAAAGCCAGCCTCAGCAATTTAGTGAGGCTGTAATCAAACTAGTAAGACTCTGTCTCAAAATTTAAAATAAAATAAAATAAAATAAAAAGGTCTAGGGTGTTGCTCAGTAGTTAAATGCCTATGGATTCAATTATAGATAGATAGATAGATAGATAGATAGATAGATAGATAGATAGATAAAAAGAGAGAGAGAGAAATGTGTAAAAAGTATTTTAGTTTGTGGATCATACAAAAACAGGGTGTGGGTCAGATTTGGCTCATGGACTATAATTTTAACAAACCCTGGCCAGAGAGAGTTAGAGAATAGTTGAAATGTTCCAGCATGAAAAGGATAGAGATTCATTTTCAGAAGATATAAAGTCCCCCAAGAAGCCACCTGAGAGGAAATAGAAGTGGAAATAAATACCAAAGAAGCCACAATCCAAAGCTCAAATATGATCTAGTGAGTCACAGATGGAAGAATATGAAACTACTGAAGAATATTGGAAGTGACAGGATGGTGACAGAGGGATGTTGCTAAAATGGGCCTGGACCCTTGTATCTGTGCAGTCCAGGGATTAGGCATGAGTCAGAAGCCTATCCCAAAGTCACTCTTAACCCTTTCATAGAAAAAAGGGGAGTCTTGACTGGAAGAAATTCAGCATGTTAAATGATCAGGGTCCAGGGGCACTGCTAATGGGGGAAGATTAAATGTCGACAAATACTAGCAGGCTCATTAACCAGCATTTAAAAGGACAAGTGGTACCGATTCACAGATATTTCAGAAGTGCAAATACCATAAAAAATGTAAACATCTGTAGTACTGGGAGGGCTAAAGAGATTGGTTTACAAAACTGAGATTATCGGGATTGTCAGGGAAATGGGCAGTATAGCATGGCTACCAAGTGATAGATTCACATCTTGGCTCCAGTGAATATAAGCTGGGGAGGAGTGGGAAGTATTAAGGCAGACACAGTGACAGTGTGCCTGATACCTTGAGAAACCAGGAGGCATGATAACCTGAGTTCCAGGAACAACTCTATGTATTGCAAAATCTTAGGCAAATCACAACCACATGGGGTTTCAACTTCCTCTTTTGTAAACTGGGGATTAGCATTTATTTCTGTCTTGTGGCTTTTTGTAAAGATGTTCTACCCAGCTAACCATTTTGCCCATTTTCCTTAACAGACCAAATTATTCAGAGTCTGGGTGACACCCTGTAGGGCAAATGAGATTCAAAAAAAATTCCCAAAGTCTATAAAAGTTTGCAGATTCATCTCTGCAGATCCTCACAATATCTTTGAGAAGTCATAAGATTAGATGCAACTGTACCTTTGTTATTCTTGGGTAAACTGAGGCTATAGGAAGCTATCTTACCTGGTCATTTTGTTTCAAGCCTGAGAAAGCCAATATTCTGGCTCCTACTTGAATATTTCCCACTCTTTTGGGGGAAGCTGAGAATATTGAGGAAGAATAAGCCACACCAACCCTATAATTTCTTTAAAAAAAATTAAAAATCCACACTTCCTTTTACTCCTGAAAGTTTCAGTGCCCATAGAAGGGTTAGTGTCCATCCTTCCCTCTAAGTCTGAAGGGCTCAACACAAATAGGTCTGACTGGCACAGCAGCCGCCTCTTATCTGTCACCCCCATCCAGGACAACCCTTGAAAGTGGCTGGAATATTTGCATGCTTTTAAAACACCTTCTCTTTTAGTGTTAGGTGTGCCAGAGTCTGTCATAAATGAACTTTCCAAGTTCCAGGATGCAGAGAACAAGTTTCTCTGGTTTGGTGTGTCCCCAGAGTCCCAAGGGGAGACACATGCACTTCCCTCTCTGCAGCACCAGGGCACTTTCTGGTCTTCCTCCTCCTCCTCCATATAACTTCCCCATTCCTAATTAGCTCCAGCCCCTGGGATTCCCTGGCAAAGGCCTCTTGTTTAACCTTCCCCAGGAGCAGTGACATGGGTCAGCCTCCCCCACAGACTGCCCCAAGCACCTGAGCCTGACAGGGGCTGTGACTTTCTGGCTTGACACCATTTCTTTCCCATTTGAAGTTGGTTAACTAACATAAGGCAGTAGTCACCTGGTTGACCCTCTTTGCCTCCTGGCACTTTCCTGCCCTTTATACTCTCTCCTTGTCTCAGCAATCCTCCACCTTCCTTCTTTGCTCACAGGCCCCAGGAATCTCTTGACTTTCCTGATGCTCCCCTGGGAACCCCTCTAACTGAAGATCATGCTTGCTTGCCGTCCACACATCGCACCCCTCAACACCTCTCAAGGGTTTCCAATGCTTTCCCACATGCCTGCATCCATCTCCTGGCAGCTCAGGGACACCAGCCCTTCGTGCGCCCCCCTTCAGCTCTGGTCCAGGGCCCCTACATACCCATAGCCCGACGGCCATCACAACCACAAAGTAGATGACAATGACAGAGATGTCCGCAGCATTTCGGATGCGCTCATAGGATTCCAATGGAGCAGCAGTGGTGGTGGGCGATGGGCTCCAGGTGCTACTGTCCATGGCGGTGGCAGCAAATCCCTCCCCCACACCCGGACTGCTCACTTCTTATTCAGCCTCCGAGTTAATTATCAGCCCTGGGGGAGGGGATCCGCGATGGAGGGGCAGCCGGGCGGTGAGTCAAAGCTCCTGCACTGCTGTTGCTGTTGCTGCTGTTGCAGGTGCTCTGCACTGTCGGCCAGCAGCACCAAGATTGGAGTGCTGAATGAGGAGTCAGCCGAGCTGTTGGCGGGGCGGTGTCGTCCAGGACAGGTAAAAGCTGTCCCTCGAGCAGGGAGGGGCCGGCCAGGAGGTGGTGCCCGCGTGGCACAAAGGCCGAGGTCCTTTAGCAGCGGGAAACCACCAGGCTGCCACGCCTGGCCTGCCATGGGATTCCACCTGGGACAGAGCAGGAGTGGCTTAATAGAGGGATCACCGCCTGGGGCCAGGGACCTAGAGACTGTTGAGAGCACCTGCCAACTGCTGCTCTTGGACAAGTCCCAGCACCTCTCTGGACCTGGCTTCTCCATGTGTAAAACGGGCACAGAGCTCTTCTAAGAAACTCAGCCAAATTCTTGGTCTTGGTGGAGAACATTCTGGGGAAATGGGAACTTGCTGGATGCATAATCATAATCCCTGTCCACAGGCATAGCCAGTCACTCACATTCCTGATTCCACCTCCACAGCCCCCAAAGACACTGTTACCCTCCTATAGGAGGAAGACACTGAGACTGGAAGAAGGGAAGCATTTCCTTACTCTGTGTCTCACCAGGTACAGTCAGCCTGCATATCCCAGGATTTGGCATCCAGAGTACAGAATTTTTGCTTAAATTTTCCCTAAACAATACAGTATAACAACTGTTTACATAAAACTTACATTTTATTAGATATTATAAGTAATATAGTATTTAATACATATGTGAGGATATACATAAGTTATTCGCAAATTCCATGTCATTTTATATAAGGGAATTGGAAACAGCCCACCACCCAGATACTCAGGGACAACTGCTGTGTTTTTTGTGCCCCTTCTGAATCACTCACAAGGGACAATAGGAAAGAATCCCTTCCAAGGAACTCATCAGATCCTGAGACTTCCTGGGTACTCAGCCTCCTCATTAGGAGACACATGTCTAAGCCACACCCTGGGCTCAGAAAAGAGATGGTTGAGAAAGGAAGCATGACTTATCCAAGGTCACACAGTAAGGGAGTGGCAGAGTTGGCCCTGCAACCCAGGTCAGGCCAGGGACTCTTTCAGAGGGATACTTGGAAACATTCTCAAGGGCTGACCCTGAAGGCCTCAGAGCAACCAAAAGTGGCTGTTTTGGGAGAGGAGAGCCTTGCTCTGATGAGAAAATACAGGGAGGAGAAAGGACCGCATAAATCCTACTAGGACTCTGTTCTGCCCTGGGTCCTCCCTGGTCCCCCCTAACAACCATTCACTGCCCAAATGTAAACGGACTGTTCCTTTGCACCTTGCTGTCTCCAAGTTCTGCTTCCTCTCCTCCCTCATCAGCACTTTTTCTTCCCACCTTAGTTGTAATAAGAAAATCATTATTTAGACAGCATCCATATAGCTCATCTCATTTTCCCCAGGACTATAAACTGAATAAGGCTATGTTCAGGGCCCAGCATGGTGCCTGTTCAGAAAGATCAGGAATTCCTCTTCTAAGAAATTTTCAAGTAGAAGCTTTCTCCATGGATGCCTCCAACACTTAGAGTTTAGCTGTCAACCACAGCAAGAAGCAACTCTCCTTTCATCCACGTTCCTTTATTAATTTATTCATGCATTTAGCAAAGCTTTTCCACCTGGCTCTGTGCCAGGCAAAGTCCTTGCCTTCTCCTGACAGCCCAGGAGCTCCTCCTAAGCAGTCCTCAAATATGTAGTGTCTGGGGCTGTAGAGCACTTGCAGTAGAGTGCTTGCCTAGCATGTGTGATGCACTAGGTTCAATCCTCAGCATCACATAAAAGTAAATAAACAAAATAAACAAGTTCATCTACAACTAAAAAAAATTTTAAAATATGCAGTATCTACCGTTCACTCTAAATTGTGCTTCTGGGTAAGGCACACAAGGGTGGAATAATCATGAAACACTGAACTCTTAGGACACAATAAAATCAATAGCATAAGTGTAGAGGCAGTGGATTTAGGGAAGAGGGGTGGAGGAGGGACTTACATGGTCAGTTTGAATCTGAGCTCAGCCACCAACCAGTAGACCATGGGAAAGCTCACTGGACATCTGTGACCCCCATCTGAATGTCTTTACTATGGCATAGAAAGTAATGACTGTTTCAAACAATGGGTATCACTGACAGAGAGACACCAGCAAAGGTGAGGGGAATAGAAGGACACTATGATATTTTTTCTCCCTTTCTTCTGAGTTCAGATATGGAAAGTCCAGGGAAGCAGGATGTTGATCAGCATATAATTTTCTTGTGGCTGCTGTAACACATTACCACAAATTTGGTAGCTGGAAACAACCGATTTTTTTTCCCTCGAAGTTCTGGAATGCAGGAGTCCAAAATAGGTTTCACTGAGCTAAAAATCAAGGAGTCAGGAGGATCAGACATCTGAGATTATAGGGCAGAATTCTTCTTTTTCTTTTCCAGCTTCTAATGGCTATGGCATTCCTTGACTTGTATCACATCACTCTAATTCATAGAGGTATTGTGTGTGTGTGTGTGTGTGTGTGTGTGTGTGTGTGTGTGTATGTATTAAAATATCCATAGCATAAAATTTACCACCATAACCATTTTTAAGTGTGCAGCTCAGAAGCATTAAATACAATCGCATTCTTGGGCAACCATCACCAGCATCCAACTCCACCAGCATACTCCCCCACTCCCATTCCCCCCTTCCTCCATTGTCTCCTCCTCCTCCTCCTCCTCCTCCTCCTCCTCCTTCTTCTCTCTCTCTCTCTCTCTCTCTCTCTCTTTATTTTTTTCTACCTGATATATTTTCCCCTAGACTGTGGGTAAAGAAGGTAAAATAGAAGGAAAGATAAAAAGCAAGAAAGGTAAAATGTCCCTGACCTTCCCTCTAAAACTGTAATCAGGGAGGGATTGACCCCTGGTGGGCTTCATCTAAGGATCTGAGCATCAGTTCAGCCCTTGACTTGCTGGGTTAGCTTAGGCAAGTCCTCTAAATTCTCTGAATATCACCTCTAAAGTAGAGAGAGACCCAATTATTTTTCTAAAATCTTTTATTGGTGCATTATAGTTATGTTTAATGGTAGGATTCATTGTTACATATTAGTACATGTACACGATAACAATATAATTTAGCCAATATCCCTCCCCAGAATTTCCCCCCTTCTTCCCCTCCTCCCACCCCCTAGTCCCTTTCCTCTATTCTACCGATCTCCCTTTGCTTTTCATGAGATACCTCCCTTTCTTTTCCTTTTTACTTTCTTGCTTCCACATATGAGAAACACATGACCTTCTGAATTTGGCTTATTTCACTTAAAATCATAGTCTAGATACAAGATCCAATTTGATCTAACAGGTTTGCTGAGTGCCCACCATTCATGCCAGCTTCAGGTTGAGACCAGAACTCAGGTTGCTTGATGGAGGCTATAGCTCTTTCTTCTGGATACTAAACATCTGACTGGCTTCAGAGAGGAGCTACAGAACAAAGAAGGAGCTGCAAGACATCCAGCCTGCCTTCCCCAGAGCTCTTCACAGGACATTGCCTCTCAACTTTGACCTCAGCCTGGTGGAGCAGGAAGAGTGCATGACTGGGAGACAGGAGCCTCAGTTCAGATACCAATTCCTCTGCCAAGTGACCTTACAAATCTCTTCCCCATCTGAGATTATTTCCTCTCCAGTCTTATTGCCAGAATTTGACCAGTTGGTCTCCTAAGAAGGCTCCTGGTGCCCATTCTAACTCTAGCCAGGCTTCTGAAGCTCCTTGGGCCTCCAACTCTTCTCCATTCCATGATTACAAGCCCTGAATAGTTGCATGACAGATGTGTGTCGCCCTCACTTCATCTTGAGTTTCATCCCCTGCTACATCTCCCAACTCCAGAGATGAATTTTTTTATTGCTCACCAGCATTTCTAAAAGTAGAAGTGGGGAACATGGTTTATAAAACATCTAGCTACTCCCTGGATGTTCCTCAAACAGTGAGCTCAGAAGTGGCTATGTAGTCAGGCACACCTGGTTGGAATTCTAGCTCCTTCTCTCATTAGTGAGGAAACCTCAGAACAAGTTATCCAACTTTGGGGTGGGGGCTTGTTTTCCTCACTTGCAAAATATGGATAATAAGATTTAAGATACATCAAAGAACATATGGAAAACACTTCAGCATACTGTGACATGCATATTTAGTGTTCAATAAAACAGCTGACCTTGGGGTTAATAAGGGTGTAGGTGAATGATAGGATACTTGCCTTCCATGCACAAGGTCCTGGGTTCAATCCCAAGCATGGCAAAAAGGCAGGAGGGTAGGGGGTATAACTTTCATTTTCTTAATACTGGCCACCTTAATACTTACCTGGACTCAAAGATTAGGGGTCCTCATGAGGCCTCTACCCTCACAGAACAGGAGAAGATATGAAAAAGAATATAAGGCCTACAAGTTGTACAACTTCAATTTTCACAATGATCCTATTGTTTTCCCCATTTCCCCATTTTATGGGCAAGTGCACTGAGACTCAAAAGGGTTAAGTAACTTGCCTCAAGGTCCATCAGCTGGCAGATGTCCAAACTGGCACTCAGCCCCATGGACCCAGTGGTACAGAGAGGAGGGGATGAAGCAAGGAGAAGTGAAGCCTTAGTCCTGATTCTGAGGTTATCTGAGAGAGCCACTCTCCTTCTAGTTTGGCACTGGGCCTCAGTTGCCCACAGAGAGAGGCATTTCAATGAGTCATTAGTTTAACAAATGCAGGCAAAAGTCAGCACTCTTCTAGGCATCAACTTCTACCAAATACCTTGGTTTGCTAAAAAGTCAGAGCCTAAGAATAGGAGCAGGTTAACTGTGTGTTGGATGCTGAAGAAGTCAACTCTCTGAGTATTACTGGCACCCCATGTGTCCTAATTTCCTCTATGAGATGAGACAAAGCAGCTCTGGGAAGGAAGTGGCTCAGAGACCTGCAGGCCCTGGCTGAAGATCTCACGAAAACTTTCATCTGTTAGTCTTACCCCACTCTACCAATTCACCACCTATCAATCAACCTGCCACTGAAACTGGGATTCTAGGACCACAAAACCCAGGCTCAAAAATCCCTGGGCAATTCTATTTATATTAGGTAGTTCAAGAAGTCAAAAAATGGAGACAGAAAATAGTAAAATGTTTGCCAGGAGTCAGAGAGAGGGAAAAAATGGGGAGTTATCAATGCTTTCTTTTCTCAGTGCTGAGGATCTAACCCAGGACCTTGTACATGTGAGGCAAACACTCTACCACTGAGCTACACCCCCAGCTTAGGAGTTATTATTTAATGAGTACTGAGTATTAGTTTTACAAGACAAAATGTTGTGTAGGTATATGGTGCTAATGGTTGTACAACACTGTCAATGTACAGGTTTAAATAGCAAGAATGGTAAATTTGTTGTTATATGTATTGTTCCACATTAAACTAATAAATTTCTAGTGATGTGTAAATATGTTATAAATAATATAATTAAGAAAAATCTGAGGGATGAAGATATAGCTTAATGGTAGAGGGCTTGCCTGCATACTTGATACCCTGAGTTTAATCTTAGTACCAGAAAAAAAGAGAGAGAAAAAAAATATTTGAACAACTAAAAGACCTATGAAGATAACAGTGGAGTTGGGAAGTTATTTGTGTGTTCAATAAACACTGGTTGAGCATTGGTCTAAAAACTAGGAGTAAAAAGTGAACAAGGCATCTAGCACCTGCTTTTCAGGGCTTAAAATCTATGCACATGCTTATGAGCACTGGAGAGAGGAAGCCATTTTGGGAAAAATAAAAATGTATGGGAATTAGGTAGAGATGGTAGTTGCACAACTGTGTAAATGTGCCAGACACCCCTGAACTGTTCACTTTACAATGGTTAATTATATCTCATGTGAATTTCACCTCATTTGAATGAATAAATCAATAAACAAATAATAAACAAGGTACCTGGCCTGAAGATAATAAACATCAAATTCCCTACCCAGTTAATTTTTCCTTGATTTGTTGATTGGTTCTAAAGTTTTCACATATCTTATTCTTTTGTTAACACACTATTTGACAAGAATAAATGAAAAGAATCATAAAAACATGACTCTTTATGTCATCTAGTGGCCCATCTTGATAATCTAAACTGAGAAACTCATTCATTCATTCATTCATTCATTCATAATATTCACTCTGTGAAAACACTGGTGTTACAAACTCAGTAAAACATGTCTGTGCCTCAGACCCTCCTGGTCCATATAGGGAAGTTTGCACATGATATGCCCTTGCTGTTCCCTGTGCAAGGATGCTTTCCCCTCACCTCTTCTCCAGGCTAATTCTCACCAACCTTTACACTCAATTCAAACTTATTCCAAGAGGCTTTCTGACCTGCATTCCACCCCTAGCCTAAAGCCATCCTCAGAAATTCCTATTCTTCCTACATTTATCTCAATTTTTAAATTATAATTACTTGTATAATTTATGTTTAATGTCTACAATCCCCCCCACTAAGCTATAATCTTCATGAAGGTAGCACCAGGATCTCTTTGCCTTCACTGTGCCTAAGCCTGGGGCTGGCATATACTAGATGCTCAATAAATATTAACTGGATGAATAAAAATAATGAACATAAGCAACTATAATGTGATAGATGTTCTGATAGTGAGGCAGGACATATTCGTCTTTCCAAGGAAGAGAGTGGCAAAGGAAGCAATCATGAAGTGAGGATAGTTGTATTGAGTCTTAAGAGAGAAGTAGGAACTCCTAATGTAGCACAGCTGGAGAAAGTTAGAGAGGTATGAGAGCACATGGTGTGCACATTCAAGGAACTGGAAGCACTTGTGTTCTGCATGACTGGGAAGAACAGTAGACAATAACACAATGATGTGGACAGAACTTAGACCACAGAGGAGCACATGCAGTATGCCCAGCCTGCTGTAATTCACTTCATAGAATAATGAGGAGCATGTAAAGCAAGGATTCCTGTCGTTAGACTCATGGACCACTCAGAGGTGAGTTTCAGACATCCACTAACTCCCTAAAAATGTATGTATAGTTGTGGTCAGATTTGTATTTCTTTGGGAAGAGGGCTCACAATTTTCATAAGATTCACAGAAAGGTCAGTGATCCCCAAATGGTTAAGAACTACCACCTACTTTAACAACCCAAACTAAAATAATCCCACTCCCACTCCAGTGGACTTTTATAACACTCCTCAGAAATAACAAAATATAAATGTCTTGTCTCTCTGTTTATTGCTTGTCTCCTCCGCAAGAAGGCAAGCTCTGTGAAGGCAAAGACTTTGTTGTTCCTATTCACTGCTCATTCGCTAGTGTCAAGCACACATGAACTCAATAAATACTCCTTGACTAAATAAGTATTATCATAGGTATTTTTCAGTGTGGTAAAATAACTGTAATTTAAAGTTTGCAATCTCTCAATTTTAAGTATGTACATCAGTGGTATTAAATAAATGCATATAGTTGTGCTACTATCACCACCATCCACCCACAGAATTCCTTTTATCTCACAAAACTGATGCTCTTTACCTAAAAGCAATTACTATTAAAATCCATTAAAGCAATACCCCCCACCCAGCCCTAGTTACTCCTGATAACCACCTTTTACTTTCTGTCTCTATGAATTTCATTCTAATTTTTGTCTCTACTCTAGATACCTCACGTAAATAGAATTATATGAATAGAAGCATACTGGTTTATTTCACTTACATTAAGGTCTTCAAGGTTCATCCATATTGTAGCATCTGTCAAATTTTCTTCATATGTGTGTGCATATATATGTATATATAATGTATATGCCACATTTGTCTATTTCTTTATTTATTTATGGACATTTGGTTTGCTTTTATCTTTTGATATTGCAAATAATGCTATGTGAACAAGGGTATGTAGGTTTTTTAAATCTTTTTTTCAGATAAAGAATAAACAAAGGGGCTGGACATTTTGCTCAGTGGAAGAACACATAATTAGCATGTGTGAGTTTCTGAGTTCAATCCCAGGCACCAAAACAAACAAACAAGCATAGGCATACAATTGTGTATGAATGAATGGAGACATGGATAGATTTTGGATGGCTGGAAGAGTGATTGATGAACATACAATTGAGGGATGGAGGGATGAATGAGTAATGGAAGGATAGAGAGATAGATGAAAGCATTCTGAATTAGGAGAGCTGTTCCCTATCTTAGCATGACACTTTCCAGCGACACACCAGGTATCAGAGATACTGTGAGCTAACAGTGATCCCATAGTAACAATGGCAGTAGTATTGGATTAAAGGGAGTTTCAAAATATTTATAAAGATGAGTAACTCTGTGTTAGTCCATGATCACAATCAGCATTAGTCAATGAAAGGATTGTGTCCTAGAAGTTAAGGTGTTGCTGACTAGGGACAGTGAAGTTTCCCAGAATGTTATCCCTGGGAAAGAAGGAAATACCTGAAGTTGAGTAAAACCACACTCAGTATCAAATATGGAACAACCAGAACATTAGTCAAAAATAGCAAAAGCAGGATCAATGAAAACTCAGGAACATGAGCGACAGAGGATGCTGGCAGTGCATGGGTCCAAATGCCAAGAAAACATATAAATGTAGAGTGCTCAGGGAGGGAATTTTTAGGATATTGAGCTCTGCTTTGGCCCACAGGATTTGCTGATCCATAGTCTCATTATTTATGGTGATTGTCAGAGCTAACCCCAATGGTAAAAGGGACAAAAAAACGTAAAGTTAGTTCATATAAATGGAAATATAAATGGAACATATTAAAAGCTATCAAAAGTTCTCTAATAACACAAATGCAAATTAAAACTACAGTGAGATAATATGTCTACCAGACTGGAAAACATTATAAATAAATGAATAACACATTATTTTTTGAAAGGAAGTATGTACTCTTTCACATTGGTGATGGGAGACATAAATTTGCATCACTCTAGCAGTAATTAGAAACCATCTGTGAACATTATATCATGAGAATAAAATAAGCCACAGATTGGGAGAAAATATTTGCAAAAGACATATCTGGTAAACTACTCTACCAATATATAAAGTACTTTAAAACTCACAAATAAAATTAACAGTCTGGTTTTAAAATGAGCAAAAGAAGCCAAGTGTGGTGCTATAGCACATGCCTATAATCTTACCTACTCAGGAGGCTGAGGCAGATCAGTCAAGGACAGCCCTGGCAACTTAATAAGACCCTGTCTTAAAAATAAAATTAAAGCCATTCTTGGGATCCATCTCTAGACCCCCTTTCCTGTGTTCAGAAGGCCCATTTTGCTCTTCTGAGCAAGTGTTGGAAAACCTATAGGGAGAAAGCAAAACATCTTGAAAGGCAGAAAATGTAACTGTCGACATTCAGGAATGTGGCTGTTGATTTCTCTGAAAGGGAATGGGAATGCCTGGAACCGGCTCAATAGAATTTATAAAGCCATGTGGTTTTAGAAAACTACTGACACCTGGTCTTCCTGGTGAGGATAACTTCCCTGCAGACTTTCTAATTTGCTATTAATATTTAATTCCCTTAGATTATTTCTTTATTTCTAATCAGCACAGCACTAGGATAGAAACATCAATAGTTACAGGAAGGATCCCAATGAAGAGTCATTCCATTTTATTATAGGCAAGTCTAAGCCATCCTTAGCCACCTTTCTGGAGCAAAGGGAAGAGCTCTGGAGAGAAAAGAAACAGTAGCCATATACTCAGATGTGCAGAAATGAGTAAAACAGAAAACACAGATGAGAGGCCCAAAGGCCAAGGAAGAAACCAGATCTCAGAATGTTAGTTGAAAATTTTTAATACAATACAAATGACTATTCAGAGCCTAGACTTATTTCTCTTAATAACATAGAAGATATTTCCTGCCTTATGTTTATCATTCTTTCAAATTTTTAAAGTTTCCTCCTTCCCCTTCATGAACTCTGAATACAGTCAAAGAAATAGCAAAAACACTCCCCTTTGCCTGTGATGGTCTGCATAATCTGACAGCTCTTCCATTGCTTTAGATGGTCTCTAGAAAATCTGTGCACATTTCTGAAGACCTCTGGATTAAATAACTTATATATTAATATCATCAAGAAATTTCTCAAATATTTACATATTTATTGACTAATTTTTTCTGTGAAATTTTTCTGCTATATAATTAATGTAAATTATTCACAATGACTACTCTTTGTGGGTACAAAGTCACATATGAAAATTATAGTTATAGAGAAGAGTTTTAAAAGTAATAATTTTAAAAGTAATATATTTATGGTTATTAAGGGTTTTAAAGTTTTTCTTTTTCTTGATTTCTTTTCTGTTTCATTTATGGAGTGGGTTTTATGTTGTAAAGTAGGCTCCTTCATATAATTTAATAATGTTTGTATATTTTTACCTACATATTATAATTGGAGAGCAATTATTACTTCACATATTAGAATAATGTAAGTTGAAACTAAAATGTGAACAATTCTGTGTATACTGATAATAAAACTATATTTGCCCTTACTCACTCTTATAAATATCACCCCTGGTTTGCATATTACTTGTATATTTTGCCTCAATTGGTTCTGTCTAGGTGCATATGAAAAACTATGAAAATTTTCTTATTTTATATATATATATATATAGAACCATGAAGGAATTAAAACCAGGGGGTACTCTAATAGTGAGCTATATTCCTAGCCCCTTTTTATTTTATTTTTATTTGCTAAGTTTTTGAGGATGTCCTCAAACTTCTAATCCTCCTGCCTCAGCCTTCCTAGTAGCTAGGTTTACATGCATGCCCATCATTGATATATTGATGAGTCTGTTCTTATGTCCAAAAGAAAGATTTTAGGATTTTTAAAGACCACTTTACATGATTTTTTGATTCTGTTTGTATTTTTTTTAGGATTTTAAAGACAACTTTACATGATTTTTTGATTCTGTTTGTAAAATCATGTAAAGTTGTCTTTAAAATCCTAAAATCTTTCTCTTTTTTGTTTGTCTTTTATGTTTATCTTTTTTTGAAATTTTGTGATCAGAATCATTCAAAATAAACTTACTGTCTTGGTATTTTAAAAAATTAAATAAAAGATTGGGGTGTAGCTCAGTGGTAGAGTACTTGCCTGGCATGAGCTAGGACCTAGATTTAACCCCCTAAAATAATAATAATAATAATGATAATAATAGACAAAAGAGCTGAACAGGCACCTTACCAAAGAAAATAAACAGATGGCAAATAAGCATAGGAAAATATTTTCAACATCGTGGCATTAGAAAATTGCAAATTGAAACAGCAATGAGATATCACTATGTAACTATTAGAATAACCAGTAGGTGGCCTAAGTACTGAAAACACCAAATGCTGGTGAGCATGGGGAACAATAGGAACTCATTCATGGCTAGTGGGAATGCAAAATAGTACAACCACTTTGGATAAAACTAAGACAGTTTCTTACAAAACTAAGAAACTTACATAGTCTTATCATAAATTCTATCAATCACCCTCCTTGGTACCGACTCAAATAAGTTGAAAACATGTCCACACAACTGGCACAGAGGGGTTTACAGCAGCTTTATTCATGATTGCCAAAACCTGGAAGCAACCAAAATGTCATCCTTCGATAGGTGAAAGGATAAACAACTGTAGTACACCCATACAACTGAGTATTATTCAGAAGTGAAAGAAATGAGTTATCAAGCCATGATAAAACATGAAGGAAATCAAAAAGCATGTAACTAAGTGAAAGAAATCAATCTAAAAAGACCATATACTGTAAGTTTTAAACTATATAATATTCTGATAAAAGTACAACTACAAAAGATCTGTAGTTGCAGATTTGTAGTCCAGTAGAAGGAATAAATAGATGGAACAAAGAAGATTTTTAGGGCAGTGTATCTGTCTGATACTATAATGGATTTGTATCATTATACATTAGTCAAAACCCACAGAATGTACAACACCAAGAGTGAACCCCAATATGAACTATGCACTTTGGTAGATGATAAGGTGAGAGTGTAGGATTATAGATTATAACAAATGTTCCACTCTGGTGTGGGATGTTGATAGTGCTGTTTGGGTCACAAGTATATGGGAACTTTCTGTACTTCCCACTCCATTTGGCTATGAATCTAAAATTACCCTAAAAATAATTAAGTCCACTTTTTAATTTTTTTAAATTTTTTTAAATTTTTTAAATTATTTTTTTTATTTTTTTAAGTCCACTTTTTAAAATTATACATGAATGTATCCTTTGAACCCAAAATTTACTTCTAATAATTTATGCTATAAATAATCACATAAAGGCAAAGTAACCTATGTAAAATTTTTCTTATTGCAGCATTGTTTGTAATAGAAAAAGATTAAAAGCAATATAAACACCCATCCATTCTTGTATATGGTTAAATATATTATGGTGTATACATTTAATGAAGTAATGCTATGCAGCTGTTTTTAAAAAGAAAGTTTTGTGTGTTGATATAGACTTATCTCAAAGATATTTTGTTAGATTCAAAAAGCAAAGCATGTAGAACATCATATAGTTTGGTAACATTAGCTTAAAATATTAGGGATGAGGGAAGAATATAGATACATATTTGCTCATTTATATATTAAATCACTTGGATATACAAAAACTGATTAAATTAAATAATATAATATTACAAATTATATTCTATTACCTGTAGGAAGAAAATTTGAATTATTGTGAGATTTTTCTCATTACCTTGATTAACAAAGGGGCAATAATTAAGAGCCTGAGATTCAGCTTAATGTTCTAAGTTAATGTTGACCAAAACATTATATAACCCAAAATGGAACCACATACGCACAAATATATAAATATCCCCATAAGTATACACCCCCATAGACAAATATACAAATATCAACCCTAAAGCACAGAATCAAAGTCTGAATTGAAAAACAATCAATTCTAAACTAGCTTCACCTAGATAATGAGACCCACAATGATGATCCAAAATGCAAAATCCTAAAATCTCTAACTTTGGAACAGTTTTATGTTGGAGAAGGGCCAAATGATTGACTCTTCAGCTTTACTTTGGTTTTGATGGATGTGCATAAAAGGAGTTTCTCCTTGCTGAGATAGAGATGCTGACTGGAGAGAAAAAAAAATCATTCAAAGTTGTGCTTGGAGAAAGCAACAAGTCATTTTTAATATGGGTTTGGACTGTGGATACAGCCATAGGGCCTCATTTTTCATGGAAAACCACTACAAGGCCCATTTGCTCTGTTCTTCAACCACCAGTTATCCCAGGTCCCAGTTTCATCCCTTATTTTGAATCATCCTGAGTCACTCACAGTTTGCTTCTCAGTTTCATTACTTGAGAAAGCATTTGGGCTGGAAGAGTGCAAAGTATACCCCAGAGTCATTGTTCTATGGAAAACGCTGTGATCTCTTTGGGGCAAAGTCCTCTTTAATCTACAGCTGTTGGATTACCCTTATATGACCTTGATTCAGGAGGGCTGCCAGTGCCACCTTCTTCTCCCTGAACACAGGAAAGTACAGGTAAGTGGCTTGGGGGCCAATTTCTTCAATGTCTGAATAAGTCATATGTCAGGTTTTGGATTTCCAAAACCTCTAAGAATGATGGACTCTTCACGTGGAAAATAGCAAAAACATTGAACCAACCTACCCCATCCTTCATTCTATGGTGTGGAAATTGAGATCCAAAGGGTAGGAATGAGAAGTCCACAGTCATGGTCTGATCTCTGAAAAACTAACGCAATGCTCTTTCACCTTCAAAAATATTGTCCAACGCAAATTCTTGGAATGTCTTGTAAAATTTAATCTATATCTACCCTATGACCTACCAATTCCACTCCAAAGTGCATACTCAAGAGAAATGAAAACATATCTGCGCGCGCACACACACACACACACACACAAATATGTTCATAGCAACTCGGTTTATTATAGCCAGAAGCTAGATAAGCACCCAAATGTCCATTGCTAGGTAAATGGAGAAACAAATTGTCGTCTATTCACTCAATGGAATACTACACATCAATAGAAAGAAACAAGTTCCTGATACATACAATATGGATGAATCTCATAGACATTGAATTAAGAAAATAATATACACCATAATATGTGACATTACCCTAAGCAAAAGTAATTCGTGTGTAGAGATTAAAAAAAAGAAGAAGAAGAAGATAGTGAACCAGCCCACAGAATGAGACACTTACAGCGGAATTGCGAAGTCACTGTTGCCTCCTGCCCTGCACATGCTTGGGCCAGTGTCTGGGGCCCCGGGCCGGCGCCTTTCTGTACACTCTGAGTTGAGGTGCACATCGCCCTCCCCCGGTGCCAAGGCTGGAGAGCGTCCCACAGGCTACAACTGGTCACTAGTGTAGTCTCTATTCTCCTCGGGCTTGAAAGTTTGGCCAAGGGGCATGGATTGGGTGGGCCAATGTCCCCCTTGAGCAAAAGAAGTTAGTAGTTAATTCTATCATGGATGTTCTTGTCAATGTAGTCATTAGGGAGGATTCCTTTGCTTAGCTGTCAACAAAAACAAGCTCCTGGAGCTACAGCCATAGTCTAAGCTGGTCTCTGCTGGACGCCTGCCTGGTGGCCCCCTCCTAGAAGTTTCAGTCCTTCCTGCTTTCCTTCATGCCGCACAGTGCATTGTTTTTTCTACCTGCTTGTCTTATTTTTAGAAAAATTTAGAAAAACAACAAAGGCTGTTTCCATGATTTTGGCTTGAACCCCTTGTTCCAAATGGAGATGGCAGGTCGGCATGTCAAAGCAATTCAAAGAAAGAGGCTCAGCTGACTTCTGTCCCTGCAGCTGACTTCTGGGTCCTTGGGGAGGAGATCTTAAAGTCCCGCCCTCCCTAGTGCTTTCCTGCTTGTGGTAGGCTAGCAATATTTTGGTTAAAATCATGTTTGTGACTGTAACCATTTGTATGAATTATTTTAAAGAAATAAAAGCTCTCCCCCCAAAAAAAATTAAAAAAAAAATAGAAGATATTTGGGGCAGAAGAGGGATAATTGACTGAAATGGCATAAGTAAGAACTTTTGGGGGTAAACATTTGTCAAAACTTATTAAACCATACATGTTAAATCTATGTATTTTAATGTATGTAAATTATCTTAATAAGGTTGATTAAAAAAAAAAAAAAAGATAAGCCCTCCAGGCACAGTGGCATGCACCTGTAATCTGATACTCAGGAGGCTAAGGCAGGAGGATTACAAGTTCGGAGCCAGGCTGGGCAACTTAGTGAGATCATTGCCTCAAAATAAAAAGTAAAAAAGATTGAGGAAGTAGCTCAGTGCTAGAGTGTTGCTAGGTTCAACCCCTAGTATCCGCCCCCCCCCCCCACACACACACAGACACAAAAGATAAGCCTTTATATTTGCATTGCTCTTTTTTGTAAAGTACTTTCTTACATTTCATCTGCAGGGAGAGGAGAAAATCCCTCTTTCTCCTAGTATTTATGTGGGCTCTTTGAATCTAGGAACACAATTAGGGATCCAGGAGTCAAATAAACACAAAACAGACTAATAAGAGAGAAGCTTACAAGTTTCTTTTTATATTTTTTAGACAAAGAACAAAAAATTATGAAGAAATCACAGGACAAAGGATCTCTGGGCTATGAGTAATTAATTCTAAGGAAATCACTAGGAGACATATGAAGGGTGGACTGTAAAGCTACAGGTAGATAAGGGTTACTTTAATGAGCTTATTTATGCAGGTCCATTGCAGTACCAATCCCAAGTCTCCAGTGATAAGGATTCTTTTGTCAGGGTTGTGGAGAAGAAATCCCTCCCCAAAGGAACCTTTATTATGACTTGCTGCATGTAGGAAAAGTCAAGGCAGGTAACCCTGTCTGCAACTACAGTTTCTCCAATGTTTTTGGCTTGAAAGAATTAATATGCCAACTGGGCATATTTTGTGTTGGCTTTTCTTTCACCCCTTCACATCTTACAACCATCTGGCAACAGCCCTGTTAAATTAGTGAGTCAGAGCATACTATCTTCATTTTACAGTGGAGAAACTGAGGTTGACAGGCAAGAGCCTCAACTTTCTAGGATAGGTACTAGGAGGGACTCTCTGGCCACTGGACCTGGAAGGCATGAAGTCCACCCCTCATCTGTCAGACAGACACACTGTGGCTCAGAGAATTGTGAATCCCACAGTGAATCAGTGGCAGGATTGGGACTAGGGCTCTGAACCCTGGCTCCTGGTCCGGTGTACTCCTCCAGTGCATGGGGCTGCCTTGAGCTTCCCCACTGTGCCTTCCCCTCCTCTTTCCTTTCTCTGCCCATGACCTGTTCCTGATGCCCTGGGATGCTCTCAGATCCCTCTTAGAGGCTCCAGAATTGACTTCCTGAAGCAAAGCCACAAATCCCCATTCTATGCTCTTCCTTCCCCATGTAAACTCTGAGTGAGCTCCTCAGGCCCTCTCTCAGCTTGTTCTTAAGGGCGCCAGAGTTCTTACAAATAGTTCTATAGAATGGTTTCTTATAAAACAGTTCCTAGCTGGTTCCATAACAAATATTGTGAATTGCACTGTTATAAACATTGATGTGGCTCTATCACTATGGTAGGCTGACTTTAAGTCTTTTGGATAGGAGTGGAATAGTTGGGTCAAGCTAGTCAAAAATAAGGAAACAAAGGGGTCAGGGAATACCATAAAAATAGTAGAGAGATCAGTGGAGTAGGGGACAGGGATTGAGGGGGAGAGAGAAGGGATGCGAACTGGGAAGAATGGTGGAATGAAATTGGCCTAACTATTCTACGTACATATATAAATATACCACAATGAATTTCACCTTATGCATATCTATAAAGCATTAATCTTAGAAAACTATAGAAGGAAGACCAGTAGAAAAAAGGAAACAGTGGACAGGATGGAGAGAGGGAAAGGGGAACTACTGGGGACTGAATTGGAGCAAATTATATTTCATGCTAGTATAATTATGTTAAAATGAACCCCAACATTATGCATAACTATAGTACACTAATAAAAAAATAGTTCTTAGCATTATTCCACCCAAGGATATCTGCCATCTCCAAAAGAATAAGACCTTAGTAATCACAGAAAAAAATTAAGATTTCATTTTTACACCTATGATTATCAGATGTCTAGAAACTTTTTAATATCTAGTGTTGACCAGGGTAAGAGAAAATGGACATACTCATACACTGTTAGCGGGTGTGGACGTTATATGATAATTTAGAAGTATCTATTAAATTTTTAAATATTTACTCTCAGATCCAGGAATTTTAACATCTAAGTGTCTATCCTGTTGAAATATTCATACCATTGAGCCAACATATCCAATATGCATTATTCGTTTCAGTGAAAAACTAAACAATTTAAATGTCCACTATGGGAGATTGGTTAAAATATGGAATCCAATGTTACTTTTTTCACATTACAACATATTGAGTAAAACTTTCTTTGATAAGTGCCTCATAATTTCTAGTAGTCACTAGTGTTCTGAACTATATATGTGCAATAATTGAACCATTCACCTACAAATGGGCATCCTGGTTATCCCCAGGTGTCTTTGTTTTATGCAAGTGACAGCTCTCTAGGAAAAGAGTGAAAATAAATTTAAATTAAATCTCAGTGAACTGAACTAAACTGATATATGGATAGTACCAGATTGGCAGTGTTAAAATTATTCTAATGATCACACAAAAAGTTGCCAGTACCACTAATCATTAGGGAAGTATAAATTGTAATCACAATGGTATAGTCTTTCACATTCTTAGATGACTATTATTTAAAAAAAAAAACTGCTCGTAAGAACGTGGAGAGATTAAAATTCTTGTATACTGCTGGGAAGATTGTAAAATGGTGCAACCACTCTGGAAAATAGTATGGCAGTTCCTCAAAAAATTAAAAGTAGAATTATGCTATGATCCAGCAATTATAGTTCTGAGTATATATACAAAAGAACTAAAAACAGGGACTTCAACAGACACTTGTAATACCCATGTTCATAGCAACATTATTTACAATAGCCAAGAAGTAGCAACAACCCAAATGCCCACTGACAGATGAATGGATAAACAAAATGTGGTAAAGACAGTCCCCAACTTACAGTGTTCCACTTACCATTTCTCAACTTTACCATGGTACAAAAGTGATTCACATTTAGTAGAAAGAATCCTTCTAATTTTGAATTTATCTTTACCCAGCCTTTTCTATATGATATGATGCTCTCTTGTGATGCTGGGCAATAGCAGGAAGCAACAGCTCTCATCAGCTATGTGATCACAAATGTAAACAACTGGTCCTCTATAGTGTACTGTATTGTCATCATTTTTGGATATAAATATTCAATAAATTATATGATGTATTCAAGATTTATTATAAAATAGAGTTTGGGATAGATTATTTTGCCCAATCCTAGGCTAATGTAAGTATTCTGAGTACCTTTAAGTTAAGGAAGGCTAAGATATGATATTTGGCAGATTAGGTATACCCAATACATTTCAAATTTGCAATATTTTCAAGCTATAATGGTTGTATAAGAACAAATAAGCCAGGCACAGTGGCTCACACCTGTAATCCCAGCAGTTCAGGAGGCTGAGGCAGGAGGATCAAAGCCAGCCTCAGCAACATAGTGATGCCCTCAGCAACTCATTGAGACCCTATCTGTAAATAAAATATAAAAAAGGGCTGGGGATGTTGCTCAGTGGTTAAGCACTGGGTTCAATCCCCTGTACTTAAATAAATAAATAAATAAAAATAAAACAATTGTTAGTTGAGAAACATCTGTATATATACACAATAGAATGTTATCCAGCCCTAAAAAGGAAGGAAATTCTGATACAGAGTATAATATGGGTGAAACTTGAAGGCCCAATGCTAAGTGAAATAATCCAGACACAAAAGAACAAATATTGTATGATTCTGCTTATATGAGAGAGGATTGGGGAGTTATTGTTGAATTAGTGTAGAGTTTAAGTTTGGAGAAGTGAAAGTTCTGGAGTTGTATGGTAGTTGATGATAGTTGCATAATAATGTGAATGCACTAATGCCACAGAACTATAAAAACAGTAAATCTTATGTTATATATAATCTACTATAATAAAAAAGAAAAGTTTCATCACAATTAATTCTAAATTCCACTGTAGTGAGGATATGGGTGAACTCACAGTTTTATACTCTGTTAAAGAGAGTGTCATCTGAGATAGACATTCTGTAGGGCAGCTTGATGACACATATCAAAGTCTTAAAAATAATTCAGCCCTTTGAGTAGCAGAGCTTACACTAGTAATTTACCCAAGAAAATAAACAGATAAGTACTATCTCAGTAATTCCTACAATGAGTGTTCAAAGATAAGGATTTGTTAAGTAAACATAAACATATTAATGTACTAATAACTTGTGTCATTAAAAAGAATATTGAAGATCTACAAAATGTTGTGCATGGTACAATCAAGTTTTGTAAATATATGATGCTTGTTTATAGATAATTATGTGTAACATTTTATACATAACTTCATTATATTTAAAGTCTGAAAGAATATATATGCCAAATGTTAACAGCAGCAATTTACAGATTATGATTTAGGAATAAAACGTTTTTTTCTTTTAGCCTTTTTATAGTGCCTTCTTTTGAAAGGGTAAAGTTTCTAAGCTGGAAAGCTTGAATTAATAATTAAGTTCCTCTGTTACACCCAGAACGTGAAATTCCTGAGTTAGTTAAAACAACGCCCTACTGGCCATTTAGCCTAGGGCCCTGTGCAGTTTGTCACAGGGCCTGAACCAATCAGTTTGAATGTGTACCCTGCTTAGGAATGACCAATCACCCCCGCCCGACCTGTTCCCGCCAATGAATGTGCTAATCACGTCTCAGAGTTGTTGTTCAATTTTCCGGGGCCTCATGATGATTTGTTCTGATGTATGCAAAGCCTCCCCCGCCCTCCCCAAAAAGTGTACTTAAGCTCTGTTTGACCTCTGCTCTGGGCCGCTCTCCCTTCCTGAGTAAGCCTTGAGCCTCAGCGTGCTGAATTAGGATCCTCTTCAATAAACTCCCTCCTGCCCATTGCATGAAGCTGGTCTCTTGTGGTCTCTTTCTCCAACGATTCGCCGGATCCTTACACTTTTCCCCAAAATAGACGATTTGTTTCAGAACAGACTCCCCCATGGATACCAAAACCCTCCAGTACTCAAGTTCCTTATACAAAATTAATTCATAATTAGAAACAAATGAATATGAGCAGGACTGACATCTAACCTGTGAATGTCAAAGAGGCTGTTTTCAAAGAGTAAGTGACTCTACTGCCAAGTGGGTTTTTCTTTTTCCTTTTCTGCAATCAACAAAAACATAACCTGAAATCTTGGCTTTTGTATCCAAGTTGTAGTTTTTATAATTTATTACATATAGAAAGATGTCCACAATATAAACCTACAAAGTACAGGTATAGGTAGAAGACAATCTCAGCAGGTGATTTTCTATTTTAACTTTAACACATATTTATTAGGATCTCCAAAGAACCAAGGTAGACTTTATGAAGAAGGTGATATAAAAATGCTATCTGAGGGGTTGGGGCTGTGGCTCAGTGGCAGAGTGCTTTTCTAGCATGTGTGAGGCACTGGGTTCCATCCTTAGCACCACATAAAAATAAACAAATAAAATAAAGGCATACTGTCCATCTGCAAGTACAAAATTTTTTATTTTCTGGCATGACAGAGTAACTTGCATGGGCAGTGACAGGGAAACATGAATAGTCCAGTTTAGATGAATATTTACTATATCTTTTCTTATAATTCCTTAGTTACTGAACACCTCCCCTGTGTCACACACATGGCTTTAGGCACTTTCAGATATCGCAGTGAGGAAAAATTAGTCCCTATTCCAATTCCAGTTGTAGTTGTAGGGGACTTGTTTCAGTGCCGCAGTCTGGCTGGGCACAAAATAACCAAGCCACCACAAAGCCTTGTAGATTCAAACAGCAACTCTTTATTCCCGAACTCTCACCGACACTCTACCCACACTTTCCGTGAACACACTGCCTCTACCAGGCTCTGCGCGCCAATTACACTTTCTGTGAACACACTGCCTCTACCAGGCTCTGCGCGCCAATTCTCTCAGAACCCTGCCCCCCTAGAACTCAATGGGAACTCAGCAGGATACGCCCTATTCCCAGCAGGATCCACCCTAAACCTGGAGCCGCCCTATTCCCAGCAGGATCCACCCTAAACCCGGAGCCACCCTAATCCCTGAGCAGGGTCACCTTTCAACCCAAAATGCCACGCATCATTCCTACTTGGCTATGGCTTTCAGCATTTCAGAACAGACTCCCCCATGGATATCAAAACCCTCAAGACCCTTATACAAAATGGCATGGTATATTTGGCCTGTGTATATCTTCTTGTATGCTTTAGGTCATCTCTAGATTAGTTATAATATCTAATATAATTTAAAAGCTGTATAGTTTTTATATGGTATTGTTTAAGGAATAGGTAACAAAAATATATACATGTTTGCTACGGATGAAAATTTTTAAATATCTTTGATCCATGGTTGGTTGAATCTGAAGATAGAGAACCTGCAGATGTACACAATGTGTTCAGAAGGAAAACAAATCATAATAAAGAGATAAAAGGGCCAGGAAGAGAAAGGGTGATCACAGAGATCCTTTCCAGTTGGTGTCAATGACAGAGGGACCCAGCCACATGGTGTTTGAGGGAAGGGCCTCCCAGGTATAGAGAACAGCAAGCACAAAATCTCCTGATAGAGAAGCATGAAGAGAATGAGAACAAGGACCCAGGACTATGTAAACACCACTGAATCCAGCAGCAGGAATTCTTCTAATTTACCATAAAAGTAAGAATACTGGACTAGGAATCAGGATATCTAGATTTAAGGCTTGAGTCTGCTACAATTAGCTTTGTTTCCTTGGGCAAGTCACTTTGACTTCCTAGAACTCAATCGCCTGTGTGTCAAATTCAAGTAATAATCTTTATCCATCCCTACAGGTGAATCTTAAAAGGAAATAGAAAATGTAAAATTGTTTAGAGCAACTACAGTTGTATTGGAAGAAGGGTGCGACTATGAAGGCCACCAATGGTTGGGGAAATAATTAATTGACATCTCCCTAATTTTTGGCCTTTTTCATCATTTTGGATTTCCTGGCTTCATGTGACTAGCTCCTCTTCCAATACTACCAGCTGTTCCACTCATGGGATACAACTGGAGCACAAAGTCTTAATGGTCTCTGAGGGGAGGGACTGAGAGGAGATTGTGGGGATCTCTGTTCATCTCAGGTCCTTGGCTCCTTCTATGACCTTTAGTGAAACCCATAACATGAGCCTTATCAATAGTGAGTTTGGTACATTCAGAGGTCACTATTTGGAAAGAAGCACTCAAAAGAAAGTATTAAACAAGGAATTTTGTTGTCCCCAAAGTAGGTAATACATGAGGTGGCTTGTGTACCCTTAAAGTCACTTTGGAGCCCCCTCTGAAAGCCCAATTGCAGAAAACATGATGTATAAGAATTGTCTGTAGAAACCCCTATAAAATGTCCATATGACCTGGAGGTGGCTTTATATTTCATTTTTTAATTATTATTATTATTTTATTTTTTAGTTGTAAATGGATCTTTTATTTATTTATATGTGATGCTGAGGATCGAACCCAGGGCCTCACACATGCTAGGCAAGTGCTCTACCACTGAGCCACAACTCCAACTCCCCATTTATATTTCTGACTGGTATGTGTGTGTGTGTGTGTGTGTGTGTGTGTGTGTGTACACATGCACTTTAAGGGATGGACTCAGCCAGGCAAGTCCAAACTTCTGGGGCCAGGAGAGAAAGTATACAGAGAAGTGGAGAGGGTCCAAGGAAGAGGGTGAAGTTCAGGGACTTGTACATACCTGCCCTCCCTCAAGGTGCCAGAGACCAAGGCAATGGTTCTCTGAGGCCTCTATTAGAGGAACAGCGAGAGAAACTTCCATTTATCTATCATTTGCTGTGATTTAATGAACACAGCAGTAAGTGCTTGACAAATATCTCCCTTAATCCTCGTAATACTCCTATGACATAGGTGCTATTATTCCCAGTTCATAGATAAGGGAACAGAGATATTAAGAAATCCCCAGGTTACACCCAGCTAATGAAAGCAGAACTAGAATTTGAACCCATTGCTCTTAACCACACATTAAAAATATGTGCCAAATGGGGAGCATGTCCCAAAGGGGAAAATAAAAGAGTGAAGAACCTCTAGAAAGAAGCTTGAGACCCTGGCTTCTAACCCCTGCTTCACCCCAACTCACTGTACCACAGTGACAAGTCCCCTTTCCCCTCCTCTATCTACTGCTCGTTTGTGGAACCTTGTGCTTCCCAGCAACCCACCTCTACTTGCATCTTCCTGATTCCTTGGTCTATTGGCTTCCGTCATCCTTTCTGTGATTCCAGCATCATGCAACTGGCCCCTTTTCTTACATTTCCAGCTGTGCCAGATTCAAGTTTTGACTGGAACCCAAAGTCCCTGTGGGTGGAGGGACTGAGAGGAGATTCCAGGAAGCTCTGCTCAGCTCAAGCTCCTTGGCTCTTTCTATGTGATCTTTAGCAAGGACCATATTGCACAATGAGCTTGGTACTTTCGGAAGTCAAAAAAACATATACTTCCCTCTCAGAAGGTACATTATTTAGGTGATAGCCTAAATCATGCCAAGACATTCCTCCTGTTAAAAAAATGTTAAAGGGAACAAGCTATCTGAGTGTACACATTAAAACTATAATCATAGCTTCACAGTAGAACCTAGCGATGAAATCTCAGTGCCTCTGAGGAAGCCAATTGGTCTGCAATACCAAATCTGCTCACTTCAATTGCAACATTTTCAGCTTTTTTGAAGATATGAATTAAAAAGTAGCTTGAACATGAACCCTGGAAACTCCACTATATATTAAATAACTCACTCCCTGCCTTTTACAAATCAGACACTGATGTTAAGTCTCATTACTTAGCTAAAACCAGAACTCTAGGCCTCTGACCTAAAGTTGCTTCTTTGACACTTGCCCCCATTTTATCCCTTCAGTTTCTGAACCCTGTGGAATTTTACTTTAAAATATCTGTCCTAGCATTTTCCTAATCACCATCCACAGCAACTGCCCCCAGATCAGGCCACCTCATTTCTCCCTGGCTTATTATAACGGACTCTGTGGTCTTTCTCCTTTAAGTCTCCCCCTCCTCCAATCCATCCTACTGGATGTGCCATGCCACTCTTTGATCCAGAGAGCTGACAGGCACTCCCCAAATATTACCAAAGAAAACCCAAAGGTCCTCCACCATCTGGCACTAACCTGTTTTCCAGTCCCCCTTCTCACTCTGCCTCTTTTCCTGACATATCTTAAGTCTAGCTCAACTGGTTTGTTTTCTGCTCCTAGTATTGCCTTTCTATTTCTACAACTGAACAGTATTGTTTCTTCCACCACGTCTTCAGGACCTCCCTATTTATTGCCCCATCTGCCACCTCCACCTATCTGAATTCTACTATCTTGCTATGCCCTATGACCTTGAGGAACATCCTTATACTCCACTCCCAGTGGAAGTAATTGCTCCCCTCTGGACCCCACCTCCCATTTTTCTGTGATCCTATGGTGGGTGGATCTACCTTAGGTCTAAGTACTTATGCACCTGCTTTCTATCCTAGTAAGATATACACCTTGTCAAAAATACAATGCATAATAGATTGGTCTGTTTGTGTCCTACACACCCAGTATAGTGCTTTTTGCATTGATTCATTTGTTCATTCATACATTAATAATTTATTGAAGAGAGCTTGGGAGTCCAACAGATTTTAGTGTGTATCTGTACCCTATCACAGGCCTGTATTATGATCTTGAGCAAATGACTTAATAATTCTGAGACTTAGTTTTTCTTCTTTGTAAAATAGAGATAACAACACCTATTTATAATACCTGATTAGTAATATGCAGTATATGTTTAGCACAAAGCCTTGAGTGTTCATTAATTCAATACTGTTCATGATGACAAACATAGCTCATATTACATGCCTGGAATTGTGAAGAATGCTGGGCATACAGAAATAAATAAAACTAGGCATACCTTTGAAGCCTCAGAGACTAGCAGAGAGACAAACAACAAGGAAACAACTCACCCCATATCCACACAGAGTGATAAGTACTATGACAAAGAGATGCACATGTTCCTCTGGAGCTTCTAGAAATGGCATTAAATGGGAACTGTGTGTTGGAAAGAAGGTCAGAGAGATAGAACTCCCCAGAATAGCAATGTGAGCACCATTTGAAAAGACCAGTGATAAAGATCTAGGGGAAGGAGGTAAACTAGGACATCAGGACAGAAGGAACTGCATAGGACAAACAGCAGAGTCAAGTTGGAGCATGTCTGCATCTGCAAACAGCTGGGGCTCAATGAGGGTTTGCCAAAGGGGAGACAGCTGAGAATAGAGAGGAAAGCCCTGGAATTCTTTGCCACAGTCATGCTGTATGACTTGGAGTGTTACCCCAGCACTGGGCTCAGTGTCATCAGATGATCCATGAGATTGGACCCTAGGATTCTGAGATACAGAAAATAACACCGAGTCTTTGGGTTGTCCTCCTTCATTCCTCCAGCTCAATCATGGGTGGGCATGTTTTTACCTGCTCTATTTGGGAGGAGTTTGGCCTGCAGAAGCTGGCACCACCCTCTTTGAATCACACCTATCTCTGAAACAAGAAACACTAATTGCCTTGTGAGAACTGTCACACCCTCTTCCTGGGAAATGTAGAAACTTGTCCCCTTTTCATAGCTTGGGGGTTGGGGGCAGCTCAGAGACTCCAGGGAGCTACGTGGTCTTCCACAGGACCCCTGGGATATAACATGGGTAATGCCTGAATTCAGAGAAGAAGTAAGAATTACCGTGAGTATAAATTTTTTTCAGTGACTATACATTTGATTCATCTGATAAAAATTGATAAATTAGATTTAGAAATAATCATTTTGAAGGTAAAAATGCCACATTATATAAACTAACCAACTTTGTCAATTCAATCTTAAGTTAGCTACTTAGTTTTAAGAAAAAAAATCATTCTATATTTGATGGGAAAAAATCCACTTGAATTATATTTATCATTTAAACTGAAATCTTATAATGAAAAATCTAGTTCATCATTTATATTTTTTGTTATTCTAGTGTTGTGTATAGTATTAGAGAGGCAGAAATATGCCAGGTCTCAACTGCAGTGATCCACAGATGTGGGGGCAGCATCTCAAACATTCAGTGCTCCAAGAAGGAAGTGAAGTCAAGATGGGGGGAGAGATGTGTATTAGTTTCCTATGCTACTGTAGCAAATTACCACAATTCTATGGCTTAAAATAACACACAATTAGATGGACAAAATTACCCTAAGTACAAGTATGAAAACACGAATGGGGTGACTCTACTTCGTGTTCACCCAGAGACATGAGAATTTGTGCTCTATTTGTGTAATATGAATTGAATTGTATTCTGCTGTCATATATAACAAATTAAAATAAATAAAATAAAATTTTAAAAAAACCACACAATTGATTCATGTGATAGAAACTCAGCTTATAAAGAAAACTATAGACCAATACTCCTGATGAACATAGAAGCAAAAATCTTTAATATTAACAATCCACATTCAAAAACACATTAAGAAAATTGTGCACAATGATCAAATTGGATTCATCCCAAGGATGCAAGATGGGCTCGACATATGTAAATCAATAAATGTAATTCACCATATAATTAGAATTAAGGACAAAAATCAAGTGATCATTTCAACAGATACAAAAAAAGCCACCTATAGTAAGCCAGACCCAGAGAGCCGAGGGTTGAAAGTTTTCTCTCATATGTGGAAGCTAGACCAAAATAAGGAAAGAAAAAGCATGGGTGGGAATCTCATGAAAATAGAAAAAAGATTAGTGGAGCAGAAGAAGGGGATGGGGAGAGAGAGAGAGGGAAGGGAAAAGGGAGGAATAGTGGAATGAAATTGACCAAACTATGCTATGTACATGTCACAATGAATTTCATCTTTATGTATACCCTATAAGTCACCAATTAAAAATAAGAAATTATAGATAAATAGAAGGAAGACCAATAGAGTACTAGAAAGGGAACAGAGGGAAGGAAGAGGAGAGGGAAAATGGAACTACTAGGGTCTGTATTGTATAATTATGTCAAAATGAATGGCAATGATCTGTGTAATTATAATGCAGTAATAAAAATTAAAAAGAAAAAGCCTTCAACAAAATCCAGCACCCATTCCTGTCAAAAATGCTGGAGAAAATAGGAATAGAAGGCCCTTACCTCAACATCATAAAGGCTACATATGACAAACCCAAAGCCAACATCATGCTAAATGGGGGAAAAACTGAAAGCATTTCCTCTATAGTCAGAAACAAGACAAAGATGCCCATTCTTACCACTCCTATACAATTTGGTTCTTGAAACTGTAGCCAGAACAATCAGGCAAGAGAAGAAAAATTAAAGGGATACAAATTGGAATGAAAGAAGTCAAACTATCTCTATTTGCTGTGACATGATTCTATACTTAGAAGACTCAAAAACTCTACCTGAAGACTTCTAGCACTGATAAGAAAATTTGGCAAAGTAGCAGGATACAAGATCAACATACAAATATCAATAATATTTCTATATTTTAATAATAAATCTGCTGAGAAAGAAATCAGAAAAGCGGTTCCATCTCAACATCAAAAAATATCCTTTGGAATAAACTTAAACAAAGGAGGTTAAAGCCCTCTATTAAAAACAATTACAGAACACTGAAGAAAAAAATTGAAGAACACCTTAGAAGATGGGAAGACATCCTGTGTTCTTAAATAGGCAGAATTAATATTGTTAAAATGACCATACTGCCAAAATCAATATACAGATTCAATGTAATGCCATCAAATACCAATGCCATTCTTCACAGAACTAGAATAAAAAATTCTAAAATCATATAGAAGAATAAAAAACCCAGAATAGCCAAAGTAATGCCAAACAATAAAAGTGATGTTGGAGGCATCACAACATCTCATCTCAAATTATATTACAGAGACATAGTAAGAAAAACAGCATAGTAGAATAGCTAAAACAATTATAAAATAGAATACCACTGTTTGAAAACTTTCACCATCTGATTTTGAGACATCATTAAGCTAAAGTAATCAAGACAATAGGATATTGGTGAAAGTATATATACACAAAAATATGACCAACTTATTTTTAATGAATACTTTATTTCTCATAACAGTTTTAGGTTTACAAAGAAATTGAACAAACTACAAAGAGTTCCCATACACTCCTTGTACTTTCCCTTATTATTAGCATCTTGCATTAGTGTGATGTTTGTTACAATTGATGAACTAGCATTCATACATTACTGCTGAAGCACACTACACTATAGCATTTTTTGTGTTATACATTTTTATGGGTTTTGCCAAATTATAATGTTATACATCAAACACAACAGTATCTACAGAATAGTTTCACTACCTTAGCAATAACCTGTGTTTCACCTACTTATCCCTTCACCCTCCAACCTTGGTAATCACTCACCTTTTTATTGTCAATAGGGACAGTGAAAGTTGTGCTTTTTCCAGAATACTGTGCAGTTGAAATCATAGACTATGTAGATTTTTCAGATTCACTTTCTTTTTTTTTTTTTTTGAGAGAGAGAGAGAGAGAGAGAGAGAGAGAGAGAGAGAATCTTTTTTGTAGATGGACACAACGCAATGCCTTTATTTTTTTTTTTAATGTGGTGCTGAGAATTGAACCCGGGTCCCGCCCGTGCTAGGCGAGCGCTCTACTGCTGAGCCACAATCCCAGCCCAGATTCACTTTCTTTCACTTAGCAATATACATTTAAGTTTCCTCCATGTCTTTTCTTAATTTGATAGCTCATTTCTTCTTATTACTGGATAATATTCTATTGTATGGATACACTACAGTGTATTTATCCATTTACCGGTTAAAGGACGTATCTTAGTATCTTACAATTTTGCAATTATGAATCAAGCTGCTATAGATATTCACATCAGGTTTTTCAACTTGTTTAGGTAAATATTTAGGAACATAATTTCTGGATATTATAGTAGAATTATGTTTAGTTTTATAAGAAACTGTTAAACTGTCATCCTAAAGTGGCTATTCCATTTTGCATTCCCACCAGCAATTCGAGAGTTCCTTGTTGCTCCACCTCCTCACTAGCATCAGTATCCAATTAATTTTTTTAAGTTTTAAATTTTTTTGGATTTTTAAAATTTTTTATTGATACATTTGTACATATTTATGATGTTCCATACGATGTTTTGATTCATGTATACATTGCGTAGTGATCAACTCAGGAAAATTAGTGTTATATATTATCTTAAACTTCTATCACTTCTCTATGATGAGTGCATCAAATTCCTCTTTTGTAGCTATTTCAAGATATATGTTGTATTATTATTCCATATATTCACCTTCCTATGCCATAGAACACCAAAACTTAATACTTCTATCAAACAATACTATTATACCTGCAGACTAACCTCTCTCAACCCCACCCTTGTATTCTCCCCAGTCTTTGGAAACCAGTATTCTACTTTCAAATTCTGTGAAATCAACTTTTAAAAATTCTACTTTGTGTAAAATCATACATGTAGTGTTTGTCTTTCTGTACCTGATTTACTTCACTTAACATAGTGCTCTCAAGTCTATCCACATTGTCATAAATTACAGGATTTCATGCTTTTGTGGTTGGATAATATTCCATTGTGTGTATACAACACAAAGATGCGAAGACAATTCTTTGGGGGAAAAAAGATAGTATTTTCAATAAATGGTGCTACAAAAGAATGGATTTCTACTGATAACACACATCTGACACACACAAAAAAATTCTAAATGGATCATAGAACTAAATAAAAAAAAAATTAGGGCTGGGAATATAGCCCAGTTGGTAGAGTGTTTGCCTTGCAAGCACAAAGCCCTGGGTTCGATCCCCAGAACCACATGCACACACATACACAACAACAAAAAAAATTAAAAACTACACAACCTTTAAAAGAAAATATAAGAGAATATCTTTGTGATCTTATGTTAGGCAAAGACTTCATATATATAACACCAAAAGTGTGATCCACAAAATAAAAAATGAAGGAATTTATTAAAATTTGGTTTTTTTGCTCTCTAAAGACACTGTTATGAGCATGAGAAGATGAGAGAATATGGAAGAAAATCACATTATCTGACAAAGGACTCAGTTATCTACAGAATATATAACTGTCTAAATCCAAGAAGAACAGAACAAACAACTCAATTTAAAAAACAAAAAGGTGAAGGATTTCAATAGATATTTCACCAAAGAAGATATGTGGATAATAATTATGCACATGAAAATATGCTCAACATCATTAGTCATTGGGAAGATGCAAAACCAAACCACAATGAGATACAGCTACAAAACTTTAGAATGATAAAAAAAATACTGACAGAACCAAGTGTTGGAGAGGATGTGAAGCAAAAGGAACTCTCATACGATGCTGGTGAGAATATAAAATGATATAGCCACACTGAAGAACAATTTGGCAGTTTCTTATAATTAGCATGTGACCCAGCAATAACGTTCATGGATATTTACCCAAATGAAATGAAAACCTATACTCTCATGAAAACCTATATATATACCAAAACTGGGAAGCAATGTTGCTCAACTGGAGAATAGATTTTTTAAAAGAGCAGTATATTCATAAAAATGGATCATTATTTATCAATAAATATAACAAATTACAGGCACATGCAATAACACAGACCAATCTCATGCACTATAATAAGTGAAAAAAGAGTCAAAAGGGTAACTATTGTACTATTTCATTTTTATGACATTCAAGAAAACATAAAACTATAGCTTTGGAGAACAGATCAGAAGTTGCCAGAGGCTGGGCAGGGGTTGGGGGATAGTATAAACTGCAGCATAAAGGGATTTTGGAAATGAGGGATACTTTCTGTATTTTGATTGTGGTGGTGGTTTCATGGCTCTGCATTTGTCAAAACTCATAGAACTAGAAGCTGGGGTTGTGGCTCAGTGGTAGAGTGCTTGCCTAGCACATGTGAGGCACTGGGTTCAAACCTCAGCACCACATAAAAATGAAATAAAGGTATTATGTACACCTACAACTAAAAAATAAATATTTAAAAATAAAACTCATAGAACACTAAAAAGGGGTGCATTTTATTGTATGTAAATTAAAATAACTTTTTAAACTGTAGTGAAGGATCTGTGATTTATAATAAAGTATGAATTAAGAAACTTTCATTTCCTTATAGCTTATTAAAAAAGAAACTCCCCAGGTGGTTTTATCATTCAATATTAAGAGTCATAGCCAAGGGAGTTACATTCCCACATGTGGAGATGATAGATGGATCCCTAGAGCTTCCTTTTCTTCTCAGGCTCCTCTAGAGAAAACACCAAGTCTCTCCTTCCTAATTTTCAAGATAAAAACTAAAAGCAAAGGAAGCTACAGCTCCACCTTGTGGTGAGACCCAGCACAACACTAAGATGTCCTTCAGTCATAGTCTGCCTTATCCGGGTCTGAAGTCATTGGATGAGAAGGGGTCAGCAGAAACTAAGCTAAAAGCTAAACAACAAGCAATTGTTCTGGAGCTCCCTTGAAGTACTAGAAGCCTCTCTTTTTCCTAACATACCTAAGGCAAGGTTGGGACAGCCAAGATGAAAAAGCATGAAAGTTAAGTTAAATGAGGGAATATAGGAAGATGGATATAATAACAATGCAAGTGTGAGAACCTAATTCAGTGGGCTGTGGATTTGTAAGAGAAGGAGAAACCTGAGCTTGGACACTCTGTCTTTCCATGCAATATCGTGCACTGCCTAAACACTATAGAGAGATCTCACCAGACACAACTGCCCAGTCATGAACTTCTCAATCTTCAGAACTGTGAGCCAGTTACTGTGATACTTAATTATAGCAACAGAAAATAGTCTAATACATGGCTATATACTTGAAAGAACTGAAAGCAAGATCTCAAAGAGGTACTGTAGCTTGTGTTCATAACAACATTATTCACAATAGCTAAAATATGGAAGTAATCCAAGTGTTCATCAACAGATGTGGTATATGCATATAATGGAATACTATTTGACCTTAAAAAGGAAAGAAATTCTGACATACTTCATAATACCTTGAGGACATTATGCTAAGTCCTCAAGAAACAAGCCAATCACAATAAGACAAATACTGTTTGATTCCACTTAGATGAACTAGTGAGAGTGGTCAAAATCATAGAAAAAGTGGAATGGTGTTGCCATAGGCTGGGGACACAAGGAAGAGGGAGTTAGTGCTTAATGGGTACAGAGTTTCAGCTTTACTGTTATGGAAACAGATGATGGTGATAGTTGCACAGAATTTTGAATGTGTTTAACATGATGACTAAGCTGTAAAAAGAGTTCAGATAGTAATTTTTGTTGTAAATATTTGCCACAATTAAAAAAAAAACTTTTAAAAGTATTTGAATAGTATCAGTAAAACATGCCCTCTCCAATTTTCCATAATCCCCACCATATTGTATTCTACTCAGTATTCTCTTCCAAGTAGGTAGCCTGGACCCTTAAGGATATGCCATGAAGGAGTGAGCCTGGTAAGCAGGGTGACAGAGTGTCCCAGTTAAACAAATGTCCAGTGCAGAGAGAAATCATGATGTTTTGGAGCAATAAGAAGATTCAAGTGGCCAAAGTGTGCAGGGAGACCATAAGATTCAACTCCCTTATATAACAGATGGGGAACTTGTCCCCAGAGAGAGGAGACTTCCTCAAGTCACACAATTAATAAACGGTAGTCTGAGGACAAAACCCAATCTTCCTCCCTCTCCAATGGCCAACTCTTCCCTGAAGCCCTTTCCTTTTATCCAAAAGTCCTACTCATCCCAAGTGAAATCTCAGGGAATGTCCAGGAATCTAGGCCTATTCATACCCCTACTCCAGGGATTCAGACAAATCAGGCAAGAGGCTCTGCTCCCAGGGATTGCTCCACAGCATACTCTGTGACTTCCCTGAACATGAATCAGGGCTGAATTTAATAGCTGGCAACTTTCAAGGGCTGAGTTCAGAACTCATCTGTCTGTACTTTCCTGGAGGGTGTGACAGATAAATACCTTACCCAGCCACTCAGGATGCCCAGAATTTCACCACTAGCTCTTCTTTCCTCTGGACTGTGTTTAAATGCAAATACCTTTGTTATTAAGGTAACATTATCACCTTAGTCCGTGTGTTGCCTAAAATCTGGGAAATCAGAATCAAAACAAAACTGAATGCCATTTCGCTACATTAATAATGAGAAGCATGAGTCTAGAGAGAAGGGACAGGGCCATGATTATCGAATGTCAAAGCTAGGGTAAAACCAAACCTGTTGTGTTAGTGAGTTTTCTATTGCTGTGACAAACACCAAAAGATGAACAACTTACAAAGAGGAAAAATTTATTTTGGATTATGGTTTCAGAGGTTTCAGTCCAGGGTCACTTGCCCTGTTGCTTTTGGACCTGTGGAGAGGCAGTACCTAATGGCAGAAGCACATGGTCGAAGAAACCCATTCATCTCATAGCAGGGAAGAAGCAAAAAGAGAGAGGGGAAGGGGCTAGAGCCCCAATATCTCCTTCAATATGTCCCCAGTGATCTAACTTCCTTCCACTAGACCCCACCTCCTCAAGGTTCTACCGTCTCCCAACAGCACCACAGGCTGGCCACTAGGCCTTTTGCCTGTGGGTACATGGGGGACATTGAAAAGCTAAACCACAACACCTGGTCTCCTGATTTCTGATCAAGGACTCTTTCTATCACTCTCTACTGTTTCTCATTAAGTAGTGTCCTCCTAATGTTTTCTGAGAAGAGCAGAGGTGGGAAAGAAAAGGGGACCTCACAGATACAGGGAAAAACATCAGGAAAAAAAACAATAACTTGGCTTTACTATAATTTTTTAAGTCTGGTTAGTTCATTCTTTGATTCAACATGTATTTATTGAGAATCTTCTATGTTTCAGATACTGTGGGGCATGGTGAGGGTAAAACAGTTGTATTCCCTTTCCCAAGAAAACTTCCAGGGTAGTACCTCCAGCTGACATGATGAATAATTTCTCCCCCTACCTCATATCTCCTTTGCTAAGTCAATCAACAAGCTCAAAATCCTTAACTTGATGCCTTTTTCTACTATGGGAACACTGTTCCCTTATCTCATTAATTCTCTCATACACACAAATTAAAAAATGATGAAGACATCATCACCCATTTTACAAATGAGGACATTAGAGCTTCCTTAGTTCAAGCATCCTTGTTTCTCTCTCACTTGAACCACCTTCTTCTCAGACTCTTGGGTAGTTTGAGAAAGGATCTCACAACCTCCTCTCTTGAACCTCTCCTCATCCAGTCTACAAACAAGAAACAGAAAGTGTCTTGTAAAAATCTCCGTGATGAACAAGAGAGCCAGACTGAAGCTCTCCCTTTCTAAGGCTGTTTCCATTACATCATACTGACATCTTTGGAGCCTCAGGGCAACCTGAGAAGATGAATTCTTGACTAGAGCCTCCTAACTCCTAAAAGGAGCCTGTCAGGATTAGAGCAAGGAACAGCATCCGATTAAGGTTCTCTCAGGTAAAGATTCTGAGTCAAGGACCAGGGAAAATCCCGGCTATCCTTATTTGTGAACATCTCCTGAATTTTTTATTTCTAACCTGTTCAAAAATTCTCATCTAGACTATGTCAAAACCTGCACTGAACCTGTTTGATTTTCTGATTACAGAGCCACTTTGGGATATTTTCCATGTGAACTCTTTGCTTGGAAAAAGGACATGGCTTTCTGGCTTTTTATCTTAAAGCTGGTAATTCTGATACATGCTACAATGTAGCTGAATCTTGAAAACATTCAACATTATATGAGTTACTTAAGACAGTCAAATTCATAGAGATAGGAAGTAGAGTCGTAGTTGCTGGGTGCTAGAAAAAGGGCAAGTAATGTGGAGTTGAATTGTTTCATGGATACCAAGTTTCTGTTTGGAATGAAAAAATTCTGGAAATAGGAATGATAGTTGCACAACATTGTGAGTGTACTTTAATCTACTGGTCAATACACTTAAAAATGATTTGGGCTACATCTGAGGATATAGCTCAGTGATAGATCTCTTGCTTAGTATGCATGGGTTCAATCCCCAGCACCACAGAACACAATAACAAATATCTAATCAGGTCTATTTGTAAATTAAAAATGGTTTGGGTTAAGACACTAATTTTTTTAAAAAAACTAAAAATAGCCATGCAAGGCAGCACATTTTTGTAATCCTGGCGAATCAGGAGGCTAAGGCAGCAGATTGTGAGTTTGAGGCCAGCCTAGGCAATTTAGTGATGCCCTAAGCAACTCAGTGAGACCCTGATTTAAAATTAAAAAATAAAATGGGCTGGGGATGTGGCTCAGTGGTGAAGCACCTCTGGGTTGAATCCTCAGTAACAACAAACAAACAAAAACTACACAAATGTAAGAAAGACCAATAGAGTAGACTAAGAGAAACAGGGGTAGTGAGGAGGAAATGGAAAGAGGAAGAACTGGGGACTGAAGCATAGCAAACTATATTCCATTTTTGTATGATTATGTCAAAATGAACCTCTCTCCTCTCTCTCTCTCTCTCTCTCTCTCTCTCTCTCTCTCTATATATATATATATATATATATATATATATATCACTAATAATAAATGAAAACAGAATAAATAACTAACTGCAAATTGGTGCAACCACTCTGGAAAGCAGTATGGATATTCCTTAGAAAACTTGGAATGGAATCACCATTTGTCTCAGTTATCCCACTCCTAGGTTTATACCCAAAGGACTTAAAATGAGCATACAGTTATGCAGATACATCAATGTTTATAGCAGCTCAATTCACAATAGCCAAGCTATGGAATCAACCTAGGTGTCCTTCAATGGATGAATGGATAAAGAAAATATGGTATATATACACAGTGGACTATTACTCAACTCAGCCATAAAGAAGAATGAAATTATGGCATTTTCCAGCAAATGGATGGAACTGGAGACAATCATGCTAAGTGAAATAAACCAATCCCAAAAAAACAAAGGCCGAATGTTTTCTCTAATATATGGATGCTAACCCACAACAAAGAAGGATGGGGAGGGGAAGAGTAGAAGTCCATTAGATTAGACATAAGGGAAACAAAGGGAAAGGAGGGGGAGGGGAATAGGAAAGACAGGAGAATTAATCAGACATAACTTTTTTAGACTTGTATTTGAATACATGACCAGGGTAATTCCACATCATGTACAACTGCAAGAATAGGATCCTAATTAGAATAAGTTATACTCCACATATGTATAATATGTCAAAATACATTCTACTGTCATGTATAACTAAAAAGAAAAAAAAAGATAAAGGAGAAAAAGTATAAAAAAACAAAAACCAGGGCTGGGGTTGTGGCTAAGTGGAAGAGCACTCACCTAGCATATATGAGGCCCTGGGTTCAATTCTCAGCACCACATAAAAATAAATAAAATAAAGGTATTATGTCCAACTACAACTAAAAAATAATTATTAAAAAACATGATAATAGTATATGTCATTCATTAATTTGTATGTTGGTAGAATTGGAAGAAATTTACTGTTATAATGTAAATTAACCCCATATTTATTAGAAACAATATTTCATCCTGAATGTAGATGACTCAATCAACAATTCTCTGTATAAAGGGGTGGAATCAACAGTTGGTCAAATCTGGGCCTCCCAGCTGTCTGGAACTGAGAGAAGAACATCACTTGTCTCCCAACCAGCCAGAAGATTTTTAGATGTTGTGGAATGCTGTAAATGGTACAAAATTTACATTTTAAAGTATAGATTGTCTTTTCTCCATCGAGTCACTGAGCTGGAATTTTGCAAAGGAAAATATCTGCTGTCTCAGGAAGATTCAGTCCCAAACTCCCAACTCAAATGACATTTGAGTCCTGTTTAAAAAAAAAGAAAAATTAAAAAGTGGTTAATATAAAAAATAGCTTAAATAAATTTTATTTTGTATTTATTTTACCACAATGTTTTAAAAATAGCTGCATCTTCTAAGCTGAGAATGATAATGTTCGGCAAAAAATAAATTCATGTTTCATCCCTCTGTCTCTGCCATGGAAATTGATAAAGATTCTTCACATGTGTAAACTTTATTCAGGTTCCTGAAACTTTTTCTAAGTCCACCTGTGTACTTCCTTATAGAATCCAGTTTTAGCAAAGAATTCTGCTAAGTCAGTTTAGCAAGAATTCCTCACCCTTGCTCTATCTGATCATTTTCTGCTGTGATCAGGTTCCTCATCCTCATCATTTCCTAGATAATGTCTGATCCTCAGGCCTATCTTCAACACAAATCCATTAGATTAGGTTAGCCAGTATCCACCTTACCGCTGATTTTTCTTAGTAATATTCCTTCTATTGAGCCCTATCCTGTTCCTTGGCTATAAATTCTCACTTGCCCATGCTGCATTCAGAGTTGAGTTCAATCTTCTTCTGAAAACCCCTTTGCAGTGTTCCCTGTATCTACCACCATGAGCTGGAAAAAAGGTCTTCCTTACCTTGCTTTAAAAAGTGTCATTGAAGAATGTTTTTCTTTAACAAAATGCAAATGGAAAAGATCTTAGTGTTTAAGATGGGAACACTCTGCATTCAATGTCTGCTTTGGTGATTTACCAGTTGTGTGACCTTGAGCAAACTCTATTGTTTATACACATTATTGGGCCACCAGGGTTTTACCATGCTTGCTGTGGGAAATAATTGGGGTGCTACTATTTGTTTCATAGGGTTGTCATGAAGATTAAGTGAGACAGTATATGTAAAGTATTTAACACAGTTCTGAGCATTTGGTAAGCATTCCATGAATGGAAACTACTATTCTTGCTTTTTGCTTAGTCTCTGTCTTTCCAAATTTAAGAGTCACCTGAAGGTCTGGCAGGTTTTCTTTTTCAATTTTTTGTTGTTTTTCTCTGTGTGTGATTTTTTTGTTGTTTGTTTTTCTGTGTGAGCATAGTTGGGTAGACAAGAGTCCTTGCACATGGGGCCACTTCCTTGCAAGGTCATTATGTTCCCAAAGAGTATATAGCCAGGTGCCATGGGAGGCACGTGTTTGCAATTGAGAGGGAGTGTGCAAGTTTATCTATGTATATACAAAATACTGTTTCCTTAGGAGAGTTCATTGTCAACCAATTAAGTCAAGAGTTATTTCCTCTTACTTATCATAGTATCAACCAAGGTTGCTGAGTGGGAAGATAATTAAAGATTAATTGTCCAAAGGGATAATTTGTGTTCAAATTGAAGTCTCTTATCCCACTCAAAGGTTGTAGATATCAGAAGAAAATGTGATGACTGGTTATAAAAATTCTGGTCTATAGGTTGGTGTGGGTCACCAGGCTCTTGTGTCACAAGGTCTCCCTGGTCTCCTGCTCCATCTTCACAGTCAGAGGTACAGAGACTAATCTTAGGTGCCCTTCACCTTGAGATACCATTTCTGCTGCCCTTTCAGAAAGGCCCTCTGCAGACTCATGGGAGCTAAAAAGACTTTGGGCAGGACCCCTGGGTTCTGACCAGCCTCTGCCACCAGTTTTCTTTATCTTGCTAGGACTCCAAGACATGGAATAGGGTTCAGTCTGGTGCAATTGTTAAGAGCACAGGCATTAAAATCTGGCAAATTTGTGCTTAATTTCTAGTGTTTCCACCTCCCATTGGGTCAATGTATGATTCTATGATTTCATTCTGAGCCTGTTTTCTCAGCCATGAAACATGAGTTTTGGGGAAATAAAATTCCTTTTTCACCAGATTATTTATTGTGAACATTACTCAAGAACTTGGCATTTGAAAGCCCTTTGCATGATGCTTGACATAAAGTAATATTTAATTATTAATAATAGCTAATATTTATTAAACACTTATTCTGCCAGCCTATACAGGCATCAATCATCTCATTGAATTCTCACAACAACACAGAATGGTAGACACTATTATTAGCCCCTTTATAGATAAGGAACCTGAGATATTTACCCATGGTCACACAACTAACAAGGGGATAATTTGAGCCCAGGTACTCTGACTCTTATACTGTCATTATTGATATCACTATAAGCAAGAAAAATCATGAGTGCCTCCCTCCAACAGTGGAATGAACCGCTCTGTCCTCTGATTCTCTTCAGATCCCTCTAATGTTAATGTACCTCATTTCCCCCAGGTTCACTCCTGAATTTTAGCCACTGTTCATTTATTCATCCGACAGACATGCATTGAGCAGCTACTTTGTGTAAGGCTCTGTGGTTGGCCTAGATTAATCAAGGTCCTTCCCTTCACATTGCTGAGAATTGAAGAATGAAAAGTACCAGTCATACGAGAAGCCAGAGGAAGAGTGACATCTGGGGACCTCAGGGGGCATAAATTGGAGGAAACAGAAAGGCAGAGCAGATGAAAAAAGAGAAGGAAGAAGGATGGCATGAGATGACCCCTTCCCTTGCTGGAACTCAGACTTATAATTCACAATCTGAGTCCCTTAAATATAATATGTTCACATTAAGACACATTATTTTTTCAAACTAAATTTCTTCCTCTTCCCTGATCAGCTGCTGCACAATCAAATACTTGCCCAAGCTAAAGACCTGCTAAACATCTTCTTGAATTTATCCTCTACTCTCTACTGGCCTTGACCTTTACCTTGGTTCAAACCATATCATCAGTCACATGAGCTGATGGGTTGCAAATGTGCACATCTGACTGACCCTCTAACTGCCTCCCTGCTTCCAGTCACTTCCCCTGCTGCCAGATACTCTCAAAATTAACACATGAACATATAATTCCCTGGTGTGAAAATCCTTATGATTCATTTAGTCTCAGAATGACACCTAAACTCTAGTCATCCACATGCCTCAGAGTACCAGCCATACCTGATTATTCCTTCCTACTCACCAAGAACAGGGCAAGCTATTTCTTCTACTTGAAATTCATTTGTGGCTCAGTGGTAGAGCACACCTTGGTTCAATCCCCAGGACTGAAAACAAATAAAAAAATTAAGAATGAACATAAAGTACTAGAGTTCTATCAACCTAATGACCTCTCAAAAAAATTAACAGCAGCTAAACTTCTCATCAAATGTGTTTCAAGTGCTTGTTTGGTTATATGTCTATCTCCCCAAGAGACTGCTCAGAGGATTTAAGATTCTGTCCTTTGAGCACGATGCCTGCTATACCACAGGTGCTCAGTAATTATTTGTTGAATGGATGCATGCATGAATGAAAATTTATAAAGAGAGCACAGAAAAAAAATCAATGAGTCCAGCAAGGACCAAAGACTGATCCAGCAAAGGACCATCCTTAGTCTCATTAACACAAATTTAGGGTCTACAAGGCAGCTTGGATGCCAAGAACTAACAAAAAGTTAACCTTGCCTTGCCACATGGGAATCCCAGATTGTCAGAGCTAACTAAAACCTAGGGTGCTACTAAGGCCTTGAGACAAATGATTTGTCCAAGGTCCCCTAACAGGTGTCAACAGACCAGGAATGGAAGTTAAGACTCCTGCCTACAGGTCCCAGAAACTTTCATCTAGGCCAGCATTCATCCAAAGCTCAAAAGCAAGAGAATCATCTTGTACCCAGGGGCTCAAAAAGAAGGTACCCCTTGCCTCAAATTTCCAAATGCACAGCAGTCTCTGTTATACTTTGGATTGTGCCTCCCATTGCCCATCCCATAACAAATTAAAATATCAAAATCCTAACCCTCATTTGCTCAGAATGTGACAATTGGACATAGAGTCATTACAGGAGTGACCAAGTTAAAATAGGTCATTAGGGTAGTATCTAACCCAATGTGGATGGTGTCTTTATAAAAAGAAGAAATTTGGATATGGAGATACACATATATGAAGAATAACAAGCCTAGAGAACAGAGCCTTCCATCACAGCCCTTAGAAGGAACCAATCCTGACAAGACTTTGATTGCAGACTTGCAGCTTCCAGAACTGGGAGACAGTCATTTTCTATTGTTTGAAACACTCAGTTTGTGGTACTTTGTTATGATAACTCTAGAAAACTAATGCAAGCTCTCTATAGTAGTTGTTCTTAAAGTGTGGTCCTTGGACCAGCAGCATTAGCATCACCTGGGATTTGTTAGAAAAACAAGACCTCACACATGTAGGCAAGCGCTCTATCACTGAGTTAGATCCCCTGCTTCATACTGCTTTTTAATAAGGAAAGGTGGGGGGTGGTGTTAGGTGTATGCTCAGTGGTAGAACACTTGCCTAGCAAGTGCAAGACCCTGAACTCAATCCCCAGCACTTTCCAGAAAAAAAATAAAAAGAAACAAATCTGCCTGGTTTTAAAACTAAACTCCAAACCTACACATGAGATTGTAATGGTTGTGTCTCCCTGTGCACTCTTATTGTTTTGTAGCATTAAATAACTTCATGCTTTCTTTCCCTTTCAAAACTGGCTCTCAGAAGAAGATCTGCTCACCCTGTTTATAATGAATTTTCATCAGTTGATTACAGTTTACTATGAATGCTCCTCCTTCTAAGTCAGAACAGCTTTAGGATAAAGACAAGGCCTATAGCTATAAGTACAAAAGTCTTCCAGTGGCTATCCATTACCCAGGTAGGAATACAAAGGGCTTTCTTATGACCCCTGAAATGCCAGGGACTACCTACCTTGATTTCTTGCAGAAACCTAGTATGTTTGCAAACCTCAGCTTTGTACCCCCAAACAATCAACAAGTTCACATAACTACACTAATAAGGCAGGATTCAAATTTTAACATTAGCCAACACTATATAAAAGCCCCCCAAAACCAATCCACTTTCCAGACACAGATAAGGTTCCAGAAAATGTCCCCAGATATCTGAGTTCAAGTTCCTGCTTTGCCAATTAACTCTCTTTGATACCTCAGTCACTCTGTTTGTCCTTTCCTGGTCTCCATTTTGCCTCTGAAACAGGATCAGTCTTGGTCAGGGTGACCTCCAAGGTCCTCCCTCGCTCTGCTCTGGACTGCTCTGGATTCTCAGGTTGTGTTGCATACACCTGGGATGGGGTCCAAGAATTCCTAAAGGGGTCAAACAGATTAACCATTGGGCTGGGTCAGTTCCAGGAAGGACTCAAAAATTAACCTGGTTACTCTTGTTTTCTCCTTTTTATTAATCTTTACCACGTATAACTCTGGTGAGGCATCATTCCTCTCCTATCTCCATTGTCCAGGTGCCATCCCCCTACCCTCCCACAAAGAGTGCTGCATTCCCCACCCCTAGAACTTTCCCTTCCCCCTATCATATTCTGCCAATCCTCACTCCTGCTGTGAAACCCTCTCTGATTCCCCAACGCCCTGTAATCACAGCTTCCTCAGATCACCTTGGTATATGGTCCTATACCCATTATATAGCTGACCTTTTAGGGTCCTAGGGACCATCTCCTGTTAGCATCTTCTGCTTGGCTACTCCCCTTGGGATTTGAAACCATTCTGTGTTCGATCCTTGTCCTATGAGCCTGGTTGGGCCTGACACAGGTTCATTGCGGAGGATATCTGAACATTTGAAATGCTTTTCACTGAACTGAAAACTAACAATAATAAGCCCTGGCTACTAGGAAATGTTCTTAAGTATTCAAAGCAATACTTCTCTTGTAGCTCCTTGGATCCTCCTGGAATCACTTGAAACAGGCTGAAAGTTTAACAAATGAGAATCCAGAGCTCATGGAGGTGAAGCAATTTGCTTAAGGCTGGATTGGCAAATTGACAGTAGAATCTGAAACACATTCCAGAGTTCTTCCCTCCCCATCCAGGGCATTAGAGTGTATGCCATGTGGTGAAATCATAACTTTACCCTCCTTTTAAGAAACTGCAGCTTGGGTCTGCCTCCCTATGAACATATAAAAACACATACACACCTGCACATATGCATGCATACACACAAGTCATAAAAATCTTACACTGGCTCCAGCCTGATTGAGGCTTCATCCTTTGGGAATCTAAGACTGTTTTTCTCCCTCTATTAGTATCATTCTTTTAAAAAATATTTTATTGGTGCATTATAGTTATACATAATAGTGGGATTCGTTTTGGCATAATCATACATGCGTAGAATATAATTTGTTCCATTTTAGTCCCCAGTACTTTCTCTTTCCCGCCTCCTATTTCTCTTCCTCTCCTGGTCTTCCTTCTGTTTATTTATTGTTATTTTTAATTGGTGTTCTTTAGATATACATAAATGTAGAATTCACTGTGGTATATTTATATATGCATATAGCATAATTTGGTCAGTTTCATTCCACAGTTCCTCTCTGTTCCCATCCCTCCTCCCTCCTCCTCGATTCCCTTCCTCCACTCCACTGATCTCCCTTCTTGGGAAGAATAACCCAGGGCAGTTCCCAGTGAGCTCACAATGCATTTTCTCAAAGATTTTGCAAGGAGCCAGGAAATGCTACACTTGGACCTCTGTGCTCTGGTGAACTCCCCTCAGCCCTTCCCTCTTCTCCCTTTGCAATGACTTGCCTATCAGGGAGAAAAGAAGGATGAAAGCTCTGGAGTGTGTATTAGTTTGCTAGTATGACCTCAATAAAATACCACAGGCTAGGTACTTTAAACAACATATTTATCTTCAGTCAGTTCTGGACGCTAGAAGTCCAAAATCAAGGCATTGGCAGGTTTGAAGTCTCCTTCATTCTCTCTCCTTGGCCACTTTCTCACTTGTCCTCATGTGATCTTTCTTCTTGGTGCTTGTATCCTTGATATCATTATGTGTGTCCAAATCTGTAATCTTCTAATCTTCTAAAGATGTCAGTCAGATTGGATTTGGTCCCATCCACATATTTCATTTAACCTTAATGATTCCTTTGAAGGCCCTAATTTCAAGTACAGTTATGCTCTAAGATATGAATGTTAGAATGTTAGGATTTCAACATATGAATTTAAACAAACATTCCATCACACGGTGAGAAGTGGACTTCCCAGTAGAAATATTGCTTTTTCCCCTGTCAAGTATTCAAGAAACCATATTATCTCATCATAGCCACCACCTATGCCACTTAATAGGATCATGCAGGAATCAATACATTTACATGCTTATTCATATGCACATAACTATTAGGTGCAGGTGTGTATGAACAAATGAATTTATCCTAGTGTGTTTGATTTGAGTGTGTGTGTGGAACATGCATGTGTATTTTCAGGTACCTTCCTGCAAATGTGTACTTGTGTGTGGATGACTACATGGGTGGGCATAAATATTTTCTCATTCACCATTCACTCATCAGTTCAACAAAGATGTATTCATGCTACAGTCACTGTAGAAGATTCTAGGAATAAATAAAACAAAGTGTGTGGATGGTGCACACCAGAATACATGAAGGTTAGACTTGTTTTTCAATACTGTGTAGGTGTCTCTGAAATCTCTGCACATATGTATGTATGCATCAGTGCCCACATCAAGTTTGGAGAGTTCCTGACTGCATAAGTAAAGATATATCTTCTGTCAAACTAAAAGATCCTGCTGTGGGTTCTTTCCCCCAACTCTAAGGATCAGATTCAAGCAGCCTTCCTGGAAGCCTGAGGCAATTGAAGCATCCTCTGTCCACTGCTCTCTTATGTTAGAAGCCTAGAATGCTGGGTCCCAGCCACTCTGCCCTCCCCACCCATAGGGTGGTGAAGCATTTCCTGATAACAGGGGACCCAGAGTCCAGGCCACTGGGAGCCACCACCTGAGCTTCACGTGGTTTTATGGTTTCACAGTTAATGTTTTGCCTTAGGTTATTTCTGCTTTAAGAGTTCAGCCAGAAAAGGCAGGAGAGAGATGGGGGCAGGGGAGATAAGGTGCCAGGTCACCTGCAGGAGGCACTTGCCTTAGCAGTCACCTCTGGCACCACAATACTTGTAGGGTTCCAGGTATACCAAAGGAGGGAGCTGCCCAAACAGGGAGAGAACAAGGGCTTCTGGGAACATGAGTAGAAAAGACAAACATTTGCAAATTGATCTGGGAGCCCAGCATCCCTTCTGCCACTTCCTAAAGAGCCTAGGAATACCCTCTATCAATAGCCAGCCAGCCTGTGCTTGGTCTCCCAGGATGAGTAGCTTACTACCTCCAAGATGCTCTAATCCATCCGGCTGAAACAACTGGTCAGCCCTTCTCATCCTACGGAGGTAAATGCCTACCGAGCCTTCATAGGTAGTGGCCACAGGTTTGAAACGGGGCTTGGGAGAGACAGTAAGGACCCACCAGTTGCATTGGCCGCCCGGCAAAGGGAAACGAACTGTCGCCATTTGCAAGAGATAACACCATGGCAGAGAACTGACGTCATCAGACTGTGGCGGAGGAGATAACTTCATTGAAACCTGCGGCTACAGGTGTGTAATTCCCTAGCCTTCCCTCTCCACACATCGGGGAAACCTTTAGGGCCCCTCCCAGCTCTCCCGTAAGGGCCCCTCCCAGCTCTCCCGTGAGCACGATAGCCAGACCGAGGGAATCACAGGTGGCGCGGGACCCCTGGCGCGGAACTACCGCTCCCACCAGTGCTGACAGCTGAGGTCTCTTGCACCAGCTACCGGGGGCATGGCTACCGGAGGGCAAGTAAAATTCTCTGAGGATTCTCAGCCCCAAGCTCTACAAACTTAGGGTCTGAGGGAATGGCAAACTGGAAGAGTGTGCCCAGTCGTTCAGGAAAACAGGGCTCCCGGGAGCAGCAGACCTGGTGTGTAGCCAGTATTGTGGTGAGCGGCACCCGTGAGAGGGGCCTGTCTAGAGGAAAAGTGGGAAGTGACTAGACACAAGAGGAGGCCCTAGGCACTCAGGATTGGAGACTCGCCCAGTCTGGGAGGAGCTGCTGCACAGTGATTGGTTCCCGCGTATTGACAGGAGAAACTTGGCCTGGTGGGCACAGCGCCACCTACTGGAAGAGAAGTTAATCAAACTCTAAGACTGCACTTATTAGGGTTTTTTTTTCTTTTTTTTGATTTGGGTTTTTCTTTCATTTTCATTTTTCTTTCTTGTTGTTTTTTTAATTTTTTTTTCTTACAATTTTTTTTAAATTTTTTTTCTTCTAATTTTAATTTTTTTATTATTTTTAAAATTTTTTTTTCTTTATTTCCTATTTTTTTCTTCTTTTGTCTTTTCATTTCTTTTCAATTATCTTATCTCCCCTTCCTTGAATTCTACCTGCTTACTCTCATTCTCTTTAGTGACTTTTTCCCTTCCCTTCTAATACCTTTCCTCCCAAGCATCTAATAAATTTATAGGAGTAAACAGTAACTCATCAGTCAAACAGAACAAGAAGTAACATGAGCAGCTTCAAAAAGCAAGGAAGAAAAGGAGTACAAACAATGCAGGACAGCCTAAATATTCAGGAGGACCTAGAGTCATCAGAAAAATGGTCATATAAAGAACTCAAGGAACACCTTAGACAGATGGAATGGAACCTTAAAGAGGATACGAGACAGCAAATTCAAGCAGCGAAAGAACACATTGAGAATGAATTACATAAAAAGATAAAAGAAGAAGTTAAGCATCTTTATCAGGAGATAGAGATTATAAAAAATAATCAAACAATAATTCTAGAAATGAAGGAAACAATAAACCAAACTAAAAACTCAATTGAGAGTATCACTAACAGAGTGGAGCAAGTAGAAGCCAGAACGTCAGATAATGAAGACAAAATATATCATCTTGAAAAAAGTCTAGCCAACTCAGAAAGGCTGGTAAAAAATCACAAGAAAAACATCCAAGAGTTATGGGATAACATAAAAAAACCAAACATACGAGTCATCGGGATAGAAGAAGGTACAGAGATTCAAACCAAGGGAATGAGTAACCTGCTGAACGAAATAATTACAGAAAACTTTCCAGAAATAAAAAAGGAAACAGATATACAAATTGAAGATGCATACAGGACACCGAGCACACAAAATCACAGTAGACCAACGCCAAGACACATTGTTATGAAGATATCCAATATACAGAACAAAGAGAAAATATTAAAAGCTACAAGAGAAAGGAGGCAGATTACATTCAGGGGTAAACCAATAAGGTTAACAACGGATTTTTTATCACAGACACTGAAAGCAAGAAGGTCATGGAACAATGTATTTCAAACACTGAAAGACAATGGATGCCAACCAAGAATTCTGTATCCAGCAAAATTAAGCTTCAGATATGACAACGAAATAAAAATCTTTCATGATAAACAAAAGTTAAAAGAATTTGCAGCCAGAAAACCAGCATTGCAAAGCATTTTGAGCAAAACACTACACGAGGAAGAAATGAAAAACAATAACCAAAACCATCAGTAGGAAGTGCCTCGGTAAAGACAGAGGGCGAGGGGAAAGATAATCATGGAGAAACAAACTAAATTTTTTGTAAAAAAGGATAAATAATCAAACATGGATGGAAGTACAAACCATATATCAATAGTAACTCTGAATGTTAATGGCTTAAACTCTCCAATAAAGCAACATAGGCTGGTATCATGGATTAAAAAAACAAATCCAACAATATGCTGCCTCCAGGAGACACATCTGATTGGAAAAGACATACACAGGCTGAAGGTGAAAGGATGGGAAAAAATATACCATGAACACGGTCCTCATAAGCTAGCAGGGGTGGCCATCCTCATATTGAATAAAATCGACTTCAAGACTAAGTTAATCAAAAGGGATAAAGAAGGACATTATATACTGTTAAAAGGAACCATTCAACAACAAGACATAACAATTATCAATATTTATGCACCAAATAATGGTGCTGCGACATTCATAAAACAAATTCTCCTCAAGTTCAAGAATCAAATAGACCACAACACAATAATTATGGGTGACTTCAACACACCTCTCTCACCATAGGACAGATCCTCCAAACTAAAGTTGAATAAAGAAACTATAGAACTCAATATCACAATCAATAACCTAGACTTAACTGACATATATAGAATATATCAACCATCATCAAATGGATATACTTTTTTCTCAGCAGCACATGGATCCTTCTCAAAAATAGACCATATATTATGCCATAGGGCAACCCTCAGTAAATATAAAGGAGTGGAGATAATACCTTGCATTTTATCTGATCATAATGGAATGAAACTGGAAATCAATGATAAAAGAAGGAAGGAAAAATCCTACATCACATGGAAAATGAACAATATGTTACTGAATGATCAATGGGTTACAGAAGACATAAAGGAGGAAATCAAAAAATTCTTAGAGATAAATGAAAATACAGACACAACATATCGGAATCTATGGGACACAATGAAAGCAGTTTTAAGAGGAAAATTCATCGCTTGGTGGTCATTCCTCAAAAAAAGAAAAAACCAACAAATAAATGAGCTCACACTTCATCTCAAAGCCCTAGAAAAGGAAGAGCAAAACAATAGCAAATGTAGCAGAAGGCAAGAAATAATTAAAATCAGAGCGGAAATCAATGAAATTGAAACAAAAGAAACTATTGAAAAAATTAACAAAACTAAAAGTTGGTTCTTCGAAAAAATAAATAAGATCGACAGACCTTTAGCCATGCTAACGAAGAGAAGAAGAGAGAGAACTCAAGTTACTAACATACAGGATGAAAAAGGCAATATCACAACAGATGCTACAGAAATACAGAAGACAATTAGAAATTATTTTGAAAACCTATATTCCAATAAAATAGAAGATAGTGAAGACATCGATAAATTTCTGAAGTCATATGATTTGCCCAGACTGAGTCAGGAGGATACACACAATTTGAGCAGACCAATATCAACGGATGAAATTGAAGAAGCCATCAAAAGACTACCAACCAAGAAAAGCCCAGGACCGGATGGGTATACAGTGGAGTTTTACAAAACCTTTAAAGAAGAATTAATACCAATACTTTTCAAGTTATTTCAGGAAATAGAAAAAGAGGGAGCTCTTCCAAATTCATTCTATGAGGTCAACATCACCCTGATTCTGAAACCAGACAAAGACACCTCAAAGAAAGAAAACTACAGACCAATATCTCTAATGAACCTAGATGCAAAAATCCTCAATAAAATTCTGGCGAATCGAATACAAAAACACATCAAAAAAATTGTGCACCATGATCAAGTAGGATTCATCCCTGGGATGCAAGGATGGTTCAATATACGGAAATCAATAAATGTTATTCACCACATCAATAGACTTAAAGATAAGAACCATATGATCATCTCGATAGATGCAGAGAAAGCATTTGACAAAGTACAGCATCCCTTTATGTTCAAAACATTAGAAAAACTAGGGATAACAGGAACTTACCTTGACATTGTAAAAGCTATCTATGCTAAGCCTTAGGCTAGCATCATTCTGAATGGACAAAAGTTAAAGGCATTCCCTCTAAAATCTGGAACAAGACAGGGATGCCCCCTATCACCACTTCTATTCAATATAGTTCTCGAAACACTGGCCAGAGCAATTAGACAGATGAAAGAAATTAAAGGCATAAAAATAGGAAAAGAAGAACTTAAATTATCACTATTTGCAGATGACATGATTCTATACCTAGAAGACCCAAAAGGGTCTACAAAGAAACTACTAGAACTAATAAATGAATTCAGCAAAGTGGCAGGATATAAAATCAACACGCATAAATCAAAGGCATTTCTGTATATCAGTGACAAAACTTCTGAAACGGAAATGAGGAAAAACACTTCATTCACAATATCCTCAAAAAAAAAAAAATACTTGGGAATCAACCTAACAAAAGAGGTGAAAGATTTATACAATGAAAACTACAGAACCCTAAAGAGAGAAGTAGAAGAAGATCTTAGAAGATGGAAAAATATACCCTGTTCATGGATAGGCAGAACTAACATCATCCAAATGGCGATATTACCAAAAGTTCTCTATAGGTTTAATGCAATGCCAATCAAAATCCCAATGGCATTTCTTGTAGAAATACTTAAAGCAATCATGAAATTCATATGGAAAAATAAAAGACCCAGGATAGCAAAAGCAATTCTAAACAGGAAGTGTGAATCAGGTGGTATAGCGATACCAGATTTCAAACTATATTACAGAGCAATAGTGACAAAAACAGCATGGTACTGGTACCAAAACAGGTGGGTGGACCAATGGTATAGAATAGAGGACACAGAGACTAATCCACAAAGTTACAACTGTCTTATATTTGATAAAGGGGCTAAAAGCATGCAGTGGAGGAAGGATAGCATCTTCAACAAATGGTGCTGGGAAAACTGGAAATCCATATGCAACAAAATGAAACTGAATCCCTTTCTCTCGCCATGCACAAAAGTTAACTCAAAATGGATCAAGGAGCTTGATATGAAATCAGAGACTCTGCATCTGATAGAAGAAAAAGTTGGCTCTGATCTACATATTGTGGGGTCGGGCTCCAAATTCCTTAATAGGACACCCATAGCACAAGAGTTAATAACAAGAATCAACAAATGGGACTTACTTAAACTAAAAAGTTTTTTCTCAGCAAGAGAATCAATAAGAGAGGTAAATAGGGAGCCTACATCCTGGGAACAAATTTTTACTCCTCACACTTCAGATAGAGCCCTAATATCCAGAGTATACAAAGAACTCAAAAAATTAAACAATAAGAAAACAAATAACCCAATCAACAAATGGGCCAAAGACCTGAACAGGCACTTCTCAGAGGAGGACATACAATCAATCAACAAGTACATGAAAAAATGCTCACCATCTCTAGCAGTCAGAGAAATGCAAATCAAAACCACCCTAAGATACCATCTCACTCCAGTAAGATTGGCAGCCACTATGAAGTCAAACAACAAGTGCTGGCGAGGATGTGGAGAAAAGGGTACACTTGTACATTGCTGGTGGGACTGCAAATTGGTGCGGCCAATTTGGAAAGCAGTTTGGAGATTCCTGGGAAAGATGGGAATGGAACCACCATTTGACCCTGCTATTACCCTTCTCGGACTATTCCCTGAAGACCTTAAAAGAGCATGCTACAGGGATACTGCCACATCCATGTTCATAGCAGCACAATTCACAATAGCTAGACTGTGGAACCAACCCAGATGCCCTTCAATAGATGAATGGATAAAAAAAATGTGGCATCTATACCCAATGGAGTACTATGCAGCAATAAAAAATGACAAAATCATAGAATTTGCAGGGAAATGGATGGCACTAGAGCAGATTATGCTTACTGAAGCTAGCCAATCCCTAAAAAACAAATACCAAATGTCTTCTTTGATATAATGAGAGCAACTATGAACAGAGCAGGGAGGAAGAGCAGGAAGAAAAGATTAACATTAAACAGAGACATGAGATGGGAGTGAAAGGGAGAGAAAAGGGAAATTGCATGGAAATGAAGGGAGACCCTCATTGCTATACAAAATTACATATAAGAGGTTGTGAGGGGAATGGGAAAATAAACAAGGAGAGAAATGAATTACAGTAGATGGGGTAGAGAGAGAAGATGGGGGGGGAGGGGGGATAGTAGGGGATAGGAAAGGTAGCAGAATACAACAATTACTAATAGGGCATTATGTAAAATTGTGGATGTGTAACCGACGTGATTCTGCAATCTGCATTTGGGGTAAAATTGGGGGTTCATAACCCACTTCAATCTAATGTATGAAATATGATATGTCAAGAGCTTTGTAATGTTGTGAACAACTAATAAAAAAAAAAGAAAAGTTGACTAAAAAAAAAAAAAAAGAAATGAGCCTGGAGGAAAAAAAAAAGTTCTCCTTTATACTGAGTACTTCCATTCATTGATTCTGCTTTCCTTCTCAAAGAAATTAAATATCCCTAGGAATAACTGTCCTTAAATTAATGTGTCTAGAAGATTCCTTTTTTAAATGTTAATAAATAACCTGGGAAAACATTATTACTTGATAATTTGAGTGCTCCTTCTTCCCATTTTAAGGCTTTTAAATCTCTAGGAACAGGAATAAATGAAATATAGGTAAATATAAAAATATTATGTGTATATATATACATGCATAAATGTACTTTATACATATTTATGTATCAATATCATAAAATATATATTTTACATGTATATATTTATATATATTATATATATGTACTATATAAATTTTATATGCCACCAGTTATTATTTACAATATTTATACATACACTCTTTCTTAATCTCCCCTATACCACAGAGTATTAGTATCTCTATTTTCAAGAGGAAAAAAGTAAGGGATTAAGTACTTTGAGTGAGACCTCCCAGTTAATGAATAAAATTCAAACCAAACCAACGTCATTCTGATTTTAGGCCTGTCTTCTTAAGTGTTGCTCTACAATCTTTCCTATGCCTCGAATATAGTAAATCTAAAAAATGCTTAACAAATTATTTAATAAATTAATGTACTAACTTATCCATTCCCAATAACACACAGCATGAGTGAGTTTATCACATCAGTCAGCTGTATCTGGAGTGAAAGGTGAATTTTCATGTGAAGAAAAGAAACAGTCTGGGGCCTGGTCCACTTCCCGGAAGTCAGGGTCTTTCAACTTCAAGGCATTCTCAGAGTAGTTGTGTCAGGAGATGAATGAAAATAAATGCAGTAGGCTTCTGAGCTTCTCCCCAAAATCACTATTGCTCTGAGTCCATGGAAGAATCTGAGTCTTTAACCTAGAAATCTTTTATCCTCCACATCCTCTCTTCCATCAATATCTGCTCAAATGTCACCTTGTCCCTACAGCTTATGCTCCCATTCATTCCCTCAAGGCAGAATTATTTCTCCTTCATTTGTGTTCCTGTTGCCTTTCATAAATACCTTGAGCACAACACACCCCACTTCATACTGCATTTATGTGTTTAACTATCTAGCTCCAAGGCTATGAGATCCTCAAATGCTGGGCTATTTAGTCTTTGAACCTAGCACAGTGCCTTGCAGAGTCAGCATTCAGCAAATGTATGCTGTGAGTGAGTCAGGGAGTGAGTGAGAGAGAGAGAGACTAGAGAAAGTGAGAGTCATATTGCAAAAAGGAGGAACCCCTGAACCCAAACCATACCATGGTTTGTTAGTATCTTACAAATGATATACAGGTTGTTATCACCATTGTGCTCCTGCCACAACAGTTGACATGGCAATTCTCTCTTTTTGCCAGAGTCCTCCAGAGACCTCCTCACAATTCCTAGTGAAAACTGAATCATGAATCATCTGCCAGGTACTTTCACCAGTCCAGCAGCCACTAAGGTAGAGGATTCATTCATCACATCCCTCTTCTCCACCTCAACAACTCTCTCACTCTGCCTAGTGAACCCAGAGGCACCCCTAGCACCCGCTGAGGTGTCAGAGCAGGAAATCAGGGCCGAGGGGCAACTCCTTAGTGCTGACCTTCCCATGATCTCATAAGTGCTTCCTTCATGGGTTTAAACAGTCAATAATTCACCAGCCTGTAAAAGATACTAATGGAGTAGAAAAACTCTCTTTTATTATTTTTCCAACCATTTGCTGTTGACCTACTATGGGCCAGCACAGCACATGGTATCTGATAAGATTATCACACTGAATTCTCAAGATAATAATTCCCTATGAGATAGATATTATCAGGGCCATGATAGGAATTTGGTGGACCCTAGGCACTGTTGCTTCAAAGGCCCCTTCCTCCATTAAAAATACTAAAAATTCTATTTCACAACTTCACTGGCATAAAAATACTAAGATTGTCCTAATATTGTATATGAAGACATTTTCTTTGATGTAAAAGTTCACTTTTTATTCTTCTTTGAAATTGATACCTTGCACAAGCTCCTAAAAATATCACATGACCTAGATGGGCCTCCTATGCCCATCATTTTACAGATGAAAAAAAAAAAAACGACGCTTAAAATACAGAGCTAAGAATGGTAGAAATATACTTATGATCAATTGTTTTTAGACAAGAATGCCAAGACAATTCAATGGAAAAAGAATAGTATCTTCAACAAATGGTACCAGGATAGCTAAATATCTACATACAAAAGAATAAAGTTGAGCACCTACCTCACACCATATACAAAAATTAGAATGGTGTCAAAGATTTAAATGTAAAAGCTCAACTATAAGCCTTTAGAATAAAACATAGATATAAATCTTCATGATCATCCAGTGTCTTATATGACATCAAAAGCGAAAGCAACCATAGGGAAAAAAAAATTGGCTAATTGGACTTGATAAAAAAAATTGTTTAACTTGTGCTTAAAAGAACACTAGAAAGTGAATAGAAGGACTGGGAGTATAAATTAGTGGTGGATCATGTGCTTTGCATGCACAACACTCTGAGTTCACGTTCCAAGGAGGTGGTGGGGGGAAGAGAAGAAAAAAGTAGGGGGAGATAATCCTCAGAATAGCAGAAAATATTTTCAAATCTTATATCTGGTAAGGGTCTTGTACACAGAATATATTAAGAACTCTTGCAACTAAAAAGATCACAAATAACCTAATGTAAAAATGGCCAAAGGGGGCTGGGAGTGTAGCTCAATGGCAGAGTGCTTGCCTAGCGTATGCAAGGCCCTGGGTTCAATCCCCAGCTCTGAGAACAAAAACAGTTGGGTGAAGTACTTGAATAAACATTTCTACAAAAAAAAAAAAAAAAAGATATTCACAAGTGGCTCACAAACACATGAAATGATGTTCAATGTTATTTGAAAAATGCAAACCAAAGCCACAATAAGATACAATTGCATATACACTAGGATGGACTATGTTTTTTAATGGAAATAATAAGTGTTAATGATGTGGAGAAATCAGAATCCTTAACACATTGTTGGTGAGAATGTAAAAGGATGCAGCCTCTTTGGGAAACAATTTGGCAGTTCCTCAAAAAGTTAAACATAGGGTATGAACAAACAATTCTACTCTCAAGTATATGCCCAAAGAAGAAAGAGCATGTGACCACACAAAAAAACCTGTACATGAATGTTCATAGTAGCATTATTCATAAAAGCCAAAAAATGAAAAGCATCCATATGCCCATCAACTGATGAATGGATAAACAAATGTGGTATATCCATACAATGTAATATTATTCAGACATAAAAAGAAATGATGGTACCATGGCACACATCTGTAATCCAAGGTACTCAGGAGGCTGAGGTAGGAGGATTGCAAGTTCAAGCCCAACCTGGGCAATTTAGCAAGACCTTGTCTCAAAATAAAATTTCCAGATACAGTGCTTGCCTAGCCTGTGTGAGGCCCTGGATTCAGTCCCCAGTACCACAAAAAGCAGAAGTAAAAGGAGAAGGAGAAGAAATAATGATGTATGATACTTTGTACAACATATGCATCTTGGAAACTATGCATAGTGAAAGGTGCCAGACACAAAAGTCTACATATTATATTAGTCCATTTACAGAAAATTTCCAGAATAGAATAATTCTTAGAGACAGAAAATAAATTAGTGGTTGTCCAGGACTAGGGAAATGGGGAGTGATAATGGATATAGGCTTCTTCTGGGTCTGATAAAAAAATTGGTCTGGTATTGGATAGTGGCAATGGTTGCACAATAATGTTGTGAATATACTAAAACCCACTGGATTGTACATTTCTAAATCACGAGTTTTATGATATGTGGGCTGTATCTCAATTTTTTAAATGCAAAATTGATCACGGCAATGGTCAAATATTTGTGAACATACCAAATACTGTGAAATTTCACACTTTTAATGGATGGATTGTATGGTACATGAGTTATATACCACTAAAACTATCACCCTCTTTCCCCTGCCTGCCATAAAACTGTAGGACTAATGTTCAAGTCCGGGTCTTTCCACTTCCAAAATGAATACATTTAAACTTCATACCACTCTGTTGTTTGCAGGTTAACTAATCCCATAAGGGCTCTTTACCTCCCTCCTTTCTTCATACAAGTTCCTTTTCCTCTCCTGCCTGGCTGACTGATCACCAAAATTTCTAGACAAATGGTTCCTTCTTTCTATGCATGGTGTTGTCCAGATCAGTCTCTCCTCAAAAACTCTCAAGTGCCTACAATCTAAAATCCACTCTCTCAGGGACAGGGCATATAACTTAGTGGTAGATCTCTTACCTAGCATGCATGAGTCCCTGGATTCCATTCCCAGCCCTACAAATTAAGAAATAAAAATTAACAAATAAAATCCAATCTCTTTAACCCAGAAATCTAAGTCTCTTAAAATCTGGCACCAACTTTGTTTTCCAGGACTCTGCTCCTCATGGCCAACATTCTAGCCAAACCCCTCCCTGCCCTTCCCTGAATCATGTCCTTTCCTCCTGTTTCATGTGCCTGGAATACCACTCCCCACTGCATAGCCAAATCCTGTCTCTCTGCTCTGATGCTACCTGACACCTTCTCCAAGTTAAAAGTTATACACACAGGCATTAAAGTTATACGTACTTCCTCTGAGCTCTCATGGGTCTCTGTACACTTCTCCCTGTATCAAAGTATTTGGGTGTATAATCCTTAAGGACAGCACAATAAACAGCCCAAAGCAGGAAGCACAGAGTCTGGCACACAGCGGGGCTCAGGAAAGTCACACCATACCAACTGAAGTAAATTCAATCTCACTGCTCTTTTTTTCCTAATGGCAGTTTTCCTGCCAACTAGCAACACTACAAGCAGTTTGAACAAAGCACTTAGAATGTTAATGGATGAAAATGGGCTATAGCCACATTTATTTCAAAGAAATTAACCTCTGTGAGCTTTATTGCCTTGTTTACCTTGACTACACAGCTGTTGGTTGTTGACTACACTTCTGGGTCCCAAGGGGTGGAAATGTTCCCTTGGCAAGATGATGTCAGCCAGAGGTGATATGAAGAGGATAAGAAAACATAGCAACTGAGTTACCAACAACTTCCTGTGTTGCTAACACTGTCACCTCACAGGGACCCCTCCTGTGTCTTTCTCAACTCCAACTGTGTCAGCCAAAGAATTGGAAAATCCAGGGGATGTGCCATAGCTGTGCTCTGATAAGTTCCCAGGAAGGAGGAGAGCCAACAATTCCCCCTCTGGGATTTAGGGGAAGTGTCCTTAGATTTCCTAACTGCTATTGCCCCCTGGTGTCCTAACTATGCCCTACAATGTCAGCTCTAAAAATAAAAATACAAATGTAATACCCACCCCCCAACACACATACCAGGGGATTAAATTTAGAGCCTTGTGTATGACAGGCAAACACTATACCACTGACCTATGCCCCCAGCAGTCTTTCAAATTTTTATTTGGAGACAGGATCTTACTAAGTTGCTAAACCTGGTATCAAACTCGAAATGACTCCTGACTCAGCTTCACAAGGAGCTGGGATTACAAATTGTGCACCACCACACCAGGCTCCATAGATGTGATTTGTTGGAGAGGGGTGCTGAGGATGGAACTCAGACCCTCACACATGCACTTTACCTATTACACCTCCAGCCCTCCACAAATGTAATTTTTAATTTTATACTAACCATATTTAAAAGGATACAGAAGGCCCCAGGTTCTATCTATGGAACCCAAAAAATGGTATAATTAAGCAGATGAAGTTAACTTTAATAATATTTTTATTTAAACCAAAATATCCAAACTATTAGCATTTTAATATGTAATCAATATATAAAATTATTCAGATATTCTACATTTTTCTTTTCTCCTTGCTAAATCTTCAAAATATGCTACATATGCTATACCTCAAGCACCTCAATTTAAACAAGCTATGTATCAAGTGCCCAATAGCCCCACATGGCTAGTAGCTACTGTACTGGATAGGTCAGCTTTTGTGCTCAAAGAGCTTAACCAGAGCTTCACTGCACCCTGGGCCAAATAGCATCTCTAGACCAGCTTTCTATCCTAGGCTACATGCTTACAGAGGAAGCTTCCTGATTGTCATCTCCACTTGTCTGGATAATAGGAATCTCTACAAGCTCTCCAAAACTGTATTCTCATTTTCCTCCCCCAAAACTATCTTCCACAACCCACTCCAACTCAACCAATGTGATTTGTTGGGGAGGAGTGGCCACCAGTTGCTGGAACTAAATCCAGAGTTATGCTTTTCCTACACTCCTGCCATACATCCACACCATGATCCGATTCTATGAACTTGGCCTTTAGACATATAGGTAGAACACCCCTTATCTGAAATACTTGAGACAAGAAATGTGTTAGATTTCAGATTTTTGGAATTTTGGAATATTTGCATGTTCATAATGATATATCTTGGGGATGGAAGCCCGATCTAAAAATGAAATTCAATGTATATTTCTCACACATAGATGTCTAAAGATAATGTTTTACAATATTTTTAGTGTACCTACATTTTTTACGATGACCCATTATATGAAGTCAGGTAAAGAATTTTCCACTTCTGGCATCATGTCAGCATTCTAAAAGTTTCAGATTTTCAGATTAGGAATGCACAACCTGTATCTGTTCACTTGTCTCTAACTGCACTGCTATTGTGCCAGTCCAGGCCAACATCATCTTGCCTCAACTGTTGAATGATTCCTAATTGTTTCCATTCCTACCTTTTCACTCTTTAACTCCGCATCTACACAGAAAGCAGAGAAGGGTCAGATCACTACTCTCCCACATCCCTCACCAGCTTCCTGATGCCTTCTAATAAGACCCAAACATCTCACCTAGCTTTGCCACACCCTTTATTATTACCTGCTTCCTGAACTTCATTGCCCATCATCTCCTGCCAGCCATGTGCCTCATAACTAATAAACTCATTTTCTCTTCCTGCACTTCTCCCTCTGTCTAGAACGTTCTTCCTCCAGACATTTGCATGGCTAGCTCCTTCTCATCATTCAGGTCTCTGAATAACCTTCCCTCACCACCTTCTTAGTCATTTTCTGCCCAGGAACCTTGGTTTTATCTTCTTCATAGCATTCATTACTCCCTGAAATTGGTTGGTTGGTTATTTTCTGTCTCTTTTCACCGGAACATGAACTCCATGAAAAAAAAAAAAGAATTTTTCTTATTTGTTTCTGTTTTTCTAGCAACTAGAACAATATCTTGCAGCCACATAATAACATGTAAATGAGTGAATGCTAACTTCCTTCTGATCCCCAGCTCCTTCTCCTTTAGGTTTTAGGATAAGTTCACCCATACAGCCTTTCCAGACTGCCGTGCTTTATTCTCTAGCACAGCTTCCTCTTTGCTACATACCACAGTCTTGACTTTGGCCAATTCATTTCTTTTTTGGCTTCTCCCACTGCCCTTTATTACCACTTCTAGACTCTGCACTCCATAAATAGGGGCAATGACTGAGCAGCACAAAACATAGCATGTAGTAAATATCCAATAAATATTTGTTGAATGAATAACCAACTCCTGCTGATATCTCCTAGCCCTGCCCGGGGAAATGATTCCCTGGCAGGTATCCTACCAGTCCCCTAGAAGAGGATTTTCCCTAGTCTTCTCTGGCTTCCAGGAGCTTCAGCTGTCACCTCACAGACCACTGAGGTTTCCTGAACATGAATATCTGGCTTTGAAGAAAGGAAAGAGACTGAAGTAGAAAGAGAGAGGACCGTTGTCTCCCAGGCTATACTTATCCATTCTCCTACCTCTTGTACCCAAGGTCATCAGAGCCCTCCTCCTCACAAGGGTCTCAAGAACCCACCCAGGTTGGGATGAGGGAGGGTTTCTGAACCCTGAGGCCCACCCACTTTCTTCAGCACCCTTCAACCTCCACTAGTTTGGGCATACAATGTCAAAAAGCAAGAGTCTGTTCCCATCCCCACTCTGTGGCTGAACAGAGTTCCACAGCATTTTTATGGGGGGAGGGGTTCAGATAAAGGGTGTGCCACCTTTTCATCTCTAGGCCAATTTTCCTTTCACTCAAGTCTAAGCCTCAGAGATTATGAAATACAAGCTCCTCATTTTCTAATGAGGAGAAGCCAGAGAGAAATAAGAACTTGTGCAGGGCCACACAGTCTCCCCTGAAGCTCAGGGATTCAAGTCAATCCTACTTTTTTTTCTTCCATTCTCCTTCCCTCACCTTAGTAAAACCATCCAGTTATAAACTCTACACCTGGGCTTTCAACTCCTTGATCTCATTTCCAACCCATAGTATAGGGCAACATAGGGGAGAAGGTAAAAGATTACAGACATTGTTTCCCCCACTTGAAACAGGTACATGGAAATACCCAGATCAGTTGTACCTTGCATAAAGTTATACAGTGAAGCAGAAACTGAGAATCTTGTCTCCAGCTCAGATCCAGACCCCACTGTGCCAGAATGTCACAAGGGAGGGTGTGGAGGGCAAGCATATCAGAACACAGGTGACAAGGACATGAATGACCAGCTGACCACCTAGCAAGAAAATCAACCACTAAAGGACTGATGGAGAAAGTATGTGACCAACGGGTTGATTACTGACTGGCTGACAGAATGTTTGTACTTACTGGCAGGATAGCTGACAAGATTGACTGACAGGCTGGCTAGATTTTCTCACAGGGCCAACTGGCAATATGACTAGATCAGCTGACAGAATGAGTGTCAGGCTTGGTTAGCAGATTGGTTGCTGCAGGCATTCCAGAGACTGCCAGCCGCTCAACCTCAGTCCCCTCCTTCTCCCACTTCAAGCCATGTCATCATGAGGCCCCTCCCACCGCCAACAGGTTCCAGAACCAACAGGTGCAAAGTTGGGGAAAGGAACCATAACTTGCTCCGGAGACTAGCTGTTTCAGCCCCTCCGGAGCTTCAAGGTGTCACTCCGTGGCCAAGCCAGGAAGATAGGGGTTGGACGATAGGCGACAGGCGACGCTAAGTGTGGGCATAGTTGCGTATGGGCGGGGATAGTGGTGGGGCGTTAGCAGGAGCAAAGAGGAACGGTGGAGCCCTCCAGTCGACTCTTCCGCTGGACATTGACTCTATTCCCTCCCTCTTTTGCTTTCACCCTTCACCTCCTTCATCCTCCCCTATCCTCTTGGGAGCATGAGTTGCCCTGCAGACCTGTCCGGTCAATTGATAGGGTGAAAGAAGTTTCTGACTTTCATCAGTAACCCCAGCCTGGGTATCCGGACCGCTCCTGATAGGTCAAGGGACCCTGGGACCCTTTGGGCGCCAGGTGGGTGGCAGAGTATTACAGGGGTGAAAAGCTCCTCACCCCCTCAGAAGTCCTTGAGGACTCTACAAAAGCCAGGGGTCCTAAGTGAGCAGGTTGGGGCGGGAGCCAGAGGAATTTTTTTTTTTTTTTTTTTTTTTTTTTTTTTTTTTTTTTTACTGTTTCTATAAATGAGTCTCAAATTACGCCTCACCCTCACTTGCTCGCTCCAGATGTACCGCTATTCCTCAGCAGCGCTCCTGCACACTCACCGGCCTTCCTGATAGCCAGTCTGGAGCGTGGCGGACAACACTTAGCCCGCTAGGTGGCATCAAAGGCCTGCAAAAGTGGGGCAGATTGGTGCATCGCCCTGTGAACCCAGAAAGGTCAAAAAGGATATAGAACCCCTTCCCAAAGGAGAGAACTTAGGTCCACAATGGCAGGGACATCCTCACAGGAAGTGACTTCCTGCCCCTGGAGAAAAGGAGGCAAGCCAGAGAAGGAAGAGGCTAAGAGGATATGATACCACAGTCCAGAGCATAGGTATATTCAAAGGGCCATCCAGATAGTGGGAGTCTCCCAGTATGTGAGGCTGAGTTTCTTTTCCTATAAAATTAGGGACAGGAAGGATACCTGCTTAGTCCAATGTCTGACATGCTGTGACCCAGTAGTCACATTAATAAATGTAAAACAACATTCCATAAGCCAAGACCATGCCTGGCTGGCATCTGAGTGTGATACCTCTTGACATTAATGTTAACTTGAGTAGGTACAAGCCCCAGTTATTCCATCAAATACCTCCAGTGAAGTTCTTTTGTAGATTTAAATAATGTCCATTATCAGCTGACTTTAAGTAAGGGGGAGTATCCTAAGTAATCTGGGTGGGCCTCATGTAATCAGTTGAAAAGCCTTAAAATCAGTGAGCTTTCCCTGTAGAAGGTAAATTTCTGCCTGTGCACAACTCTTAGCAAGAGTTCCAGACTGCACTTACTAATTTCAGACCTGTCTAGCCCGTCCCCAAATCACTCAAATCAACTTCTTGCAACAAATCTCTTATTATGTATATCCTACTGGTGCTGTTTCTCTGGTTGAACGCTGAATAATACATTGAGGTATAGTGTGTGTGTGTCTGTGTGTGTGTGTGTAGGGGGGGGGTATTCTGGGGGAGGGAGGGACTGGGCCCATAATCTTCATGTTATTCGTCCCTTTTTAAGCCCCAGGAAAAATTGTGCCTTTGTGGGGGTCCAATAGTTGAAAGATATAACAAAACCATGATTGTTTACTGTCAGGCCTGGGCATAGGGCTTTGAGGTAGATAGGGGCCCAGGGCCCCTTCTACCACCCCTATCCCCTGGCCTCAGCCTCACAAATGTAACCTACTAGTTTCCAGGGCTTTCTTTATAGTCAGCTCATCCCAAGGGAGGCAAGGCTCATCCTCTTTCTCCAGTAATAGATATAGGATTGGGAATGAGGGCTGTGAACCATGCTGTATCCCTGAGAGCCAGCTGGTGAGGAGGAGGCTTCTCCCACAGCGACCAGCTTGCCTGCATGTCTCTGTACCATGCCTCCCCCACCTCCATCCCACAAGTCCATGTGTCATGCACAAACCTACACCTCTTGCCCTCCCATCTGACTTCTAATAGTCACTCACATTCATCAATTACATTTTATGTTGGAGCACAATGCCACACTCTTTACTCATCTCATTTAGTCTCACTACAACCTGTGGGATGGGAATTGTTACTGTCATCATCCCATTTTACAGATGAGGAAGCTGAAGCATCAAACTATTCCTTTAGCCTTCCACCTCTTTTACCTGCCCCTGGTAGGTAGAACCTTCCTTCCAGGTGGTCTGAGAACATCTGTGGCAGAGAAAAAGCAGCTCTGGTGTGAAGCTCTGTTAAGCTGAAGGGTTTCATCACTTCTCAAGCCCTCTGTTTGCTCCTCACCTCATACAGTGACAGTGAAGAATGAGAAGATGGCTGGTCTAAGAGTGCTTGGGGCTTTATAGGTACCTGGCTTCCCTTCCTTTCTTTTCCCAGAAAACTGGGGAGGCTGATGAAAAGTCATCTGGTGAGAAAACAGTAGGCTCGAGTCAGCCTGAGTTTGAGACCTGCTGCTGCTGCCTGAAAGTATGGAACCTTCAGCAAATTCTAGAATTTATCTAGGCATTGGTTTACTCACCTGCAAGATAGGCAAATGAGGGCCTATGGACACAGTGAAACAGCATGTATTTACATGCATTCATCTCTTCACCTTTATTAGGGGGTTGATGACAGTGAAGACCTTAAGCTACAAATACAAGAGATTACCATTGTTACTGCTGAATGATCCTGCCTCACCATCTCCACCCTGTCCCCAAACAAACAAAAAAAACTTGCTCTTCCCAAAGTACAGCATTTGGGGGGGGGGGTACTCGTTTCTAAGCCTGACCATGAAGATGTAAGCCTCTGTAAATATTCCTAAGGCATCTCTCTTGCTTTGGCTTAGTCCTAGGCCTGCCCCACCACCCTCATCTATCTGAATCAGTATCTCTCCTCTACCCCAAGTCACTCAATATCAGGGGCCTGAATATCAGCCTGAATATCCTTGCCTTCACCCTTATTCATTCCTTCAGCAAATCCTGTCAGCTCCCAAATATACCTGTCACTCCATCTCACAGTCAAATCACCACCCAAAATCCCTCCTAAACAAACTGCTCTCCCAAACTGCTCCACACAACAGACCTCCAGGGTGAGATTTTTTTTTTAACACAATGCAAACAAGATCCTGTCACCTGCTGCTCAAAATCCTCCCAAAGGGCTTTCCAGTGCTAGGAAAATGAAAGCCAAAGTTCTAACCTCCAAGGTCTTATGAGGCTTGGTTCCTGCTGCCCTGCCCTCTCAACCTTCAGCTCTCTCCTATTTTTTGCTTGGCCTCCCCATCTACCTTTCCATTCTGGATATTCTACATGCTTTCTCTATACATGCTGTTTCTTCTGCCAGTCTTCTCCCCAACTCATCCCCATCCTACTGCCTTCCACAGACCTTTTGGACCCTCCTGCCCAAGCTGCTTCCAGTAGCTTGTTAGATGTTCCTGGAGTTTGACACTTTCCCTTTTGAACATTATGCTCAGTCTACACCATAGCATGCATTCGGGTGACTATGGGATTACCCTCACCCTAAAACATATATAACATACACAATTGTGTGCTTCACTAGAAGCTGGGCGGGTTTTGTTCACTATGGTATCCCCAATATCCCTACACAGGAAATACTGAATCACCACTTGTGGGATGAGTCATGGATAAGGGAGAGAAGCTAGGCATCTGCCTGATTATGGTCAGGGGGCCACAAATCCTGATTTGCTTGGGGAGACCCAGTGTTCTTTTGTTATCCATGAAAAATAATAATGGTGCCCTTGTTCACTCTAAAGTATTCCAATATGGTGACAAGTTACAGAATCATCCCGGTTATTAGAAAGGGAAGGGTTCTGCTTTTTTTTTTGAGCCCCACAGTGATTCCACTTTTCCCCCAAAAGACCAGAGCTTCTTGCTCCTGAGATATTTTCTTCTTTTAATATTCTTCCTGTATTGCTCCCAACACTCAGAAATACATAAGAATTCTGTTTGCCCATTTCACTTCAGAAGTGTCCTCCTGGAGTGTTGCCATGGTGATTGGATGATGTCACTGCCCTGGAAATGGTTGCCTAGGAAATGACTGATGTCACTTCTAGAAGATGATTCCCATGGTAACCATCTGGGTAGAATGTGGAGTAGCTAGGAAAGTGAAGAGTATGGAGGGCAGATGCAGAAGGAACAAATGTGAAGAGTGGAAGGAAAAGGGAAAGAGAGAAGTACAGGGGAAAAGACCAAGAATAGGATTCAGACCACCCCCAGAGCAGTTGAAAATAATACAGAATCTCGGAAATGAAAGTTCCCAGAGACCACCAAAAGCAACAATCTCATTTATTTTGCAGATACATCCAAGAGGCGAGGACTTGCTCTAGATCACACTACTAATTTGCAAGTGTAAAGAGAAAAGACTTCAGTTGTTTTGTAGGGCTCATCAGTAGATTTGGGTGAGAAAATGAAGGATTCTTGTTGTTCTTTTAAAAAAAATTCTGACCTCAAATTAGTCAAATTATGAATAATTGGCTGAATAAGAAATTCTTATTGTGCATTGTGTGTTAGGCCTGGAGAGGAACTTAAGTGACAATTTTATTCTTTGCTTTTTATTTTTTTATTCCCCACTAGAGTGTTAACCCTAGGAGAACAAGACTCCTGTCTGTGTCAATTCACCAACTATCTCCAGCCCGCCCCCCCCCCCAATATGTACCATGTAGTAGCAGCTCAATGGGATTATTGAATAAACAAAGAAGTGATAAATGCCATTGTGTGGTACAGACCCATAGAACCAGTTCAGGGTCACACAGAAACTGACAGGTGGGATTTCATAGATTAAATTTGGATAGAGCAAGAGAAGAAACCCCTTCCAGAGGGAGAGTAAGAACTTGAGCAAAACACAAGAGCAGTTTGAACAAGTTGGATGCAGCTGGAGAGAGATTTCAACTAGTGGTACTTCAGTCCACATCAAGTGAAGGAGCTCCAAGTCTTAGGAGAAAGAAAGGCATTAAGGTCCCCATTTCAGGGTATGCCTGGGAGTAGGAGTAGTACAATAAAAAAGACCCATCCAGCTGGAGCCAATGTAAAGGAGAAAGTAATCTCTCCCCTTTGAACTGCTATGTGACTTTGGTCAGGCTTTGCATTATTCTTCTAAATTGCTATTCAGATCTGCAATCGACATAGTATCAAAAAGAACAAGAATCCTAAGCCAGGCATGGAGGTGGTACATTCCTATAATCCCAGCTACTCAGGAGGCTCAGGATTACAAGCCTCAGAAATTTAGTGAGACCCTGCCTCAATTTTTTTTTAAAGGTGGGCAAGTTGGTCACCAGGCACGGTGGCACACGCCTGTAATCCCAGCAGCTCAGGAGGCTGAGACAGGAGGTTCATGAATTCAAAGCCAGCCTTGGCAATAGTGAGGCACTAAGCAACTCAGTGAGACTCTGTCTCTAAATAAAATACAAAATAGGGCTGGGGATGTGGCTCAGTGGTTGAGTGCCCCTGAATTCAATCCCTGGCACTTCCCCCCCCCCACCAAAAAAGTGGGGATGTTGGAGATGTAGTTCAGAGGTAGAGCCCCTGGATTCAATCTTCAGTTCCATTAATAAAATAATAATAATAAAGGACTTTTAAGTCCTACACAAAAATATATTCTTCCATTTCCTGTTTGACCTCAGGAAAGTCACTTTTTCTGAGCCTTGTAATTGGAGCTACAACCCAGATCACAAGAGTATTAGTTTGTAATTTAAACATGAATTTAAAGCCTCACTCAGCAAGGTGATCAGCCCACACAGGACAGAAAATGTTATTTACTCTTCCCTTTCTGATATAGTTTCTGTACTCCAGAATGACAACGAGTTGTGCTTTGGGAAATGACTTTGACAATAGATTCCTTCAACCTTTAGCTCATCCAAACTTGCTAGGTGCCATAAGGTTTATATTCCAGTGGAGGTGATAACATGCTGAAAAACTTAGAATAATAACAAAGACTGACCCCAAGTCACCTAGCAGTTCAAAGGAAAGAGGAAGCTTCCAGCCAGATCAGAGGATTGTAAATGAAAGTATTTCATTAGGTCTTGAAGGAAGAATTCCTAGGACTAATTTTTTCCAGATGGGGATCAAAATAACCATGGCATAGTTGAAATAGTCTTGAAGTAGGACATCCCATCTTTTTTTTAATTGCTCAGGCTGGCCTTGAACTCCCGAGCTCAAGTAATTCTCCTATTTTACAGTTATATATCAGCGTACCTAGCACAACAGCCCATTTTGAGTTCAGCTTTACCTTTTAATAGCCATGTACCATAAGCCGCATCTGGTATGTGGTTTCCTGTTAAAAAACATTAACATTCCTATCTCCCAGGGTCATTGTACAGATTCAGAGACCATAAAAATAAGTACTCAGAACATAGTTTGCAATGGTGGTTTTCATCAGCTAACCTAACTATTGGGCTATATAACAGAAGATGATGTAAGTCCCACTACTGGGCTATATTTCAGAAGATGATTTAAGTCCCACTATAGTACGGATGCTTGAAATCCTAAGTGTTGGAGCTTGCCTGATAGTTGGGATTCCTAACTGAGGAATCAGTTCAAACTCTATAGGACATAAATACTCTAAGGGTGGATTGCAAGTAATGCATGGAGGGCCTAACAAGTCGAACACAGCCTACTTTATCGTAGAGCCAAAAGGACTTGGGAGGGGCTAGGGTTGTAGCTCAATGGTAGAGCACTCGTCTCACATTGTGAAGAACTGGGTTTGATCCTCAGCACCACATAAAAATAAAATAAAATAAAGGTATTGTATCCATCTACAACTAAATTTTTTTTAAAGGACTTGGGCCTCCCCATCTCAAGTAATTTGACTAAGTGATTTATTTGACAAAAGTTCCATAACTAAGAATGCTATTCATTCCCCAAACTCAAGGAAATGGATATTTGAACAAGGCTTGAGGAGCTACTGGAAACATGAAGTCATCAATTTAAAAATTTAAAGTACAACTTTGTTTCTAAGTGAAAATATTAAAAGGCTAATAAGTAAGCTGCCACATAGCTTAAGTGATAAATGCCCGTCTAACATGCCCAAGGCCCTGGGTTCCCCATATAGCACCAGAAAAACAAACAAAAAAACAAAGCATTGAAATCATCCTCAGAATGAACATCACATCCTTTTTCCCCTAGTCTTAACCCAAAGGGCATAGCACAGTAAAAAGCATGCAAGGATTTAGGGTATCTGAATGCTCTTCTAGGTTGTCCCTAATTTTGCTGTGACCTAGAAAAACTATTTTATTTCTTTAGACATTAGTTTACCCTGCCCTCTTTATCATGCAGTAGAAAAGCCTTCCAGGTTTAGGCCACATGCAATTTATATTGCTTCCTCCTAAATTCTCTCAAGAACTCCATTTGTCACTGATGGGGCTACACTTTAATTATGCATATTCCTACTTCTCTATACCCAATTTTCAGACTAAAGAAATTGTCTGCATTACAGAGTAGTTGGAGTTGAAACATAATCCAAACCCTAACCTTGACTCAGAAGTAGCATGGCTTGCCAAGGCTACCCAAATCCTTGAGGTCATGGCTGTACAGGGACTCTTAGGCTCATTTACAAACATCAATTATTGGTTAGAGTGGATCACAGAAGCTAATAGCTGAGTTCACAGAAGACTATTTTAAAAACTCACAACCCTTAAATGTGTGCTACAAAATATGTAATGGAATCAATTAGATGGCAGGAAAGCCTGGATACTGTACTGCTGATACTTCAATGCTCTGAGAGCCTCAAAATGAATCCAAAATGATGACTGGTTGAAGAGCTCCTTGGGAGAGGGAAAAAAAATCAAGACCACACACAGAGATAATATCCCCAAAGCAGCATTTATTTACCCTTTGAATTTCAAAACATTTATTTATTTTATAAGTCTGGCATTTCATAATCACCTGTCTTGATTGACATGGGCTGACACACATGGTGCTGTCAAGATACACAAGGACAACTGCCAAAGAGTTACAAAAAATAAATCCATGATTCTTAAACAACTGCAACCAAAAAAAAAAAAAAAAGAAAAAGAAAGGAAAAAGTTACACATATCAAAACTTTAGATGCATTGCGTTTAAAAGGTTTGTGTACATCATAATTTAAAGAGGCAAAACAAGGTGCTACTGAAACCTCACATCAAAGTTTATTATAAAGCTGATGGAAAGGAGCAAGTTGTCTCTCTGTATCAGCTTTCCTTAAGTTTTCCATTAGCTGAAGAAAGAGGTGAAAGGGCTGAATTCATTTTTGCATGCACAAGATGTACTGCTTAACAAAACACTATCAGCTTGTTTTAAATATCAACCATAGCCTGTGTTGGCTAATTCTCCTCTCTAAACTCCCCAATTACTTTTGCCTAGATTTGCCATAGATTAATAGGCATAGTTAAATGCCTCATTCAGAACACACTTCTTTGCACAATTCAAAAAGGGAGCTCCTGTAGGCTCAAAGCAACCATCAGTCCAGCAATGCCCATGATGATTTATCTGAAACTGCTTCTCAAGAGACAGGAGAGCAGATCTGAGTAGCTGTGCTGCCAATACAGATAGGTTTAGCACTAGATATTTAGTGACTGTGGCAAGGAAGAATTGGTGATGATGGGAATGGTGGGTGAAGGAAGGGCCAGGGATCTGAAGGATCTTCAGTTGCCTTCTCCTGCTTCTTCATCCTGCTGGTCGCTCGTCCAGAGGGTGAGGTTGTCTCGAAGCAACTGCATGATGAGTGTGGAGTCCTTATAGGAATCCTCATTTAATGTGTCCAGCTCAGCTATGGCATCATCGAAGGCTTGTTTAGCTAAGAGGCAGGCCTGCTCAGGTGCATTCTGGATCTCGTAGTAGAACACAGAGAAGTTGAGGGCCAGGCCCAGCCGAATGGGATGTGTTGGCTGCATGTGCTCTTTGCTGATTTCAAAGGCCTCCTTGTAGGCTGCCTCGGAAGCTTCTACCACACTGTTTTTCTTCTCCCCAGAAGCCACTTCTGCCAAATAGCGGTAGTAATCACCTTTCATTTTCAGGTAAAACACCTTGCTCTCATACTGGAAATCATTGCAGTTCTTGATGAGGAACTTGTCAAGCAGAGCCAAGACATCATTGCACACTGTCTCCAGCTCCTTCTCAATCTTCTCCCGGTAAGCTTTAACTTTCTCCAATTTCTTTTCATTTCCATCAGACATGGTTTTCTGCTCAATGCTGCTAATGACCCTCCAAGAAGATCGCCGGGCACCAACCACATTCTTATAGGCCACTGAGAGGAGATTTCGATCTTCATTGGAGAGAGGTTCATTCAGCTCTGTCACCTGTAAAACCCCAAAGAGACAAACATTTGAGAGCTAAACCCAAAAATCTTGGAAAATTCTTTCTCCAACATAATTAACAATCCTTCTCAAGAAAGGACTTATGGACAAGCCAACTCTGGAGAAAAAAAATTCACGGGCAATATCAATATACATCCCATCCAATGGAAGACTATAGTACAAAAGTTAAATACTTGGAAACTCAAAATAGGAATAGGGAAGTCATATCAAGTCTTGAATGTAAGATGTTGCTTTCATCTTGGAAGGAATGGTGACAAGGATGATTATGGAAAGGGATAATCATGAGGAAGAAAACACTGAGACTTTATCCTGTTTGATTATTTTCCTACAGATTCTCCTAGCCCTCCCTCAAGCCAAAATAAATGATGCATTAGTGACAGTAAATGTCCCCATCTCTGCTCAAAGGAAACAAAGCTACATAGCTGCCCTATTTACTCTGACCTGATAGGAGCCCAGGCCTAACTGGCCCTAGAAGCACTAATTATTTTAAATGGAAGAGTTAAAGTTCACCAGTTGTTAATTTCCCTTAGTTCTCTATGATGCCAGCTCCAGGTGAATCAGCTATATAGTTAGTAAGACTGTTGTGGGTTGAATTGTGTCCCCAGTAAGGTATGTTAAGGTCCTACCTTCTGGTATGGAAAATGTGACCTTATTTGAAAATAAGGTCTATGCAAATATAATTAGTTAAGATGAAGTCACATTGGAGTAGGGATGTCCAAGATCCAGTAACTGGTGTTCTCATAAGGAGAATGAGATTTTAAGAGACAGACATACACAGAGAACAATGTAACAACAGAGGCAGAGATTGGAATGATGTTGCCTCTATAAAGCCAAGAACCTTAGGGCTGCCAAAAACCACCAAAAGCTAGTAGAGAGGCAAGGAAGAGTTCTTCCCTAGGGACTTCAGAAGGAAGGCAGCCCCATCAACTCCCCAATTTCAGACTTTTAGCCTCCAGAACTGTAAGAGAATACGTATAAGAAAAACTATAGAAAATCTATAGTTTTAAGATACTCAGTTGGTGGTACTTTGTTCAGCAGCCCCAGGAAACTAACACAGGTCTTTTTTTTTTTTTTTTTTTAAAGAGAGAGTGAGAGAGGAGAGTGAGAGAGAGAGTGAGAGAGAATTTTTTTTAATATTTACTTTTTAGTTCTCGGCGGACACAACATCTTTGTTTGTATGTGGTGCTGAGGATGGAACCTGGGCCGCACGCACGCCAGGCGAGCGCGCTACCCGCTTGAGCCACATCCCCAGCCCTAACACAGGTCTTTAAAATAAAAAAACCCCAGGGGCCAGCAAAGTAGCTAACTTGCTAAAGTAATCTAGGCCCTCAAAAGAGCCTGTAACCCCTTTACAAAATATCTCCTTAACATGACGTATTGGTAAAGGCCTTTTATTTTTTTAATTATTATTTTTTAGTTGTCAATGGATCTTTATACATGGTGCTGAGAATCAGACCCTGTGCTTTACACTTGCCAGGCAAGTGCTCTACCACTGAGCTACAACCCCCAACCCCAATGTCTTTTATTTTAAAAGGAAAAAAGGGAAGAAAGCAAAGCACTTGGGAAACCATAAAATAAAGAAAGGTATTACTTAAATTGAACTTTAATGAGGGAACCGCCACCAAAGAAGGAGAGAACGAAGAGTTATACAAAGCAAATTCTAATGGACATTCAAGAATGAGCAGCAGAGAATCAGAAACAATGATAGTTTATTTGGGGAAAAAGTGATCCAAGAACATAAGCAACAAATGTAATTATTACATTTAAAAATCAGAGAAGTTGTACCTAGTTCTTACAAGTTCAATCAAGCAGCTACCTGAGTCTCTCTGCCCCAAACTCCAGACAAAATAAAAACACCAGCTCCCCATTCTAATTTCCCCATTTCCCTATCTCTAGGACATCTACATTTCAGTACAGATCCTCAACCCAGGAATATGTGCACCCTCCTTTGCCTACTCTAATCAAACCAAACCCACACTTCATTCTTCAGTGTGTCTTCAGTTCATTTTCCACGGGGCTGCCCCAAGTCCAGTCAAGTGGGGTTCCTCATTCCTCCTCACAAGTTCATTAGTAGTCTTCATACCTCTGAAACCTGCGATAGTCCAGGACAATCTTTTCCTTTTTACTAATCCAAAATCCATGCTCCCTTCAAATTCAGTTGAAGACCAGTGATACTTCCCACCCCAGTTTTCTCCTCTAGTAAGCCTTTAAACATTCACTTTTGCATTTGTTAGTAGAAAGACAAAGAGACTTTGTAAATATTTCTAAGTCTTTTAAGGAAGCAACCCTTCTAAATCAAAATTCCATCTCATTTTGACAAACACAGAATGCTTGAGTCCTATAGGCAAGAGTCAATAAAATAAAATATAAAGAACAGAATTTGAAGAGCTCCTTAGATTCTGCAGTAACAAAATCCAGGTAAGGCCACTAGACATTAAAATGCAAATAATATCCAAGAGTCGCAATATATTTCATCCTGTGACTAATGAAGCTGTTTCTCCTAGACTGCTCTATTCACCAAGGTAACTTCCCAGAGTATATCATCAAGATGGAGTGCATATCTGAAATACATATATTATACAATGTAATTATTAATTACTGAAACCTAAGATACCTGGGCTAGTCTAGCTAGTTGCATGTGACCTCAAACACAATCTTTCTAGGCATCAAAAGTAAAATAAGGAGGATTAGAACAAATGATCTCCAAGGTCCATTTCAACTTCACCATTTTTCCTAATAAGCACCAATAAAAGGTGTGGTAAGGCAAGAGGTTGACCATATTAATATAAGTGAAGTTTAGATGTAATCTATAAGTTTTAGGAATTCATGCAAAAAATGTCCCTTTTCCATTGTGGATAAATTGCTAAAAAATAAGTATTGGGTAATATTTATGATACCTTCACAAGAAAATAACTTACTAGGAGCATCAGTGTTTATGTAACAATCATCTGGTTGCCAGCCAGTCTCAATGAATCACTATCTCCATCAGCTGAGCGTGACTAACATAACTAAGTAAGCACTGTTCTTAGAACCCCAGCCAGATCTAACTAGGAATTAACTGGGTATGTTTAAATATATTATTTTTTAATACTGCTAGGTCAAAACTCAGCTAGTAAAAAGAAAATTTATCACTTGATCAGTTACTAAAAAAAAAAAACAACCCTGAATTTCCCCAGATTGGAAATGAGACCCAAAACAGATTTGCAACTAAGCTTGACTGACAATACATACTTCAAATAACCTCCACTGATGTTAGCACTAGTTGCCAACACTTCAAATACCAAAATATAGCAGCCAGAACAAAAGTTCGGTCCTAGGGGCTGGAGATATAGTTCAGTGGTAGGGTGTTTACCTAGCATGTTGAGGGTCCTAGCATCATTCCTGCTCCCTCCCCACAAAAAAGCTCAAGGAGAAGCAGATACTTTACATACTAAATCAGCTGAATGATCATCTGCAGAACCTACGGAGATGACATTTTGCATCTCTGCAATCACAGGCTTCCAAATATTTTCTAATTAGGAATACAAAGCAAAGACAAAACAAAGAATTTTAGGTAGAAGAGATTTAAGAACAGGGCTTTCAATCTTCTTTCCCCTCCAATACCAGTGTAATACTCATTTCCACCACTTAATCAGCTGCCCTCAGAGCAGCCTCCTTGGCCACTAAGTCTTCATGTGGTTCCCAGGCACCTAAGAGGATGTCCCACTTCTGCTCAGAGTCTCTGCTTTCTTGTACAACTCCCTTATTTATTTTGTCCTATTTACATCCTTACTGAAAACTTTAAACTGACTAAGCCTTCCCATTTTATAAAGATCCCCCTTTCTATTTAAGGACTACCAGTCATTTTCCTAATGTCTTTACCACAGCCTTTGGCTAAACCAATTCTCAACCCTGGGGAACTTTTACCCAGCTTCTCTGTGCTGCGACTACACAGCATTACTGAAAGTCACAAATAACCCAGCCTGCTGCTAATTCATTTATCTTCCCATGACACCATTCACTTACTCAAACATCCCCAGGGGCCTCCTCCAGCAACTCATAAGGCAATAAACCATGTGTTTTTGAGTAAAAATAGACCCGTGCCAAAAATAGAACAGTGACTATTTAGGAAAATTTTAAGCTATTAATCTGGGAAACATTCAACATCAAAAGTAATACTTACCAAACAAAAATCCCACCCAGACTGCCATGCCATACTTCTAGTTAGGGGTAATTTTACTTGTTCTGAATACCTCTCCCATCCTTCACAGCTACACCTGCCTACGCACACACACATTATTGTCCCATCATTTATAGTTACCTTGCCCAGCTCCATTACTGACCAGCTCCATTTTGATGTTAAGTTTATAAATAACAGAAGAAAACAATTCTCCTGAGCAATTATGTTAACAAAATCATATAATGAAATCTTTAAGCTTCTTTGACAGAACACTATTAAAAAAAAAAAAAAAAAAGCAAGCCAGAAAGATGGCTTTTTTTTTTTTTGGCTCTTTCCCAAGTTAATTCCCAGGAAGTGAGGCTCTCACTTGGATCCAAAGTAGCAGACTACTCCCTACAGGCCACTGTTCAAAAACATCACCAGCCAAGGCCAGGCTGAGCCCAGTATTCTCACTAGAGTAAGGCTGCAAGTTCTGTTAGGCTACAAGATAGGCTAAATTTCAAGCTCAGATAATCAACTTCCACTCTAAGCTAATGTTATAAAATATTCACCCTCATTATCATTGAGACGGTCTCTGCCTTGCTTTTGACATCATCAAACACTTTCACAAGGATCTACAGGGGTTAAATGCAACCCCTTCTGAAATGCATTACTGAATGCTACCATCCCTGGAGGCACCAGGATAGGCAGCTTCAGAAGTTGTGCCAGGTTCTGACTGCAGGAAGTGTCAACACCAAGGAAATGCCACTGTAGCAAGGAGTAGAAGCAGCACCAAAATGCTGGAGTGGAAGACCAGTTGCCTCTACCTGGACACTAGGGAGAATTTTAACAGCAATCAAGAAAACGTTATTTAGGGACCTTATAGGCTTACAAAATACTGTAAAAAAAAAAAAAAAAAAAAAAAAAAAAAAGATGGAGAAACAACTAGTGCCAAGTATATGAAACAATTTCTTGAAGTACAAGCTAATACAGTCCTACACTCATTTCATAGCAGAAACTCAAATCCAACTAACATTTGACTTATTAAACTAAAAAAATACTCCTGACCTTCAGAAGAATAAGCCAAATCTAGATCTGAGTTTTCCCTCTTATGCTTCTCTGGTTTAGCTAAGACCCTTTTATGACAGATTTGGGTTAAAATTACCTATATCGAATAAATAAAATTGTTTCAAAAGCCCACATGTGTTTGTGAATGATGAAAAACGTTAATATACCTGAATATATACAGGAAACATTATCCCTTAGCCTCCTGTGGTAGTATCATACAGTGGTTACCATCAGAGCTATGAATTCCAAGTTCAAATCATGGTTTGACAACTTAAGTTTGTGAGAAAATCAAACTGAGTGTTATTTGCACAATGGAGTCAATATCTATCCATAATTGTTCAAAAAATTAAATCAGAATTTGCACATGAAATAACAGCTACCTAATAAACAAAATGATAAATTCCTTAAACTTGCTAAATGTAATACAGAAAACATTGGGTATACTTCCACCCAAAACTGTGTAACATTACAGAGGCTATCACTAATATAAAATCCCAAAGATAAGTAAAACACATTTTTTGTTTCTTCAAGGAAATGAGTAGTGGAGGTCTTGGCTATTTGGAAGTTCTTCTGAGGATAATTCAGGAACCCAAACCCAGATGGTCATGATTTCCACTTCAGGAAAACAAAGCCCAGTGTGTTTGCCACTTAAAGTGCCTTTTAATTCTGACTATTACAAAAATCATCCAAGGCCTTCTTCCTTTTTCAGCTCTATACATGACAAGAGATAATTACATTTCAAGTGACCAGATGATAGGAAACAGAGCTCCCCTGGTTTTTATATATTTTAACAATAATGGCTTTAAGCTTTCATACCACAATTTTGGTATACCTCAAAATTACCCTTAATATCTGCAACATAGATTATGTCTTACCCAGGGCCACTCAGTGGTGCTCTCCTTTTACACACCACCTGCTTATTTCCCTACTTCCCACAATCTCACAGCTGTTGGAATAAGAGCCTTTTGCCACTGGTTGGGCCAAGTGCTTCTCCCTGTCAGACTCTTGTTTCCCTAGCTGCGGATATGTTTCCTGCACTAAAGATTTCTGTAGATATTCTTCAAATCCTTTGAACACATTTCTTCCTGTCCTCAATCAACACTATGATCACGTCAGTATTAAAACATGCCACATCATTTTTACGTTTTATAACTTCATGCTTACTAATTACGTTTCAAAAGAAAAATGGATGAATTAGAGCATTAAGAGGTATGACTGGATTGTGGCCACCAATGCATACTCCCTGGAAATCTATCTGGTTACTTTCCCTTTTCTTAAATCACTTATTCTTAAATGTTAACATTTTAATCCCATTTATATTTCATAGTTCTCATAACTCACAGTATTTCAGATATTTTACATAAGTTATAAATTGTGTAAAATCAGTCAATGCCTGATCTAAGAAGGATTTGGTTTCTAAAATCTTTCACAATGTTTCTTCCCACTATTACACTGTATATATGTTACTAGGTATGAGATAAGGCAAGCTTGGAGATACTCCTTTATTAACTTCTCTTTAATATTTCTTGCCTCTTCAAATTATGGGGTAAGGCAGGGAATTTTAGTTCTCAAATGATTCGAGGCAGCATCATAGCTTCCAATATGCGTGATTTTTCTTTTTTAAAAAAATATTTTTTAGATGTTGATGGACCTTTATTTTATTCATTTATTTATATGTGGTGCTGAAAATCGAACCCAGGGCCTCGCCATGCTAGGCAAGTGCTCTTACCAATGAGCCACAACTCCCAGCCCTGATTTTTCTTTTTTTTAATGCATTATTTTCATAGTTTTTTGTAAATTTATTTTATTTATTTCTTATTTTTAAAAATATTTATTTATTTTAGTTGTAGTTGGACACAATACCTTTATTTATTTTTATGTGGTGCTGAGAATCAAACCCAGTGCTTCACATGCTAGGTAAGCATTCTAGCACTGGGCCAAAACCCCAGCCCTGCATGATTTTTCTCAAAGCTTACCAACACTGTCATCCAGGTGATGCTGGTAGAATAGAGAACATCAATCATTACAGGTAGGCAATATTAAGTGACCATTTAAATTACAAAGGCAGCAGGAACAAGTTAGAAGATTCAGGGTAGAAAGTAATTTGTTAATAACACCAATATTCCTAGTTTGATGCTTCAGATGTCCTGAAACCAAGAGATAGAAGTTTCAAGGTCAGAGTAGTGCCTAGATCCATCCTCCCTAGTTTACTTACCTGCTTCTTCCACTGCCCTAAAAAAAGCCCACATAAATCCAGAAGGATCTAGCATTCACTTCTTCCCAAAAGCTTTAGTTAAGGTTTGTATTAACAACATAAGGACTTAGTGTTCTAATAACATTAATAATTTAATCTACAAATGCCAATTTAACAGGCAAAAATGTAAGAAACCATTCTCCCTGATCAATTTAGATGGCAAAACAATATTTAACATTAAGAAACAGGCATATTGACAAAAAAAAAAAAATCTTATTTTAAAGGAGCTACCTTGAAGGAATGGTTTATTACAAATCTGATGACAGCTTGGACTGAGTTTTCAAAACTGCATGGCTTTTCTAACTTATCAATCATTTCAGATATGAATTATTAATTCCCAATACACTGAAGGGTTCATTAATTTGCAAAATGCTACCTTAATGCCTCAGAGAACATTTGTGGACAAAAATAGCAAGTTATGGAGAAGTATTTTTCAAGTCTGATTATGAAGACCAGAAAGGCAGTCCCCCGGCCGCCGCCGTCGTCACCCCCCCCCCCAAATTAAATAATTTTGTTCTGGTAATATCCCTCCATTTTTTTTCCTTATTTCTCATCTCAAGTTGCCTCAAGTTTCCGATAGCTCCACAAAGTACATTCTAGCCATTTTTTCTTAACCTTAATTCAACTTCAAATTCTATCCTTTCTAAAACATCATTCCCCAAAGGGCTCCTCCTAACCCTGCAGCCTTCAAGTCCCATTCCCAGGCTATGCATGGACCTCACTAATATGTTGAGAAGCTTCAGTTTACACATTCCAATTATAAGTTCTCAGTTACTGGGGAAAAGAGGCACACATAGTGTGACTTGCTGAGGTGGAAAGAGGTAGATTTTTCCCAAAGAGAACTGTTTTAGGACCTCTTCCAGGGAAATGAATTCATACACTCAGTCATTTAAGATTTACAAATTCATATTTTGATTTTTTCCTCAACAAGGTCCTTAAGAATTTAAAGTTCAAGCCCCTAACTTAGACTATCCCCTACTTCAGAGAAAAAAATTCCCATCTATCCACAAAGGCACACCACAGTGTTGAAATGAGGATCCCAATTTGTTAACAAATGGGCCTTGGTGTGTCCTGGTTTCCAAACACACCTTGGTTAGATGTATAACAAGGACACCCTATGTAGTAAGATAACCCAACTATTAGCTGGATAATCCTAAATATTGGTCTCAACTATATTTCATCTGATATTATTATCAAAAGCCTTAAAATGAGATTTTCAAATGAGTCTAACATTTGGGGGTGTCTCTAGGTTGTAGTTTTTTCTTTTAGAAATCACTTCAAAAAGCTAGCCAAAAGACAATGAGCTATAATCCAGTGCAGTCACTATCAAACTTAAAAGCCACCTAAAAATTGCCCAAAAGCTGGCCAAAATGCAGGTGTCTCCCAGAATTTTTGAATTTTGCGGTTTAAGGTGGAGACCTGGGAGGCTAAATATTGGACCATATAGCAAGTTGGTGGCCACCGGTTTTAATTCTACCACTGAGTGACCTTGACACAGAAGTAATGTTCACTTCTAATATAATATGAAGAGAGACAAGACCAGTGAAATGGTAACCAGAACCCAAAGTCTCAGAAACGCAGGTGGTGTCTAATCCACTGTATGTGCTAGGGCGTGGCTGGTCACGACTCCTTCACAGGAAATCAAGCTGCAGAATCTACACGGGTCTTGGGAATGCAAAGACATAAGCTTTCATTTCACCCAGAAGTAGTCACGTTTCAGTTTAATCTCCAGGCAGACGGTGCAACAGTGAACTTGGGGCTATAATGAGGCTACACACCCTCCGTCCCACAGCCCTCACCCACGCCTAGACTGCAGGAGCGGGGTCTTCAAACACAAAGCCAGACCCCAAGCATGAAAAGGTGGGGAAGAGCAATTGGAGCAATCTAAACAAACTGATCGTAATTACACAGGTTTCAAGTCCTGGCAGAGAAAATCAGGAGAGACAGGGCGTCACTCACTAGGTGATTCTTTTATTACAAGTTGGTGAATGGTAGAAGGCTATAGAGTGGAAGCTAGTGAGCCCCCAAGTCCTATAGAACAGTCTAGAAACAGAATATGGCTCCCGCGTGTTTCCTCGGATAACCCTTCCCCCGCAACCCTGAGCACTGTTAGATGCAACGACCCCCCCCCGCGCCACTCATTCTGGCGGGGCTGCAAGGGCGACCCAGAACGGCTGCCCCCCCCCCCCCGAGACCCCACCCCGGCCAAGGCCTCAGGAAATGGCTGGGAGCAAGGCGGGCGCGGGAAGCGCGAGCTGTGGGTGGCCGCGCCCAGCTGGGTCTCCCCGGGCCAGTCCAAAAGGGAGACGCTGCCCGCCGCCCCATCCCTTCCCCGTGCTAGGATGCCCTGGCCAACCGCCCGGGATCGCGGCGCGCTCACCGCCTTCATGGCGGAGGCCATGTCGTCGTAGCGCTCCGCCTGTTCGGCCAGCCGCGCCCGCTGCAGCAGCTGCTCCCGGTCCCCCATGTCTCTCTAGGCCCGGCCTCGCCTCGCGCCCCGCACCGCTCGATCGCCCGCCCGTCCGCTCCCCGGTCGCCGCGGAGGCCGCCGCCGCGCACGCGCACTGGTTCTCCGGCTTGCCAAAGGCTGCAGGCTGCAGGCAGCGCCGCTGCTCGCGCCCTCTCTCTGGCTCGCTCCGCGCGCAGTGGCTGGCGCCCCGGACGCCGCCAAGAGAGGAGAAGCGGCCGCCTGGTGGGGGATGGGTGGACGGAACGACGCCTGCGCAGTGGGAGAGGCCGGGCCCAGCGGCGGGAGTGGGAGGGGGGAAGGGCGGGCCAGCCCTAACGGTCTATTTCAAGGTGACGTCACCTACTATAAATAGCTGCCGCCACCGCCCCGCTACAGACCTGCGCACGCGCCCTGAGAGTACTGCATTTTACCGCCGCAGAGGTGGAGGTGGGAGAGAGCAGAACCGGGGTGGAGACTGCAGAGCAATAGGAGGGACCGCGGTGATGGCGGCGGCACAGGCAGTGCATTGTCACAGCCCCACCCTGAGAAGTGCCCTTCACTCCACATTAGAGACCTGGCTTGAGAAGGGCCCCCAAACCAAATAAACGGCGTGGAGAAGCTGAGAGGCATCTTGCCCCAAAGGGCGGGTTGAGTCCTCCCCTGCTATCCTTCCCGCCAGAGCCCAGCGAGGCTGTTCTCAGGGCCACACCCTGTGATTGGGTCTGCCCTGGCAATGACAGCATCTGACGGGACCTTTGAGTGTACACACACACACACACACACACACACACGCACCCCCCTGGTTGCAGAAGTGAGAAGTGGCCTTGGGCTACTGTTCCTTCTGTGAGGAGGAGGGATTGGGTGACCTGGTTGAGATGAAAAACATTCACAACACACCTACCAGAAGCAGGCCCAATGCTGTTTAAGCCTCAAAACCCACCCCGAGTAAGCACAACTGTATTGAAAGCGATGATACAAAGCAAAGGAAAATGCTCAAGGTTACAAGGCTGAATTAAAACTCTGGGCTTCCTCTTGTGGCAAAGAAAAGTCTGTTTCTCTCTCTCTCTCTCTCTCTCTCTCTCTCTCTCTCTCTTTCTCTCTCTATCGTTGTAGTTGGACATAATACCTTTATTTTATTTGTTTATTTTTATATGATGCTGAGGATTGAACCCAGCACGTGCTAGGGGAGCCCTCTAACCTCCTGACAAACTAGGAAAATCCCAGTGATAAAGACAGCACATCTGAAATACAGTATGCCACAGACAGCACAAGAGACAGGGCCTTGGGCTTGCTGGGAATTTTATCGAGCAACTACTGCATGCTCATCACTGATTAAGTGAGATAACAGCTTCAGCTCCTGAGAAGCTGAGAGCTAAATATAAAAGAGAAGGATACATGAGTCAGAAAATGATACTAGGGTGTGGGTTCAGCATGGACAGTTAGGATAGGAAAAAAAAAAAAAACAAACAAAAAACGTTGGTGAAGATGAGAACACAGGCCTAACTGTGGGAAAGGAGGTTGGATAAAATGAGATTATGGAGTGTTTAAAATGCCGGCTGAAGAGTCAAAGCTTTATCCTTAGGTAATTGGGAACCACTAAAACCATATTTCAGGCCAGGAATTTTTCTCTGAAGAGTAAGATGCATTAGAAAGGAGAAGGGAAAAACTGAAGACTGTGTTTTTCCAGACCTCAGTTTTGCCATCTGGGAAACTGGACTTGAACTGTTGAAAGTATCATAGCCTAGAAATCCACATGCCAGAGCCTGCAGGACCCTTAGATTTACTTTTGTCAAACTACTTATCCTACATAAGGGAGAACTGAGCTCTGAAGAGAAGGATGGCTGACCCTATTTGTGCAGTTGGTGATCAGAGCTGGGACCTCTATTACCAGGTCTCTTGCTTCCCAGTCTTTCTTCTCCCTTCTGTGATGCTAAATTGGGGAACTTTCTACCTATGAAGCTGGATTTGAGTGAGGCCCTCACCCCAGCCTTCACCATGCTTTGAAGAGTCACCTTTGCTGGTGGAATTGAGGTTAACAAACCAGGCTGATTTTCCCGCTAGTGAATATCTTATAAAAATCTGAAAGGTAATAATTAATCACCCACCCCCTCCATAAAGATGGGGTTCATGTGAGAGCTGGGAAGAGGACCAGCACAGCAAGGGGGAAATTCCTGAGTTTCTTTTAGCTCTTAGAAGGCTTACAGCCCTTCAAGCTTTCAGACCATTTTTGGACAGAAATTGATGTCCAAATAGTGAAAATAAGGTAGAGCTGGAACATTCTGAATAATTGATCTTGACATATGATATGATTTATTATTTGATATTTTCATTAGCAATACTGGAGATTGAATGATGGGCCTCAGGCCAGCTAGGCAAGTGTTCTATAACTGGGCTATGTCCCCAACCCTTAAAATTTTTTACTTTGAGATAAGGTTTCCCTAAATTGCCCAGGTTTACCTCAAACTTGCAATCCTCCTGAGTAACTTGCACTACAGGCATGCCCCACCATGCTGGGCATGTGCTGCAATTTGAACATATCCTCTGAAAAGCATGTGCTGGAAGCTTAATCCCCAGTGCAACTGTATTGTGAGGTGGGTCCTAAGGGGATTAAAGACAGTTGTAAAAGGACTGGAGGATACTATCTTGAGCCCTTTTTTTTTTTCTCTTTCATTTTCTGCTATGGAATGACAAGAGGTCAAGTAGATGCCTGCTGATGCCAGGCCTTTGGGCTTCCTAGCCTTCAGAATTATGGGGCAAATAAGCTTCTTTTCTATATAAATTTCCTAAGGCATTCTGATATAGTGGCATGCAATGGCTAATAAATGGCATAAATGATACTTTGATTCTCTCACAAAGCTTTTCTTCTCATCAAACTTCTTCACCTCCCATTCATTCCTAACAGCCTATTATAATCAGACTCTGCCTCACTTTTTCACCTAGACAGCTCCCCATGGTCACCAGAGGCCTCCTTGTTGTCAAATCCAAAGATACTTCACAGTGCTTATCTCTCTGCCCTCTTGTCTGTGATAAGGCAACTGTCTATCCCTCCTTGTCTAGCTCTTCTGTTAGTCTTTATGACCCTGAACTCCTCTTGGCTCCTTTTTGTTGCTCTGGCTGCTCTTCTTTTGTCTTCTGTATAGACTTATCTTCTAGCCTATCCCAAAGTGATGATATTCCTCGGGGTTCTGTTCCAGGCCCTGTTTGCTTCATCCTGGGTATACTTGCTTACTCTTGAGGGGAAGTGATCCTTTACCATGTTTCCAGTTACTTTGCAGAGATGGAGATTTGTTTTTTCTTTTCAAGACATCCCTGTTAAGATAGTTACAATTTCCATTTCCACTTTCTAGATGAGGAAACTGGTTCTATGGCTTCAACAAAGTCATACAGCTGGGAATTGGCAGAGCCAGGACTCAAACTCTGGCCCTTCAGAGTTCCAAGCCTGATGACCATCATGCTGCCCCATGATATGAGAAGGTTTCAAGTTATGGTTCCCCTTTCAGAGTCATTCTGATTGTAAAATTCCCCCATCTTCCTTGCCCTAGGAAGAGACCTGCCAACTCTTCAAAGCCTTATGAAGTCAGACTAGGATGCTATAAGTAGTCCCATCAATAAATATAACTTTTCCCCCTCCCATACTGAGGATTGAACCCAGGGGATCTTTACTACTGAGTTACATCCTTCAGATCTTTTTATTTTTTTGAGACAGGGTCTTGCTAAGTTGCTTAAGGTCTCACTAAGATGCTGAGGCTGACATCAAACTGCAATCCTCCTGCTTCAGCCTCCTGATTCACTGGGATGACAAGCATGCATCACAACATGAGCTTGGATCAACTCCAAGAGAGTCCCTGAGTTAGATGAAGGTGGGGGGCAATGATTAACATCAAAATATGCAAGAACCAGGTCTGTGTCTTCACCTGGTATAGGGTCTCAGGGAACCAAGCAAAAACCCACCTAGCTTCATGAGGATGTGTGTATTATGATGGGGGAAAAGAACATGATTCTAGACTTGGGTTCAAATTCTGATCTGCCAGTTTACCAGCTAAGTACCTTTGGACAAGTCACTTGTAAAACAGGTCTAACCACACCTGTTTCTTAGAGTTGCTGTAAGGATCAGCATATGCATGTATGTTAGTATCTGCATAGTTCTGGAATAGGAAAAGCACCATCCCTCACACCTGTATAATAATTCCTTGCTGCATTCCACTCTGACCCAGTGGGAATGACTGCTCCTCATGTAGGACTAAATTTCCAAAGCATCGTCAAAATCCTCCACTGGAGTTCAATGAAGAGGTGACCTAGAAAAGGTATGTCCTGTTTTTTTTTTTTTTTTCCTTCCTCTTAGATACTCTGAGCTGCCTGAGAAATCTGGACACCAAGGGACATGTTACAAAGAAGACCTGGTATTGTTCCAGAGAGATGGCATTCGCACTGTTGGCATGGTTACCATCATGAGCTGGAGGGGCTGCTGCACACAAATTAGTGTCACCCAGAAAAGATTTTAAATTCTGTTCCCCAAAGTAGGGCTGCCTGTTACTAAGGTGACTTTACTGATTCCCCAGCCAGTGATAACAACATCAACAATAGCATCAAGAGCAGCTCTTGTTTATTTTATTTTATTTTTTTTTATTTATTTTTTTTAATATTTATTTATTTTTTCTTAGTTCTCAGCAGACACAACATCTTTGTTTGTATGTGGTGCTGAGGATCGAACCCGGGCCGCACGCACGCCAGGTGAGCGCGCTACCGCTTGAGCCACATCCCCAGCCCAGCTCTTGTTTATTAATCATTTACTCTCTTCCTGAGTTTACCCCCAGAAATTATCTCATCAAATCCCCACTTGGAGGGAGGTTCTTACCTCCAATGTATGGATGAAGAAATTGAGAGCTATAAGAAGGGTATTGAACCTCCCTCCCTCACACCTATTTTCTGCCATTTGCTTTGATCCTGGTGTTCTTTTGCTGATATCAAATCCTTCTCCCTGTGTCTAAGATTGGCCTAAGCACATGGAATTTAGGATCATCCAGGTTCTCCTGTCACTCTTTCAAAGCCTGACATGGAAGACCACCTCCACCCAAGGCAGCTTTTGGCATTAAGAAGTGAGAAAATGTCCTGGTAGTTGCAATCTGTGAGCTGATTCTTTGAGCCCGTGGAGCTCAGAGCCTCATTACAACCTCCACCTCCTTCAGGCTCCTTCAGAGGAACTCAGTTCTGGGGAGAAGGCAAAGGTGTCACCAATGGAATTGCTGCTACAATGAAGGAAAAAAGGCTTTTGCTTCGGTTTTGCAAATGGTAGGCAATTGTGTTTCTTAGCAAGAATTTTCTAGATCTACCTAGATAATTGCCTCCAGCTTCTGCATGGTGGGAGGGGGAATCTTGGTCTAGGACAGCTAAAGTACAGGGCCTGAGAATGCTGCTACTTTGCCTCTGAACCTTGGGGTTCTTACTGTGAGATGGGAGGCTGTGTTGGTGAATGGCTAAGTTGTTTTTAAATTTCAAAATAGCATTTTTATTATATAAAAAATTAAAAATCCAGCAAACTCAGAAATATGAACATATTTTCCTGGGCTTTCACATTTGCTGATTTTTATTTGCAGTTTCTTTTTCAATACAATTTATAACCTCATCCCCATTTCCAGTCTTGATTGTACAACTGCTAAGTGGCAGAAAGTTATTTAAAAAAAAAAGCAAAGCTGTGAAACTAAGTTGCCCGCAACAGGTTCTGTGAGGGTAGAGGAAGTATCTGAGAAATAAAATAGAGAAAGATAATGTAATTGGGAAATTTTAGCTATCGTTCTTTCAGTCATTTTTGTCTTTTTCTCTATGTTTAAGGATGCATGTGAACTTGATGTAATTGAAATTTCCCTTTTTGTTAATAAGGGCTTCTCTATATAGGTCATTCACTTTCTCATCAGTAAAAAGATTGCCATGGGGCTGGGGTTATGACTCAGTGGTAGAGCGCTCGCCTCGAATGTGTGGGGCCCTGGGTTCAATCCTCAGTACCACATATGAATAAATAAAATAAAGATATTGTGTGGAAAAAACAACAACACAGAATCATTGTTTAAAAAAAAAAAAAAAAGATCACCCATGGTGATCGGCAACTCTCTCAGGTAATCCTCCTGAATGGTGCCTGTGGATTCTTCATCAAACCACGCAAAATCATTACTGATGACATCTTTGGGATCTGTGCCATCTAACTTCTCACCAGGCATGATAAGGAACATGGTAAAACTTATGGGTCCTGGAGCCTCATTCATCATGGCATCAATGTACACATCAGTAGCATTCTTCTCTAGTGTGGCAAGTATATCATACAAATCTTCCTTGTTGATGAACCATCTCTGTTCTGGCCAAACAAGTTGAAGGCCTCTTTGACTCCTGTATTTGTGACTTGTCAAATATAACATACACATTGGATGTTGCATGCTGTGGGCACTTCTTGGTGTTCTTAGTCTTTCACTTTTTGCTTGATATGAGAGCTGTTTAATTCTGGCACCAGATTCGGGCTGCCCTGCACAAGCATGGGCCTGTGCACTAAGTTCCTTCTTATTTCCACTCTGAAGATCTACTATGTTTCATTGTTGGAAGATCAGCATACAATAACATGCCCACTCAAGAGGTAAAACAGGGATGCTTCAAAAGACATGTGAGAAATGAATTACAGTAGATGGGGTAGAGAGAGAAGATGGGAGGGAAGGGGAGGGGGGATAGTAGAGGATAGGAAAGGTATCAGAATACAACAGTTACTAATAGGGCATTATGTAAAATTGTGATTCTGCAATCTGCATTTGGGGTAAAAATTGGGAGTTCATAACCCACTTGAATCTAATGTATGAAATATGATATGTCAAGAGCTTTGTAATGTTGTGAACAACCAATAAAAAAACAAACAAACAAACAAACAAAAAAAGACATGTGTGGTTCAATGATAGAGTGTTTGCCTTGCATGTATAAGGCTTTGGGTTCAGTTTTAATTAAACATACATATACACACTCACACACACACAGAGACAAGTTATGGGACCATATTAATGAAGTGAAGAAGAAAATGAATTCCTCCTAATCTATAGCAGAAAGCATTTTGCCTGTATTTTTCCACGTGTTTAAGGCAAGGTAGTATTATTCCCATTTTACAGGTGAAGAAACTGAGATCTAGGGAAGCTAAGTGTCTTGCATAACTGAAGCACAGAGAACAATGAACAGAAATCTGGTTCTAAACCCATCCTGTCTTGTCTTTACCATTCTTTCGCTGTTGCCCCAGCCTTCTGAGAGTCTCAGAACATTCTTTTGATTGTTGAGCTGTGATCATAATTGTCACCAACTGCTGCTTAAACTACACCCTGAGAAGTAAAGGAGAGGGTCACTGAGTTTTTACCAGTTCTCTGCCAGGCAATTGTGCTAAAAAAAAAAAAAAAAAATCTTTTCCTCCCCAGGATGTTAGTAGGAGGCAGACAGATTGTTGCAGCCTTCTGGCTTCTTCCAGACTGGCAGAAGGCTGGCCCAACTCAGGAAACAGAGATGTGGGAGGAGCAATGCCAATAAGAGGGTTGACTTCAAGGGGTTGGTCTCTGCAGACAAAACATTGAGCTGCCCCTGCGGTTGAGGGTAGGATCCTTCCTCAGTAAAAGACATCAGCTCCTCCACCTGGCCCTTTATAATATGACGCTAGCCCAGACGTTTAAACTCATCACTCACTTCTTGGACATCCTGGCCCCACCAGGTTCCCAGATTTCCTGCCAATTTCCACCAACTAAGGTGCCTTTTCCCATCCCCTCTAACTCTTTCTTGTTTTTTTGTGTCCTTTGATATCAGCTGAAATCACAAGAGTCTGCCCAATTTCTTCAAAAAGAAGTATTCTTGCCTACACCACTGTGGCATCAGCCATCTGCATAGTGTGACATTGGTAGAATTGATATTTCCTGGCCAATTTGTAGGCAAAAATCAACATGCTATATCATTTTATGTACTATATAATCTAATTTAATCATTATGACAACTATTTCTCTTGAACTCATTAATTAGATGGAGAAATTGAAGCTTAGGCGAGCATCCGCTTACCCAAGGGTCTTCAGGAAGCAGAGGAAGAGCTGGGATTTGAATTCAGGTCTTTCTGACTATACAGTTCATGCTTTTTGTCACTTCAACTGTCTGTTTTCCACTTCCTTAGGAAGTTACCAACTCCCTAGTAGAATGGAAGCACCTGAGGACAGGACCTATGTTTTCACCCTGGGATGACTGGCTGAGATTCCTGAACTCAGGCACCTTTCCCTAAATGCAGCATTGAATCCAATTATACCTTCTGCGTATTACACAGGTCCCACCACTAGAGTCCTCTTTTTTTTTTTCTTTCTAATATCTTTATTTTATTTATTTATTTTTGTGTGGTGCTGAGGATTGAACCTAGGGCCTCACATGTGCTAGGCAAGCGCTCTACCGCTGAGCCACAACCCCACCTCCCACTAGAGCCCTCTTTATGAACGGCCAAGATACTTCTTCCAAGGAAAGGGAACACCTTAATTTTGCTGACAGCTAACTGATTAACTGACAGTTGAGTGTAAGATAAAGGGGAAAGAAAAGAGAGAAGAAGGCAAGACTGCAGAAACTTGGAAGGAGCTGAAAGTAGGAGGGGCTCCCAGATTGAATTTGGCCAGTTTGCAACTACTCACTCAGACTCAGCCTCCAAGCCTAGTCTTCACAGTAGCTGGGGAAACCTGAGCATGTGCCTCTCTTAACTTAAGTTTCTTTTTGCATAAAATGGGGATATCGTGGCAGTTCTCTTCTTACTATACTCTCTGGGCTGTAACCAGAAGAAATGAGGCAGTGACTGAGGGAATAAGGGAGTGCTGCCTACAAGACTCTGTGACAGTGCTATTAACTCCTTTAAATGGAGACAGTTGGAGGATCAGCTCAACCTGAAATGTCCTTCCCATAAGATCAGTGAACCCAAAGGCCTGGAGGCAACAGGGAACTCACAGAATCAAGAGAGCCACAAAAGGATCTTGAAGACAATTTGGCATGTCTTGCTCCAAGAGGCAGCATGGTGTGGTTGACTGATGGATACTTCTGCCAGCAGTTGTGCCTGGCTCCATATCTTGTCCCCCCACTTGCCAACTGTGAAGCCATGTTCATATCACTTTTTGCTCCTCTCAGACTGTTTCCTTATCTTTAATATGGAATAAAAAGTGGGTCCCTTGCCATAGCACTGTTGGGAGAATCAGAAACTCAGACAATAACAGCTTGTCATTCAGCTGGCCCTGTGGGGTACTGAGGCTCAGAAAGGGGAAGTAATTCACCCATGGTCACAGAACAGGTTAGCAGCAAAACCAAGGCTGTGTCCAGACCTCCCAAAGACCAGACATAGGCTTATTCTCATACAGGAAAACAGATAATCTTCCCTCAAAAAAGGCTGAGGCTGCCTTTGAACTCATACTGGGATCATAGGTGGGATTCACTGTTAACCGAGCTGAAACACTGCTTGGGTTTCCTGTGGCTAGAGTGTGGCTAAAAGTGCAAATCAGAGCCTGAAGTCAGGTATCCAGTTTACCATCTGATCCACAATATGACCTAAGCATCTCAGCTCACCTCTGCGAGCCTCAATTTTTCTGCCCCCCAAATGGAGGTAAGAATTCCTGGGAAGACAAAGGAATCATATAAAGCTGTTTTCATAAAGCTATCCCTGAGCACTCTCTGTGCACTCCACTGTGTGTGCAGATTCATTAACCCTAGTAATGGCTTCATTTACTCCCCACAGCAGCCCTATAAGGTAAGAACCCAATTTGCAGATAAATTCCTAAGAAGTGATAGAACCAGGCTCTGAGCTCTGATTCTATTTCCTCTGCCTGAAACACATTTCTTCTTTTGTGCCTTCCTAACTCTGGCTCCTTCTCCTGACTTTCTCTGTAAGTATCATTGGTCTCAGGCTGGGGTAGGCATCTGCTGACGTTCGGTGCAGGGTTTCTTTCTTCTTCATCAGAAGGGCAGCTCTGTGACACAAAGACCTTGTCACCCTCACAGCTGCATCCCCAGAGCCTAGCACTGTACTTGGCATACAGCAGGTGCTCAGTGAATCCTAGCCAAGTAACTGAATGCATCATGCCAGCATCACGATGCCACCCCAGGCCTGGGGAGAGCCAGGGAGATCAGAGAAAAGCTTTTGGATTCCTGCCACATCTTACATTAACAGCATCTTCTCCAAATGCCGACAGCCAGCCTCCTGGGACATCACTGGAGCCAGCTGAATTCCGGTCACTGCTTCACCTTGGGAAGGCAGCCACAGCCCTCACCAAGCAATAATTGACATCACAGCAGTGCCAAGGAGCTGCCCTGTTAATATTTAATCTGGTCTTCATTGCGGCAGAGCTGCAGGCAAGAAGTGGAAGGGGCTATGTCAAGTCTACATGAGGTTGTAGGGAGGACACAGATGGGAAAAGGCTTCATAAACCATAAAGCCCACGGCAGGATGAACATTATGCCAGCCCATTTTAGCCGCTGGCTTAACTCAGAAAGAACCAGGGCAGCATGTGCCTGCAGTGGGACAAGAAGGCTGCTGACTGAGCCCAAGCCCTAAATAAATGAGGGATTAGGGGCTCCAGGGGATATTTCCTGGAGACAGTGGGAGGACAGAGTACTGACGCCAGCCAGCCTGACCTGGAATCAACTCCAGGTTTGCCCTGCACAGCTGTGTGACTGGGGGAACAACCCGGTCACTGAGCCTCAGTCCTCTTATCTGTGAAATGGAGTTAATATCTTCCTTGCAGGGCTACTGTGAGGATTAGCTAAGACAGAAAATGTAGAGGACTTGCTTAGCACATAGTAGGCCCTCCACAAATACTGAGTCCTTTCTCCCAAACAAGGCATGGGACCTGAGGTTGGAGCAAGATGTAGTAGGGTGTTTTTTTTTTTTCTTGGTAGTCCTGGAACCCAGGGCCTGGTACATGCCAGGCAAGTGCTCTACCACTGAGCTACATGCCTAGCTGTGTGGGACTCTTTACACATTCATTGGCCAGAGAAATGGCTAAGAAGGACTTGGAGTCAGATGTCCCAGATTTGAACTTTTCACCATAGTAGGCCTATACCAGGAGAGATATCAGGGTGAAGATGGGCAGAGAGCTCCAGGATGGCAGAAGCAGAAGAATCTTGAGAGAGACCATCTCTCTGATTGATCCCTTCATTTAAATGATAAGGATTCTAAGGGTCCTGGATAGAGCAGAACAGGTCAAGACTCACACAGCAGAGCTGGGGCCTGACCTGGTCAACAGTCCCCCCAGATTTCAGCAGCTGATGGGTTTACCAAGGCCATCTGCCTGAAGGGAAAGGCAGATGGATTGGCAGATGTGATTAAAATGCCCTATTCTCTGTTGGGGATCTTTGCAACTCCTCTAGCCTGGTCAATAGCAGGTAGTTTATCCCCCATCCACTTCTGGTCTCCTTCCAGTTTATTTTTCCACAAATCCTGGGAGCTTCTCAAAATCCTAATCATGTCATTTAACCTGATTAAAACCCTTCTATGATGGCACATTAAGGACTGCCACAGAAAATACAGGAGGCCCAGTTAAAACAATTTCCAATAGATAACGAATGATGTTTTAGTATAGGAATGTCCCAGATATAGCATGCACATACTTATACTAAAAAAAGATTTGTTGTGCATCTGAAATTCAAATTGAACAGGATAACCTGTATTTTTATTTGGTAAATCCGGCGGCAATCTTGTGTACATTGTTCTCAGGGAAAAGGTTGGAGTTTCTAGTTGGCCCATAAGGCCCATTTTAGCTCTAAGCTCATCTCTCCCTTCTTGTCCACCTGGACTCTGCTTCAGATAAAAGTCTTTACCTTTATTTGAGATTCCCAGGTTATGTTCCCCTGTGGGTTTTTTTTTTTTTTTTTTTGTGGTGACATTGGGGATTAAACCCAGGGCACTCTACCAGTAAGCTACATCCCAAGCCCCCTTTTATTTTTCATTTTGAGATAGCATTTTTGCTGAGACTGGCCTTGAACTTGCAATCCTCCTGCCTCAGCCTTCTCAGTCACTGGGATTACAGGTGTGTGCCACCATACCTGGGTCCCAGTTCTCTTCTGAGATGCACCTGGCATGTCTCATTTACTATGCAGGGCAGTGAGCAGTCTTTTCATCCCATACTCAGCAAGATCAGCAACTCTGACTCTCCTGCTATGATTGGCAGTGTTGAGAACTGTTTGTTCCTGCCAGATGATGTTCAAAAAATGCTGGTGAGCTTGTAGTATGCCAAACCAAATTCTTATGTTTGATTTTCTTCCTACCCAGTGGCCAATAACCAAAATCCTAAACCCATCCTGAAAGTATCCTCTTTGCCTTTAGAGGAGACAAGGAGGCATCCTTGGTTCCAATTTTATAGAGTAGGAAACTGAGAAACTAGAGGAATTCAGTGTTCAAGGCTTGTCTCAGGGCCTTTTTACCTGCTAGTCCTCTGCCTAGAACACACTTCCTAAATATCTTCAAGTGAATGATATGACAGATTAAAGAGGGCTACAAATATCTTAGTGACCTCTCTACCCATCAGGAGGACATGTTTCTTCCTCCATGCCTGAGTCCAGGCTGGCCTGTGACTTGATTAGACAATGGAATGTGGTAGAAATGACCCTTTTTGAGTCTGGGATCCTGACCCTTAATAGGTCTTGGGAGCTTCTGCCTTTACCCTCTTAGATGCTGCTCTTAGATTCCCCCATAAGGCAGCCAGTCTAGCCAACTGAAGGATGAAGGGCCACGTGACAGACAACAGTCAGCACCAACTACAAGATGTGTGAGACCTTCTTGCATCTTCCAGCTCTACTATGTCTCCAGCTGAATGTAGCTGCATGTGTGACCAGGAAGTGGACAGTGAAACCACCCAGGCCAACCACAGATGTATGAGCCATGAGCAACAGTTCTTGTAAGCCAGTAAGTTTAGGCTCTGTTTTATTATATTATAGGCATTCTTAAAATTTTATTATAGGGTCATAGCCTCCTTATTACATGCAATTGCCTCCTTACTCAGGAACCTGCTCTGACATCACCTCCTCAGAGAGGACTCTCCGGACCATCCTGGCTAATCTAGTACCTTCTATTCCAATTCCATTCCCCCAACTCTTTCATCCTGTTCAAGGCTTTTATCACAATCTGAAATTGTGACTGATTCACTTAGGGACTTGTTAGCCATCTCCTCTACTAGGATGCAGTTTTCGTGAGAGCAGTGGCCATATGGTTTGTCCCCTTCCATCTCCTTAACATCTTGGTGACTGGTGCAGGGAAGACAGCTTGAATTGCTTTTGGTTGAAAAGTTGTATTCCTGTCCCTTGCTGGTGGTGCTTAAGGGAGTACAGTGGCGGGTGTGACCTCTCACCTGATCATGTCCTCCAAAACCAATGCCCTTAGGAGGACATGAGGGCAGGCCAGGTGGCTGGGGTCTGTTTCAAGGGAAAGAGCTTCAGGGAGCCCAAGTTGAGCAGGAAAAAAGAAAAAGAAAAAGAAACTGCTAAAATGTTTGTTTTCAGGAGAGGCTCAAATTCAGAGCAAGGAAATTACTGGTGATTCTCTTCCCCCACTTCAGCTGTGACCAGTCACAGCCTCCCGCAATATCACAAAGCTGAGAAATTGGGAGATGGGAGACACTGTTGGGCATGCTGAGTCACTCTCTGGGAACCAACTATTTCCAAGTCCCTAAGACAAAGCTAGTCCTCAGTCTGCTTTTTCCAGCATCAAGAAATTGATCCAGGCACAGCCTCAACTGAAGAAAAATGCACATCCAAGCAGAAAAGATACACTCTGAGATGCCTCTTAGAACTTCCCATTCTCTGCATTCTGTGGGAGCAGAGAAAGCATGACTGAAGTTCAAGCCAGGCTACAGTGAAGTTGGGTGACTTGTATTGAAATTCTGGCTGCACTACTGGGTGACCTTGGGCATGCTGCTTAATCTTCCTGAGCACCAGTTTCTGTATCTATAAATAATAGATAATGAAAACCTAATGCCTATATTAACATCTAAGAGAATTCAGTGAGATCAGGTATGCTCAGCACATTTTTGAGCACATAGAAACAGTTAAATTGATTGTAGTTAAGCTTATGAATATTTCTTTCTCTGTTTTTTGGTGAATAGGGGATGGGAAGAGAACAGGGTTTGCAGTTAACACAAATCTTTCCTGGGAATTAGGGCCACGTTAAGAATGTTAAGAAAGGTTCAGAAGGGTTGGAGACCTAAATCTGGCAGTAATATGCTATCTGTCATGGAACAAATTACCTGCTCTCTGAGCTCTGATGTCCTCATCTACAAAATGGGTCATCTATTCCTAATTTACTAAACTCCTAGGGTTGTTGAGATGATCAGTAATCCAGATGAAAAAGAATTTTGAAAAGCATTCACTGTTTGATGAGTAAAAGAGGAATGGCTACTGAAACTGAAAGGACCCCTGGATTATCTAAGCCTTTACTGAAAGTTTTTAAATCCTGAAATACAATATGGGTTCTTATTGATTTGCAGCTTGCATGATTTTGTAAAAATTACAGGAGACAGTAACCCTGGGGAAATAGAAGGACTGAATAGGTGTTGCAAGATACAGGATGGACAAGGTGACAAAAAGCCCATCAGCCTAACAAATTCCTGGGCAACCAATGAGGAGGGCTTGCTATCTGTCTGTGAGCTTAGATGGGGGGCTGCTTGTTTCCCTTTTCATACCCTATGAGCAGCCCTCTGCATCTTAGCCCACCCAAGGAAGATGATGACTCAAATCATTCTGCAGAGACTGGTCCCTCTGCATCTGTTGCCATGATACTGCAGCACAGGCTGACCAATCAGGAAGGAGACCCATATCCAAGCTTCTGTTGCTAAAACTGGAACAGGACATCTTGGCCAATAGGAAGAGCAGCAGAGTGGAGCCACCATGGAAACCTCAGCAGTGAGGTTCCAACTGTGGTTTGTCTCTGTCTCATTTGCAGGGAGTAGGCTGGGTTTTCTGCCCCCTCCCCCCTTTTTTTCAAAGAGCTTCTTGCAGCCCCAGGAAGATATTCAAGAGTCACAGCAGGGGTACATGACAAGAGGCATCTTTGAGGAATCAGAAAGGACTTCAGCTTAGCAGCTAGGTCTTAGACCTAGCTGTGTCTCTGGTCTTAGGCCATCCCCACGCTCTAACTAGCTCATTCTGTCCTAGGAAATGGCTGTATGCTGCAAAACCAAACCAAACCAAACCATCTTTTACATTAAGAAAAGGAACATGAGACTCACCTCCAAAAGGTACACTTCTGTCCTATAGCTTTGTGGCTTTGGCCAAACTGCTTAATCTCTCCTTCTAGGGGAAGGGTAGTGCATAAGATAGAGACAAAACTCATATGCTGCCCCACTCTGTAAATTTAGAAAGGTGGGCAAATGGGGCACTGTATTTCCTTTCAGATTTCACATCCTAGACTTAATGCTTTTTTACCTTCAGGCTCTGGATAAAGTACATCTACAAGAAATAACTTCCCAAGGGGGAGCCCTGTAAATAGTGCCAGTGGACACAAATAAGCCTCAGACCACTTTTGTGGCCTTAACTTGCCAGACTAGGAGAGACATCAATTCCAGAACTCAGGTGCAGAGGGGTGAAGTTGCCCCTTGAAGTCATATAGCTACTTGGATGCAGATTCAAGACAGGAAGCCCTAACTTCCTTTCACCTTCAACATGCAATTTTCTTCTTTTTTCATACTTTTATTGGTACATTGTAATTATACAGAATGGTGGGATTCATTGTTTCGTATTTGTATATGAACACAATATGACAGTATAATTTGGCCAATATCATACTCCGGTATTACACTTTTTCCTTCCCCTCCTCCCTCCTCCTGATCCATTTACTCTACTTATCTCCCTTCTATTTTCATGATATTTTCCCCCTCCCCATCTTCCTTTTTCTTTTTCCTCTCTAGCTTCTATATATAAGAGAAAACATATGACCTTGGACTTTCCAAATATGGCTTATTTAATTTAACATAATATGTTTTCAAGTTCCATCCATTTTCCTGTAAATGACAGTTTCATTTTTGTTTATAGCTGAATAAAACTTCATTATGTATCACATTTTCTTTCTCCATTCATCTATTAACAGACACTTAGGTTGGTTCTATAGTTAGGTTATTTTGAATTCTGCTGCAATGAACATGGGTATGCAGGTATTGCTATAGTATTATGACTTTAATTATTCTGGATAAACACCAAGGAGTGGTATAGCTCAATCATATGGTGGTTCCAGGCTTAGTCTTTTGAGGAACCTTCATGCTGATTTTCATAGTGGTTGTAGTAATTTACAATCCCACAAACAATGTAAGCATGTTCCTTTTTCCTCTGCATTTTCCAGCATTTACTATTATTTGTATTCTTGATGGCTGACATTCTGACTGGAGTGAGACAACATGCAATCTTCTTAAAGCACCATTGGGAAGGCAATCAAGGAGCTGTGCATGCCCATACTCCCAACACCCTTTATTTTGAAAACATGGACATAATAACAACTGCAAGGGAAAATGTGGTTCATCCTTCTCCTATTTCCTTCTGGCTTTTATTCTGTTGCCTGGCAACAGTTCTATTCCAGAAAACTGGATGTCATTCTAAACAACTTTCTCACCCTCATCCTTCCTGGAAAACCTATCACTTGATCATGTCCACTTTATTTCCTAAATGGCCCTTGAGTCCATCCACTCCTCTCCTTTCTATACCACTTCCCCAGTCCAAAGTTCCGTCATTAATTTCCTGGGCAGCTTCATTGGCTTTCCACAGGCTTTTGGCTTTCACACTGGCCCATCCCATCCACTGTTTCTATCTTCCATATCATAGCTAAAACAATCTTTTAAAAATACAAATGTGATCATGTTAACTGCTGTTTGCTTAATGCTTTTTTCTTTGATACTGGGTTGTTTGACCACTAAGCTATACCCCCATCCCTTTTCATTTTTTTAAAATTTTGAGACAGGGTCTCACTAAGTTGTCCAGGCTGGCCTGGAACTTGCAATCCTCCTGTCTTAGGCTCCCAATTGCTGGGATTAGAGGTGTGTGTCATTGTGCCCAGCTTAGAACTTCTAAGGATAAAAGATTAAATCTTTAGCCCAACCAAGAGGTACTTCATCACTAGGCCTACCTTTTGTCCCCAACTTCATCTTGTTCTTGCACATGTTACTTCCTTTCTGCCTGTAATGTTCTTCCCTCTTATTCTAGTTAGTCCTGCTCATCCTTCAGCTCTCAGGTCGATGGTCACTTCCTTGGAAAACCTTTCCTGACATCCATGACCAGGTCAATTTGCCTTTTGGCAGGCTCTCCTAGCACATCTTTCATCTGTAGCACTCATCACAGCCAGTCTTGTACTTATTTGTGTAATTATTTGATTCACAAATTTAATCTCTTCCCTGCTTGATGTTAGCTTCAGGAAGGCAGTGAGTTTGTCTTGTTCTCTGCCTAAAACATGCAGATGGATGGATGGATGGATATGTATATAGATTGCAGGATACTCCTATCTACCCCAGCTGACTTTGATACCCCAGCCCATCTAATGATACCCCATCTCCTTCTAGTCTGTGACTAGCCAGTCTTTTCATGTTCACTCAGTGTATACCAAACACCTCAGATGTGCAAAGAATATGCCCAAATACTGTGGGAATCCAAGGAGAGAGGGATTTCCATGCCCTTGAAACTTAGATAATAATAACAGTAGTTCCAATTAATATTGTGTGCCAGAGACCACTGGATCTCTCCTCCTTTGAAGCTCCTACTCTCTTTTCTCTACTTATTCAGTAGCAGAGACCAGAAGCCTAGCAGTGTTTCAAGGTTCAGTTGACGTTTTGCCTCTCCCAGGAATTTGTCCCTGATCAGTGAGTCCATGCCTGATCACCCATCCTCAGAACTTCCCCAGTGCATAGGTCTGGGGCAGTCTTGCTGGCCATTTATTATAAACTGCTTCATGTTATCCTTTCTCTCTTGCTCTGCATCAAATTATCAGGAAGCTCCCTGGGGACTGTTAGGAGGATTCACATCTCACAGAATGTCAGTTAGTAGGGTGGGTATTGCACACATACTGCCTCTTTTATTCCTCACAGGACCCAGAAGGAGACATGATTGCACCCATTTTGAATAGCAGACAATCGATTTGCCCCAGATCCCATAAACAATATATGGTAAAACTGGTGCTGAAATGTAGGTCTGTTTGAATCCAAAGTCAAGATAGATCCTTAACTAGTATCCCAGGCCCAGATATCCTAATAGCCTGCTTATGTCTCCTTCACCTCTGCCTGAACACTGGCGGGAGTAGGACAGCCCATGCTCCTGCTGATTACCTGCCTATCAAAGGCTTTATTCTAAACCAGTTGAAATGTGTCTATCTGAAATTGCTACCCCGTGACCCTGATTCTGCCCCTGGTGATAACCAGAGCAAGTGTGTTCCCTCTTCCACATGGCAGCCTGTCAATAATTCACAGCCAGTTCTCATGTGTCCCTTGCATCTTATCCTCTCCATGGGGGCGGGAGAGAACATTCACTAGGAACTAGCAAACCTGGATTCTTATCCTGGCCCAGCCACTGTCTATAGTCAGTAAATTTCAAAAGAAAATTAAGTAGGTGATTTTGATAAGCAAGGACATAAAAGTCACCAACTCCTCTCACCCTGGTTTCATAAAAGAAAGGGCAGGCTGACACAGAAAAAAAGTAGGGCAGACAATCTCAGAATTAATTTAGCTTTATGAAAACTCCCTATATTGTTCCTGTTGTTCTCATTTCGCCATGTCCTGATGTTGACTCTGTGGGGGACTGGCCCAGGCCTGCAAGGACCTGTGCTCTAACCCATTAAAGAAAACACTGTCATCCAGAAAAAAAACAGAACAGAGCACTCCAGTGTCAGAACACGGTGGTTACCCTGTTTCAAGAGGGAAGGAAAAGCTGAAAGTGTCTAACACTCTGAGACAGTGAGACAGCCGAGCACAGGAAGCAAGACAGACTTCTCCATTGTGTTGTGGCTTCATGTCCAGTTTCTGTCTCGGCATAGAGGAGCAAAGTTATTCCTTACTCTTGTAACTTAATGGGTGCCCTGTGACCACTAGAAGCCACTTCTCTAGCAAGTGGAACCTATGGAAAGAGGAGGGCTTTATGGGATCCATGACAGTATACTAGTGGGTATGCAGAGGCAGAACTTTTCTTTTGGGGCAGTTCTGAGCATGGGCTTTCTCACTACTCATTCATTCATTAGATATTTATTAAATAATTGTGATATGCAAAATAATGTACTAGCATTGGGAGTACAAAGGTGAGCAAAGGATGATTTGGTCTCTGTTCTTATGGAACGTAGAATCTATTAGGAAGAACAGATTTAATCCAAAGGGAAGGAATATATGTAAACTCACTTCTATGATTAAGTGCTACTACAGAGGCACAGGACACTCCAGAGTGTGAAATATGGGCAACCCCCCAATGTGATGGTCATTGGAAGGCTCAGACACTAATTACGAAGTTGAGATGGGAAGGAAGAGCAGACATAAAGCAGATGAAGAGAGGGAAAGCATAGTCCAGGCAGAGTGCTTGGTGTGACTGAGCACAAATCATGCGAAGAACTGCAATGAGTTCAGTATGACTGCAAGAAGGAAGGGCCTGCAAGATAAGACTGGGGAAGTCAGTGAGGGCTCACAAAGTATTTAAAGGGTTTTTGTCCTTTCTTTAGGTGGAACAGGAAGCCGCTGAAGGGTACTGAGCATGAAAAATGGTTTGGTATAGCATATTATTATTTGAAGGTGGAGAGGAAAACCCAGTTGCTTCTTCAAGGAGTTAAACTCATGACAACAAGGGTAGTGGCAATAATAATGGTGATTTAAAAAATAGAGCCAATGTTACTGAACATCATGTACTGTTTTAAGTATTCTTTGTACATTCCTTCATTTAATCCTCATGTCAACACTATGAGGTAGACAGTTATTATCTCTACTTTATAGCTGAAAAAACTGAGGCACAGAGAGATTAACAAACTTGCCCAAAGTCACACAGCTAAACTAGTAGGTGGTAGAGCTGCCAGACAAGCGAGCGAACTCTTAGTATTTAAAGAAAATACTCTCCTTCTACTTCTTCTTGTTTTTGCAGTGCTAGAGATTGAATCCAGGGCCTCAGACAGGCAATTACTCTACCACTGAGCTACATCTCCAGCCCAAGAAATTACTTCCTTAAAGAATTCACAGGACAGGAAAATGCTTCCCTATTAGAGAGTATGGGTACAACAGTCTGGAATAAAATTGTCCTATAATTTAGGCCTTTAATCCTTGAGGTTTGTTCTATGAATGAGCACTTATTGAGCATCTATCACATGCTAGGCACACTGTGTAAGTAATGAGGATGTGGCAGGACAAAAACAACAACAACAAAAAAATCCAAACACACACAACAACAACAAAACAGTCCCAGAACTTATATTTTAGTGAGGGGAAAAGATAACGCCCAGGTAGAGAATGCAGATAATTTCAATAACAGTAAGATCTATGACCAAGAGACAACAGGGTTGTATGGCAGCCAGGGACAGGCAGAAGGTGGTGACCATTCAATAAAGATATCAGGGAAGGCCTTTCTGATATGGAAACAAATGATGCCAACAATGAGGAACCAACCCAGGCATAGTCTTTGGAAGAGGCTTCTAAGAAGAGAGGAGGTCCTTGGGAAAGGTCCCAAGGCAAGGGCAACCTTGTATTCAGGGAACAGAAAGAGGAGACACTGCATCATTCTGAGTGAGTAAGAGGAAACTAGAATGGAGATGATAACAGAGACAAACTTCTATAAACCCCGGCCCCATGGGTCCTGGCAAGCCCTGACCAGGAATTGGGATTTTATCATGAATCATGAAAGTCACTGATGGGTTTTCAAGCAGGGGAATAACAAAAGCATAGCATATGTTTTTTTGGTTGGTTAGTTGGTTTGGTGCCAGGGTTCCAACTCAGAGCCTTGTACATGCTAAGCACATACTCCATTTCTCAGCTATATACTCAGTCCTGATATATGTTTAAAAAAGGACACACTGGTTGTTGTGAGGAGAGTAGATTTTGAAGAGAAAAAAGGATACAGGAGGACCATTTTGGTTGTGCTGCATTTGATGAAGGAGGACATAGGGAGAAGGGTTGGATTACAATGTTTTTTTTTTAATAGATCAGATGTGGGGGTTGAGAGAAAAGGAAATATAGGATAATTCCAAGGTTTTCCACCTGAATAACTAGGTAGATGATGGTACAGTTACTAAATTAGGAAAGACTGTGGGAGGAACAGGTTTGAATGGGAGCTGAGAGTGGGTGCAGAGCTAAATCAAGAGTCGTGTTATAGATATAAGTTTGTTATTTCTTTTAGATCTCTAATCAGAAGCCAAGAAGGCAGTGTGGATGGAGTTCCGAGGTGAGGTCAGTGTTAAAGATTTTAAGTTGAAACTCAGGGGCATTAGATGGTAAGTAGAATCACAGGACTGAGCTGGGTGTGGTGGCATACTCCTGTAATCCCAGGGACTCTAGAGGCTGAGGCAGGAGGACCGCAAATTTGAGGCTGACCTGGGCAACTTAGAAAGCCTCTGTTTCAAAATTTAAAAATAATTTAAAAGGGCTGGGAGTGTGTGTAAAAGCTAGCCAGTAATACCCGTCATGAAGGATTGATGCTAGAACTACACCTAGTGCAAGCAAAGTATCCTGCACCTCTTTAGGTGTGATCTATGCATGTGACCTCTCTGCAGGAGACAGAATCCAAAGTGTCTCTACCCTTACAGAATAATGCATTCTTGCTGCTGGTCATCTCTAGCCTCCAGGTCTCCAGTATCCTGCCCAGCACACGCTACCCAACTAAAAATGGGAATTACGATCTGCAAAGACTGACTAGGTAGGTCATCGAGGTGGAATTCTGAGGATCTGTGAAGGCAGGAGTGTCCTGGGAGGAGGGGAAGAAGTCAAACAGCTTCTAAGGCCGACCGAAGCTGCAGACTTGAACCTTTTCCCAGTGTGCATTAACTTGACTGGCAAAGGCAGTGAAATGACAGCAGGGAAATGCTTCAGCAGAGAGCAAGTTGGAACTTGGGCCAATGTGTTCAACTCCTGGCTCCTCATTGTATCTCCTAGAAACAGCCCTGGGAAGAAGAAAGAAATTGCAGCAGACACCCATTGAAGGGTGGTTGGACAGGCAATGTGGAATCTCAGCCTGCCTTTATCACAAAAGTTAGCCTAACATCTGTACTTATTGGGCACCTTCAACATGGTAGGCACTGTGTTAAGTGCTTTTTATAAAAAGACTCTTCAATAACTAAGCACAGATTGAGAACATATTGATACTGAAAAGACAAGGAACAGGCCAAGAGAAGAGGAATGCTTGCCCAAGGTCATCCAGCTTCCTTTTCTTTCATACACAAAAGAGAAGGGAGTCCTTCTGTGCCCTACATGTGCCCTACCCAACTAATAATGGGAATTACAAGTCTGCAAAGACTTAGAGTGGGTGCAGAGATGGTAAGTAGCACCCACTTGGTCTTGGTCTCTTCTTCCTTATTCAGCCACACTGGCCCCTTCCTCTCCTTTTGGATACACCTTTCCATCTCACAATCTCAGGGTCCTCACAGTCTTGAATTTCTCTGCCCTTCAATGTCTCTGCCCTTTGCCAGTTCTGCCATTCTTTGGGTCATCATCAAAATGTCCAGAAGGCTTCCCTGAGCCCCAGAACAGGTTGGAGTTCCCATTGTGCCTCTCATAGTAGCCTCCCCTGTGCCTTTAGAACACTTCCTAATTATAATTATACTTATTTCACATCCATACTAATCACTGTTTGTGTAATTTAAAAAATATATTTCTCTCTCCTATATCCACAGTACCTGGTGCATAGATGGTTGTTAATACTCATAATACTCCAGGGCTCCAGTATCCTGCCCAGCACATACTATACAACTAATAACGGGAATTACGAGTCTGATGAGAGAAAGAGCATTAACACATGAATACTGAGTCAATACACCCAAATAAATCTCCCTTAAAGATGGGTGAATTGCATTTTAGCCAAGACACAGAGACTTGTATAAGGGATAATGGCCCTTAAAATATAAATCATAAAACCTGACTTAAACAGTATTCTCCAATCACTGTGTTACTGCAAAAAAGCAGGCAGGCTTAATGTAATCCCAAGATGTGCATGGAGGGAGGTGGATATCCAGTTCCCTACATGTACCGGCTTCTCTTTGTCATCCACCCAATCTGGCTCCCAGTGGTGGCAGTCACTTTCCTTGTTCCTGCAGAAGAGAAATATCACAGAGGTGGTCAGACTTGCCTCTTGTCTCTCAAGGGAAACTGTTTCGTCTTTCACTTCTGCTTTGGAGTAGAACATATCCTGTATGTCAGATGATCTAAGGAGCACTCCTGTCCTCCCAGTGCCAACCACTCACAGACGCCAATGTGGTGACCAGGAACAGAACATTGGTTTCATTATAATATAGGGAGCCCAGGTCCCAAGCCTGTCCTCCCTCATTCCCAGCAGACTGCCCTATCATTGAAGCCAATTTACTGCTTCTGTCTCCCATACCCTGTGTCATTCTCTCTAAAGGGGAGAGCCTTGAGGTTGAAGAATCCAGGTAGATTCAATCCCTCCTGTGCCATGTGAGCTCATTAAATCTGGGTGGTTTCCTTCACTACCCTGAGACTTAGTTTCTTCTCTGCGATGTGAAGGACTGATACACATCCACTTCTCATAGGGCTGTCCTCTGGCTCTAGGACATGGGCCACACACTTGTTTATATTCAATGTACAAGTCAATTCTTGCTGTTATCTTTCTACTGCTTTCTATCTATCCTTTCTCAAGCATTCAACTAGCTGTGGGGTGCCAGATTCTCCATGCACCTGTCAAGAACATTCAAAATGGAACATTTGGCCTCTAATGAGGGGAGTGTAAATAGTGATGCCTTAAAATTACTCTACTGGGGATGTAGCTCAATGGTAGAGCACTTGCTTAGCAATGCATGAGGCTCTGGGTCTGATCTCCAGCACTGCAAGATAATAATAATAAAATGAAACTAAAATTACTGAGCACTTTGCACTACCCAGATACCTTCACAAGGTTAGCTGCGTCAGATCCTCACTATGACCCCCTGAAGGAAGCCTGAGAAATACCACCATCATCTATACCCCAAAGTCAAGGTCCAGTGAAGTGAATGGACTTGCTCAGGATCACATTGGTAGCTCTACTAATCTCAGATTAGAAAAAAAATGACTCTACTTCATGATATAAGTTTGTTATTCCTTTTAGATCTCTGATCAGAAGCCAAGAAGGCAGTGGATGGAGTTCAGAGGTGAGGACAGTTGATACTCAGGGGCATGTAGTTGGTAAGTAGAATCACAGGACTAAGCTGGGCGTGGTGGCATACTCCTGTAATCCCAGGGACTCTAGAGGTCGAGGCTCAATTCTCTCAATATTTTCACATCCCTGATCACCCTGGTTCTCCCACAAACCCTCTTGAGTTACACAATGAAGACTCAAATGGTTCCCATTTTGTCAATATGGAGACTGATGTGTGTTGGGGTAGTTTCAGGAGCTTGTGCAGGGTCATATGACAAAGAAACAGGAAGCTGAACCTGGGAGCAGGGTTTCTGGATCTCTGAAGAGAAAGGGGGTCATGAAAGAGGATCATTTCCCTGTTTGCCCTATCTGAGATGCCAGCTACTGCCTCTGAGTATGGATGTGTTTAGAGCCCATTGTTTCATCCACATCCAGGGCCAGGAAGAGCAAGCCTGACAGGTGAGCGAGGCGCCACCTGGCGTGACCCCAGAAGACAGGCCCAATCAGTATTTCCAGACAATGGGCCATTTGTCACTGCAGGTTGTACCCAGGGACTTGACAACACTAACTTCCCTCTAGAAATCAGTTGTTCTAAGTATAATCGGAGTGGCACATGTTTGGAGAACTCTCCCCCCCAGTTTTCTCTGATTTCAGTGTTCATTCCCCTTCTCTTAAGTAACCCGATGCCAATGCCCTCCAGTCCTCAAGCATCCTCTCCCTCCCCTACATCTTCCTTTCCAGCTGGGAGAGCTGTGAATCTAGCCCACTATCGTTTTCTTCACTTTCCCCTAACTCCCCTGCACAAAAGTAGGCTCTCTCCTTTAGTCCTGCAGTCACTTACCTTCTGCCAGTACCGACCTCTCTGATAGCACCATGGTTGTCTGTTTCCCTCCACTGGGAATTCAACCAATTTTGAAAGAGCACCTACTTTGAGATGGGCACTTTTAGTGCAGGATACAAAGAAGAGAGCCATTTTGGTCCTAGAAGAGCTTTGGAAGGACAAACTGTAAGAACAAGACAGTATGTGAACACTAAATACCACCAGGAATCTAAACCTGGTTCTGTTCATAACTTGCTGTGTGGCTCTAAGCAGGTCTCTTTGTCACTTTGGCCCTGAAACCTAGCAAGAGACACATCTGTAGACTGGAGATGGGGATGCCATCAAGAGAGGGTTCAGAGCAAAGTGGCAAGTTCCTCTTCTTCCAAAGTCATAGCAAGGAGAGTCCCCCCCAATTGGATGTTTTACCAGATCACAGTCTACTTCTTAGTGTCTAACCCAACACTTGATGTTTAAAGCTAACAAATTCTTTGTTGTAGGGATTGTTGTGTGCATAGGGGGTGTTTAGAAGTACCTGCTAGATGCTAGTACCACTCCCTGCAGTTGTGACAGCCAAAGTGTCTCCAGACATTACCAAATGTCCCCTGGCAGGCAAAATCACCCTCAGTTGAGAACCCTTGGCTAGCTTCTGGTTCTCTGGCATTTTATCCAGAGTCTTAGAACAGGAGTCAGGTGGTTTTTGTTTTGTTTGACTTCTAAGAGACTGCATCTCTCCATGTTTCCCAGGTTGGCCCTGAACTCCTGGGTCAAGTGCTACTCCTTCAGCCTCCCAATAGCTGGAACTACTGATGGCACCATTGAACATGGCTAGGTCAAGGTTTTTTGAGACAGCACTGAGATAAAAGTTTTTCAGATTTGCCTTTGACAGAGCCCCTGCTAAGCACCCACTCAATATGGTCCATTCTTAATGGTTTAAGGAGTTGTAGGACATTTCACCTTGAAAACAGACTACTTTCCCAAGACAGCACCTGATCATGACTACAATATGCTTTCATACTGTAGGGAGGATGAAAAGGATCCAGAGCATGAGCTACTAGAACTGGACAAATGTCAAAGGCATTAGGAAAATGTCTTTCAGGATGCCATGGGTTTCAAAACAATTTTTTTTTCTCTCTTTAGAATTTGAGGAATATTGGGGGGTTGGGGCTAGGAATTGAGTCTGGATAAGCAATCTGGTATAATTCAAAGAGCACAGAGAGGGAGATGAGAGACTCAGTTCCAGTTGTAACCACCATAAACTTCCCAAGGGATCTTGTTTTAGTGAGCTTTTTCACTGCTCTAACTAAAGAACCTCACAAGAACAATTAGAGGAAAAGTTTATTTTAGGGCTCACTGTTTCCAAAGATTTCAGTCCAGAGGTGTCTGGCTACATTGTTCAGAGCTTGAGGTGAGGGTGAACAGCATGGCAGGAGAGGGTGGGAGAGGAAAGTGGTTCAAAACATCACACCAGGAAGCAGAGAGAGGCTCCACTCACCACATATAAAGTATATACCCAAAGCCACACCCCTAACGCCCACCTCCTCCAACCACATCCTACCTGCATTCAGTTACCACTCAGTTAATCCCCATCAGGGGATTAATTCATTGATAGGGTCAAGGCTTTCATAACCCAATCATTTCACTGCTGAGTGATCTTGCATTGTCTCTCACATGAGCTTTTGGGGGACACCTAATATCTAAACCATAACAAACCTGAATTCACTCTCGCAGTCAGTCTTCCTGTTGGTTAAAGAGGACATAAGTCTGTAATCTTGTGGTCTCTAAGGTTTCCCCCAGACAAGTTCAGGTAAAAGTTCCAAGGCTAAAAGAGAAAGGGGTTTAGGGAAGATTGACTCTTCATGAACCCCCCCCTCCCCGCATTACTGTGTTTCTTCTTGGAAGGTCTATGTTCTGATTCAGTGAGGAAACAGGAATCTTATCACAGCCACAGAATCAGATGGAGGTCAAATCTGAAGGTTGGTAGGACTGAGTTCTTGGCATTTGCTCTGCTACAAACAGATATTATAACTTAAGCATTTTAGGCTAGGTTTAGGGCAAGTATGTGGCCATGGCCTGAACACCAGGAGTTGCCTGAAGCATGTGCCAAGCTGAAACCAGCACTTACAAGTCAAAGGGAAGAACTAAATAAAGCCTTCCAGATAGGAGCCTGTGGGAGGGGAAAGATGACTGGCCCCTGAATGAAGTTACGGCCCAATCCCTGCCAATAATCTGTATATGAGGCCATGTCCAGATATTATACAGCATCTGTGCTCCCAGAGAACTGCAAGATACATATAATTATAATCATCTGAGAACAAAGGCCCCGAGCCTAGGCCCTGGGACATAGCAGCAGATGGTAGTTCACTGACTTAACATCACTAGGAGGTAAAAGGGGCAGCACGGTGAGCAAGCCCTAGGCTCTTTGGTCTCACAAAGCTGACTTGCAGCCCAGCTGTTTGTTAGCTGTATCATCCTGGTTCCACTTCCTGAGGCCTCTGCCTCCCATCTGCTATGTTGATAAGATTATGTAAAGTATGACACATTACCCAGACAGAGCAAAACTATCAAAAAATGAAGTGACCATTGTTATTGCATGTATCTGAAGTTTTGTGAGTAAATAGAGAGGCCTGTAAATTGGCTTCTGTTTAGCTTTCTCTCCCACTATTTTCTATCAGTTCCAATAAAGCCTCAGAAATTTGCTTAGTGTGTCAGGCATATAACATATATTTAATACCCAAAGTGTCTTTTTTTGGTGGAACTGGGGATGGAAACCAGGATATTATGCATGGTAGGCTAGCACCCTACCACTAAGCTTCAACCTCAGCTTCTGTTTTAATTATTTAATTATTATGGGTCTCTTCTTACAAATGAGATGCAGGTTTATGTACCTATCCATCATAGTACAGTTGGCCCTCTGTATCACTGGGGTCCACATCCTTGGATCCAACCAACCTAGATTGACAGTATTTGGGAAATTTTTTTTGGGTACTGAACAGCTATTCATATTCTTTTTCTATTGTCATTATTCCCTAACCAATATACATAACAACTATTTATATAACATTATCATTTTATTAGCTGTTATGAGTAATATAATGATTTAAGTATGTTGAGAAAACATGCATAGGTTACAGGCAAATACCACGAGTGTGTAGATCTGTGGTTTTTGGGATCCTTAGGGGATATAGAACTTCATTAGCTGACTGTACTTACCAGTACAGTACTTAGCAGGTCCTGGCCAGCCTCTGGCAGTCCCGAGCCTTCAGAAGTCCTTATATATCTGTTTCCACTCTCACTGCAGGAGGTTGTATCTGGTCTGTTGTCAGATTGGGGGATCGCATTAAAGTCCTTCTTACAGTTCATGTGACCCTCCTATGTACCTTATGAGTGGTCCTGTCATGTGCACGTGCTCCTTTGACTTCACTGACTTACTCAATTTACGTTGATTGAAGTATATGTGAGAAGGTATAGTGCAAGGGGCTAGCCAGAGACTGGAGGCCTGGTAACTGCCTTCAGGAATTCCCAGACTAGTGACTTGAAACAGGCAGCAGATAAATACAGTGTCACAGCACAGAAGACCAACAATAGGAGGCGTCCGTGTGTGGTGTATATGTGTGTGTGTGTGTGTGCGCGCACGCGTATGTACATGAGTTGAGGAAACGGGTCAGACCACATCATCTCTTTTTATCAGATGAGGAAATAGACTCAAGAGATAGGCCATCCCAAATTTTCACAGCTAACAAATGTTAGGGTTAGAATTTAAACCCTGCTCTTGGTCTTGATCCTATTGCTCTTCCCCCTATACCAAGGCATGGCTTGGTGGACTTTTTGATTCACACATCACTTTTTGATTCACTTTTTTTTTTTTTGGTACCGGGGATTGAACCTAGGGGTGCTTAACCATTGAGCCATGTTCCTAGCTCTTTAGCTCTTTTTAATATTTTATTTAGAGATAGGGTCTCGTTGAGTTGCAATTGCTAAGTTGTTCAGGCTGGCACTGAACTCTCAATCCTCCTGCCTCAGCCTCCCAAGCTGCTGGAGTTTGTGTTCTATTGCTGTAACAAAATACCTGAGACAAGGTCATAATATAACGAATAGAAGTTTATTTGGCTCCTGTTTCTGGAGGCTGAGATGTCCAAGAACATGGCATGCAATTTGTGAGGGCATTCTTGCTGCATTACAACAGGGCAAAGAGCATTACCACATGGCAAGACAGAACAAGCATGCTCTCCAGAGTCTGACTTGCTTATCCTACAAAGTCACCAATGCCATCTTTGGGACCTCACCCTCATGATCTCATTTAATCCTTACATCCCTAAGGCCCTACCTCCCAAATACTACAAATATGAGTTTAAGGATTAAGTTTCAAACACATAAAATTCTGGGGGGGGGATATATTCAAATCATATCACTGTTTAGCCAAATCATCCATTCCCTGAGGCTGAGTTCTACACTCAGTTTGGGTCCAGCTCTGACAGAGATGTGACCCAGCATTCTAACTTACCAGCTGCCCGTTATTCTCCCAGATTACTCTCTGGTCCTTGTTCAGCCGGGTCATTTCTGGAAGAGTAGTAAGTAGTAAGTGAGGTCAAACATTGGCCTTACACACTGGACACTGAGGAACACCAATGACCATGTTATATGGTATGAATAGCAGGCAGTGTCTGTGCCAGCCCTATCATTCAGGAGGCTGACTTGAGAGCATGGTGAAGACTCCTGTCAGGAATGTGAGAACAGCTACCAGAGAGTAAATAACTGTTACTATCTCTTATTAGTATATTCTTTCATATACATCTGCTTTGGATCCTCCAATTACCCCAGGATAGAGTTTCCTATTTTATAGATGAAAAGACTGAAACTTAGAAAGGAGCAATGGTTTTTCTGAGGGAAGGGATGGTAAAAAGACTGCAAGCCAGGAATCAACCATTATATATTCATATATATATATATATATATATATATATATATATATATATATATATATATTTAGTTGTCAAAGGATCTTTATTTACTTATATGTGGTGCTGAGAATTGAACCCTGTGCCTCACACATGCCAGGCCAGTGCTCTACCACTGAGCCATGACCCAAGACTATATTCATATATATTAACAAAACTACTCCTTTGAAGTCTCTATGTGCAGCATCAATAGCTGCATCTTAGGAGTTGTAAAAAAAGTTCAGATGAATTTTGTGTGCAAAGGATCTGAGTTGGTAAAGTCTGTTAAGTTCTAGGGACTGAACAATAGCAAGGGTGGATACAGAAAGAGCTCATAGGACCCGGTTGCACAGGGTATGTGGGCTGCATCTTAAGTTCTTGTTTTTAGCAGTGGTTAGGGATCAAACCCAGGGACTCAAGCATGCTGGGCAAGAACTTAGTACAACTGTAGCCCCGAATCTAAGATTTTTGAAGTTCATGTCATTAAAGAATCCTAAATAAGCGGCAGGCAAAATTGGAGTAGTTTTTTAAAAATATGCCCCCAATTTCCTAGTGAACGTGACCTGAAGTGAAAGTAGAGGCAAAGGAAGGCTGGACTTTGGAGTGGTAACACAAGGCCTGGGAGAAGTGGATAGATTTGCAAGGTACTGAGGAGGTAAATCAACAGGGCATGCGTTTAACTCCAGGTGAAGAGAGGAAGAGGGAGAAGTGTTTGTAAATGCAACCATCTCCCCTCTGGCCTGTGACCCTCATCACCTGAGCAGATTAGTGCAGAGTGCTGATGTTGAGGCATCATGCTGAGTCATGTTCTATTAAAACAGTGGGACCTAAACCAAAGTTGAGTTAAACAGAGGCTTTCCTTAATCATTTTTCAGAATGTTATGATGTCTGCATTAAAGAACTGGGCTCACTCATTTGGCAAGATCTACAGCACAAGCCTATGGTAAGTTACCTAGTGTGTTGTACTTTCTTCTCACTAGTCCTGACTGGAAGAAGCCTTGCTCCTGCTTGAGGGCCTGTGAAATCAAATCTCTGTAAGCTCACAGCCACTCTCAAAGTCAGTACATTCTGAAGTCTTCATGATCTACATCTATTGCATTGACCTGGAATGATGCCCAGCCCAGAGTGGGACTGCTGTGGTTGGGAATGAGTTTGGGGACAGAGGCTGTAAGTGAAGCTTTATTAGCTTCTAATAAGTTCAGGTATATACAGTTTGTATGAGTCTATGTTACATTATTTCACTTAATTCTATTCATACTGCACACACTCCTGGACATGAAGCAGCAGATTCTGCTCTTATTACTCCACAGACAGTGGAGAAAAAGGATGCTGACAGGAGCCATTCCTTCTCCAAAGACATTCATGGGGGCTGCCTGCCCCCTTTCCCAGACACTGAAGCCCTCCCACAGAAAATCTGTGCCTCCCACCTGCTCTGGGCACTTGCTGACAGAATCTGGGTGATGGTAGCAGCAGCAGCTGCTTCCCAAGTCTTTCTCCTGAGTAGAATAGAATACTTGTGGGAGGGCCAAAAAGAAGCAAGGGCTCCCACTAACTAGCAGAGGCAAACTGATAACCTGATCCTTAGAGCCTGACAGGAATCCTCTGCCCTTGAGTGGCCCGGATTCTTTTGGGCCGAGTGGCCTGGATTCATGGGGCACTGGTGTGCATCTTGTTCAGGCAACTTGTTCATAACATAACCAGCCAGTTATTGCAGTTGGTGCAGAAGTCAGTGAACTTCTTCAGTAGCTTAGCAGCAAACTTCTTGGTCCCTGTGGGGCAAAAACAATTTGTCTTGGTGAGCATCGTTCTGTAGTTCCAGCTGTAACTGACCTATCCGCATGGAACATGTTCTGGTTGGTGCAGATGGTGAAGTCCCACCACTGCAGCTCAACAAAGCAACCTACGTTTGGAGTAGGGCAGCTGCAGAAACGGTGTTCCTAAAGGGAAAGGACACTAGTAGGGCACCTGCAGATGGCTGAGGTGCTTCTTCCACCACAGAATTGGTGTAGGAGAAGAGACTTCTGTGAAGAGGCCCAGGCACCCAAGGGCTCATGCACCTGCCTCAGGGTCCCACCTAATCAACTTTTTATCCATAGTTCCTCACCTGTAACATGGGTGTCCTAAGGCTTGTTCTCAGCAGAAAGTTAAAAGCAGAGGTAGAATATTTATCTTGTCCTAAAGGAAGGACAGAAAGGCACATATTATAGGCTAATCAGACTCTCTGCTTGAGATAAGGAATCTGGAATGATCTCATTTAAGATGACTCTGCAGACTGCTTATTTTTGTCCTCTACCCTCTCTAACCTTTGCGTCTTCTGACACTGTGATTCTCCTGCTCACCACCTTTCATCTCCCAGGTCCTCCGTGTCACTTCAGTGAATGAAAGTCCTCCTACCTGCTCTATTCTTCATCCAGCCAAATCTCCCTTGCCATATTCCCCAGATGCCCCAACAGCACTCCCTACTGTGCATTCTCCCCTGTGTCACCCCAGGCCTTCCCTCTGCCTCTTGCTGGAATCTATCCACCCACATACATTCCTCATCTTAATTTACCTAACTACACCTCTCTCCCTTTTCCCACTGTTCTCAGGCTAACATGTAGAAGTTTCTCAATAAAGGCCTTGAACTGAAATGAAATGAAGTATCTTAATTGAAATCCTTTCTTTAAAAGTGAGGAAGAACAACTTGAGGCTATCAGTTTTGCTGTATTCTGGAAATGGGCAAGAGGAGCCATTATTCATCTGTGACTTGTTCTGTTCTCCTGCTCATCTATGGCTTGTACTATTCCTGGTTCTTCTATTTCCATAAAGCACATTTATTATAGACCTACCTGCTAAGAGCTGTAAAAAGGACGTGCTAACAGATGTGGCTCCTGCCCTCTAAGTCTGAGGAGTTTATGTAACAAAGGCAGTGATGTAGGCAGAGCTAAAGGAGGTAAACTGCCTATCTCCTACCCTGGGCTGAGCTCCCCAAGAGGGGGTGTGTTGTAGCCTCTATCCAAGCTGCTGGCATTACTCTGATATTCTATAAGAATTTACCAAAGAACACATGAAGTCAAAAGTGCAAATTAAATGGATAGGCAAATGTGCACTGCAAACTTCTTCATCTACAGGCTGCTTCCATTATTATAGGAATGGTCTGGATTTTGTCTCTGCTTTCTGTCTACTTTCCAGTCAAGCTTACTGATTTACTCAGCATGGATCAGCCTCACCAGGGTATTCTTCCCCCATTTCTTTGTTAGATTATCAGGAACATCTTTTATTTTAAACAAACAAACAAACAACAACATAATTTAATCACATTACTTTCTGTCTCCCTTTCCACTTGAGAAAAATGCAATTCAGGATTGCAATGAAGGCCAGGGGCTCCTGCCAGGGAAGAGGCTATAGCAATCAAACATAACTACCCAGATAAAGATGAAGGAGCTGGGAGTCACAGCAGAGGGAATCCACGGAAGATGGACACTTCTACTTTGTCTGTGGTGGACCTGTGTATGAGGAGCTTATATAAGGAAGTCAGTGATGTAGGCAGTCTACATCCTCAGATCTGTGGATGGGCTGATGAGTCATTTCAGAGCCACATTCCCACTAAGAGTTGCACTCCATGCAAAACTGGCAAGAAAAACAGCTACTCTGGGCAAGGCACTGTACTAAGCATTGTAGAATGAAACAAAAAAAAATGAGAAAAATGTATCTCTTTGCCCTCTAGGAGCCTCAAGTCAGTGTAATAGATTAAGAGAATGCCTGGGAGAAATGGAAGCAGAAATGCAGAGGGGAGGAACCTGGTGAGGGAAGATTCTGACAGGTGTTGAAGGAACAGGGGCTCGGTTACAAGGTGCAAGGTGACACCCAGTAGAGTGGTACAGTAATACAAGGAACTTGGAAGACACATGGGGAAATCAGAGGTGGGACAATGAAGATGAAGAGTAAAGGGCAACAATTTAGAGAAAATATGACCAGAATCTGGGCTGAGGGAGACCCAGAAGAGAATATTGTGAAGATGGGGGGGGGAGGGAGGCAGATTTGGCACACAGAGGTCACATCTCAGAGATATCGTCCGTGTAGTGCAATGATGAGGCACCAGTCAAGCTGCTTACAAACTCTTCAATGAGCTGGGGTCTTCCTAATGACTGATGTTCTCTGCGGTCTCACAGGTGGGCCCAATAATTTTGTTCAGGGAATGAAAATGAAGGCTCTGAATTCCAGAACTTGCTATGGAACTTCCACAGCTCAAGCAGATGCTGGTGGAAGGGAGGAGGGGCCAGGCCTGTCTGCTTCCCAATTCAAGTTCCTTTTCCACTGACCACTATGCTCCTTCTGCTCTGCCCCAAATCTATACCCTCTTATGGGAAGGTGGAAGTCAGGGAAACATTCATCCCACAGTCTTTTCTAAGTACCTGAACTAGGTCTAGACATTCTAGTCAGAATATGGTCTAAAGCATGCCAGAGCCAAGGTTTAGACTGAGGCTGAGGCTGAAGAGTCTGGATTTCATTGAGTGGCTGTGTGAGTGCGGGGGTGTGGGTAAGGGGTGACAACAGTTGAAGATATCTGAACAAGATGATATGACATTGATGAAGTTATAGCAAGAAGGCTACTAAAGCAAGAATAGGAGGCTTTGTTTTCACCATGATTAATATGAAGTAGCAACTGGATACTGACTTGGTGAAACCTGGAGACAGTGTGGTTTGCTGGTCTGGTCTGTGGGAGACAGCTGAGTTTAGGGAAGGCTTTCCCTGGGACACACATTAGGTGTCAAGAAGTAACTTCAAGTTCATCTATTGCTTTTTAACCATTCAGTGTCTTTTCAATATGGTTGAAGGTCTCATGATAAAATTTACAAATTTTCATTTCACATTATCTTCTGGATAGTTTGGCTCAGGCTCTTGTTGGAGGCTAAGGAGAGAGCTCTAAAATCTTCCCTCAATGGGAAGAAGGCAATGAGGTCTGAATAACAACTACAGAATCTGGCAGAAACCAAGGCAAAGAATCCTGTTGGAGATAAGCAGCTAATTTATCATCAGTGGAAGAGATCCTTTCCCCAGGAACAAAACAAATAGGGTTTCACTTTGTTAGCAGCTATTCCTATCCAATAAACAATGATTCCTTCCTACTATTACTTCTTGCTAACAAATCTGTGTGCAATGACTTCCTGAAAAAAGGTACATTTCAATCCCAAAGTTTCTGATTCTAAGCCTGAAAGGAAAAAAAAAATCTTGTGATCATAAGGTTTGTAATTCTGCCTGAACCTAGGCTTCTGCACCCCTCACTACTCTTGGCAATTATTTTTCACTGAGCATATACTCTCCTTTCCCACATAACCTGCTTGGGGAAAGAGCAGCCTCCATCCCAAGGTCATTGAAAGGACAGAAGTGTGTTCATCGTCCCTTCCCTTAAGCTATAGCAGGGTCTAGATATGCAATGAGTCCTCAGGAGCCAATGTGAGCTGCCAGAATTCAATATAAGACTAACTGTAATGTTATTCTATGCCAAAAACTGAAAGGTGCATATTAAAGTACAAATACAAACCTTAAATGCTTCTAAGGAACGACAACAACAACAATAACAACTATGCATGTTTTTATATTATCAATCTTTCATTTCCCTATAGGGAAAAATATTATAAGCTTCACTTTAGGGATAGGGAAATTGAAACAATTTACTTGTTTCAATTTCAAATTGAATTTACTTGTTTCAAATTCAAATTCAATTTCAAAATGAATTTTTGACAAGTAAATTTTGGGGGAAGGGAACAGAGCATGCTGGTCTCCTCCCATCACCCATTGCATTGTTCTGTCTTGCTCCTTCTGCAGGGCTGCTGCCATGGACTAAGGGCTAAGTGATGTGAGAAGACTGAGCAGGCTGTCACATAGCAACAGGCAGCAGAGCCAGGGCTGCTTTGGGATGGAGATGCTGTGGGCTGGGATGGTTATTGCACAGACATCCCAAAGACTAGGGATTCCTCTGGGGGCTCTATTACTCTACCATATTTGGAACTTTCCATCTAATATAGATTTGAAGATTCTGGACATGTAAAGAATAAAATGAAAAGGGCTTTAGATTTAATAGAAAATCACATACACACAGAACACAAACCTGTCAGATTTTTAAAATTCTGAATTCACTGTTACAGGAAACAGAGAGAATTAGAGTTATAGAAGAAAATTGATTTTTAGATTTGAGTTCTTATTCCTTTAAACTAGGACTCCTTTCTTCAGCTATAACCATGGCAACTAACAGAGGATTCTGATCTTAAAGACTGGGTTACAACTGGCAGGAAAAAACAAACTTGCACAAAAATGTCCTCTATTGCCAGCCCTGTGAGCAATTCTGTGCTGTTACACTGAGTGTGGAAAGCTCCAGGGTCTATAGGGGGAAGATCCTTTGTCCCCTAATATATTAATAATATTACAAGGAGCTGCCTGGCTTAAAATAGTCTAACAGGAACACAATCATCCTGCATTTCAGGACTGCATAAATGGTTTTCTCTCAGCCATGTTGTGAAGCTAAATGATAATTTGGGTGTGAAGGAAATTCTATAAACCCTATGTATCTCAGAATCCATGGTCTCTGGCAGGGAGGGGTCTATGGGGCTCACCTGGAATACAAAAATGTCTTCCAAGTTGTAAACAAAGAATATACCTTTGGAAGTAAAGCTGTTTGCTCCTATAGGGCAGCCTGTCTCATGAAAAGTACAGGGATACTTAACTTGGTCTGCACCACCTGACAAGACCTCTTCATTCTCTGGACTGGTTTTCTGCTACCAGTCATGACAGAGACTTACATGGGCACAGGAAGAAAGCATATCCCTTACATCAAAAGTTACTTATTTCAAATTTATAATTTTTATACCTGAGGGCTTCTGATGTATTAGCATCAACTCTCACTTTTCATTCTGAAAAATATAATCTATGAACTCATTGGAGGATTTTTAGGAGCTATATATATGCTCACCTGCAATGAATGCATGGGTATAAAAAGTGATGTGCTGTGTAAAGCAGAGCTCCTCCTGTGATCTGTCCTAAACCTGGTGTCCTAGGGCTGAATGATAGGTTGGGATGGGCCCCATGTGCCACCTTTCTGACTGACAACCCTGCTCCAGAGGGAATGATTCTGAACTGGATCCTGCTGTCTTCTGAGCCTCCTCCTTGCTGTGCTTTGTATTCCTTGAGATGCAGGAATTGAACTACATACAGGATTTCAGGGGCTGACACATCACAGCTTTGCACAATAAGACACTATTTCCTGTTTTTTCCCCAACACCCCCATTTTTGGTCCTTTTTCACTGAACAGCATATATAAACCTGTCAGGAGGTTCAAATCCTTGCAGCCCAGACCAGTTAGGCTGGAGCACATGAAGGGAGGGGATGGGAGGACAGCAGTAATACTACAGAGTTACAGTGCGTGACACCCTCTCTCACCCATGGCTCCAGGACTTAAGATGGCCTTCTTGCATTAGGAAGGCAGCTCTAGCTAATCTCACTGTAGGAATAAGGAATTCGAGGCTCAGAAATATTGTGATTTTTTTTTTCTGGGGTTACCTATCCACCAATTGAAGAACTAAAGTGGAAATTCAGATGCCTCTGGGCCCTTATACAAAGGCTCTCCCTTTTCACTAGCCTGTGTTGATTAGATACCCAGAGAGATATCCTTTGGGGGAAGTATTTTACTCACTGAGACAGAACCTCCAGAGGGAAGTAGCTCTTAGTATCTAACAGGCTTGTTGCCCTCCTTGAGCAAGTAGCTGAAGAGCTGGGCTAGAAGAGAATCATCATATAGGTAACTGGGCAGTGCAAAAGGACCCTCCAAAATTGGGACCAACAAAAAGCCACCGGAAGTGGCTTTTGATGTCAACTTTTGACTTGGTGAAAAGTACAGAAACAGTTCCATCTCTAAATTCTTTCAGACAAGAGAAGTACTTTGTAAGGAGTAGACCCTAGAGAGCAGTGGCATGCATTGTGATTGACATATTCATTTATCCATGTCCACTGGCTCCAAACAGGCCTTGGATAGGAAAAAAAGTACAGTTTCACTTCCTGATGAATATTTGGGAAAATGTGAGGTGAACACAAGCTCCTCCTCCTGGCCTATATTTCTGCAACTTCAGTGTTTCTTGTGCAAAGAACGTACTGGAGAGAAGCTGAAACCCTTCATATTCTGTGGGATGTTGGAGGAAGATCATAGCATACAGATTACATCCTTCTAATTTTGTCTTGTACCAGGAATTTAATAAGTCCAAAGCATCAAATAGGAAAACAATTCACTCAGATTTGCTGAGAAGAACATGATATAGGGTGGAAGATGACTGGTGGCCTCTGGCCACAAGTGACCAACACTGACATGCAGAATGAGAGCCACTCTTAGGAAACTTCCCAAAGTCATCTGCCTGAAGACCAGGAACGAGAGTTTAATGGGCCCTAAAGACAAACTTCCCATCAATATCATTTTTCTACAGAAGAGTGGCAATTTTCTAGTTTTTGAGATACTTTTTTTAAACATAAAGCTGATGTATATAGTTTTTTTGTAATGGTGCATTATTATTGTACATAATAGTTGAATTCATTATACCATATTTGTACATGCACATAACATAAAAAAACTGATGTATTCTTAAAAAAGAAAAGAAAAAATGGGGGCTGTGGGTATAGCTTAGTAGTTGAGTGCTTGCATAGCATCCTGGAGACCCTGGTTCAATCCATAGTACTGGCAAAAAAAAGTGATGGATATGGATGTGGCTCTAAGATACAGATGGGATTTATGTCAAATGTTTTATTTGTTTGTTTGTTTATTTTTCAGACAGGGTCTGGGTGTGTTGCTACTCAGGTTGGTCTCAAATACGTAAGATCAAATAATTCTCCCACCTCAGACTCCAAGTAGCTCACAACTACAAGTACAACATTATTTTAAACAGATATAAGCAGGCACAGTAGTTCATAACTGCAGTCCCCAGTGTGATGCAGGATTACTTGAGCCAGGATTTGGAAGCTTAGCCTGAGCAATATAGTGAGATCTGTGAAAGAAGCAAACCAAACCAAACCAAACCAAACCAAACCGAACCACTGCAATAACAAAAAAAGCAGTTTGACTTAAATATGATTATGTAAATAACTGAAGGGAATTACTTTTAGTTTTTTCCTCCCAGAAACCCTCCTAATATAAAACATACAACCATAACAACAAAACCAAAATCTCTGATTTAGCCAGATTAATTTCTAAGATAGTAAACAAGTTTTTATTTTAGGAAATATTTATCTTTATAAAACCTGATGCACAATAAATGTGGATATTGCATTAAAATGATAATGATTACATAAAATAAAAAGGACTGGGGCTTTAGCTCAGAGGCAGAGCACTTACCTAGAATGCACCAGACCCTGGGTTCAATCCCCAGTATGGCTAGGAATAAAACCAACTTTATTTATAAAATCAGATGGCTTTTAGGGCACTTAAACCATTCTTTATGATATTATAAAGGTAGATAAATGTCATATACTTGTCCAAACCCGAAGATTGTGCAACACCGAGAATGAACCCTAATGTAAATCATGGACTTCAGATGATAATGATTTGTCAATGTAGGTTCATGATTGTAAGGAATGTCACTCTGGTGGGGGATGTTGATATTTGGGGAAGCTGCTTGTAGGGAAGAAGGCAGGTAGGAAAGATATGAAAATTTTCTGTGGCTTTAAAATTCATCTTTAAAAAATGAGCAATTATAGAAAAAATGGTAAGCCAAATTTGGCTAGTTAAGCTGTAGTTTGCCTCTACTTACTCCAATGCAATCCCTTCATTTACAGGAAGGAAACGGCAGTACAAGAGGGGAGATCCCTTGGCCAAAATTATGGAGTCAGAAACTCAGTCAACTGAACCCCAGATCTTCTGATTCCAGTTAGCCATAAGAGAACACAAGGAGAATCAGTTCAGGCCTTGATGAGGAGGAAGTCTTGCTTTTTTGGTTTCAACCAGAAAGGCATTCGTTCTAAAATCTTTTCTCAATAAGTAAAACATTATATTGAAGTTTAACACCCTGTTCCATCATCCACATGTCACTGAAGATTCTGGCTTAGTACCAAACTTGCTCTCCTATCTGGGATCCCACAATGGAGTATTACTCTGCATTAAAAAATGACAAAATCATAGAATTTGGAGGGAAATGGATGGCATTAGAGCAGATTATGCTAAGTGAAACTAGCCAATCCCTAAAAAACAAATGCCAAATGTCTTCTTTGATATAAGGAGAGTAACTAAGAACAGAGTAGGGACAAAGAGCATAAGAAGAAGATTAACATTAAACAGGGATGAGAGGTGGGAGGGAAAGGGAGAGAGAAGGGAAATTGCATGGAAATGGAAGGAGACCCTCAGGGTTATACAAAATTACATACAAGAGGAAGTGAGGGGAAAGGGAAAAATAATACAAGGGGGAGAAATGAATTACAGTAGAGGGGATAGAGAGAGAAGAGGGGAGGGGAGGGGAGGAGAGGGGGGATAGTAGAGGATAGGAAAGGCAGCAGAATACAACAGACACTAGTATGGCAATATGTAAATCAATGGAAGTGTAACTGATGTGATTCTGCAATCTGTATATGGGGTAAAAATGGGAGTTCATAACCCACTTGAATCAAAGTGTGAAATATGATATATCAAGATCTATGTAATGTTTTGAACAACCAACAATAAAAATAAAATAAAATAAAATAAAATAAAAAATAAAAAAATAAAAAAATTATCAGATACACACACACACACACACACATACACCCACTTGAAAGAGTTTCTTTCATTTTTATCATTTAATAAACATTTGTTGAGAATCCAAAAAAAATATTTAATGTAATAATGAAATATATCAATTTTTTTTTATTTTGTGGTACCCTGATCATGCACAAATAATAAGTAAATATTAACAGATTAGTATGGAGAAATGTCATTTTTAGAGCTTTACAATTATTATCTCATTTAATCCTCACATCAAACCTGTATTACAAATATCCACTGAAACATTGAGGAGCTACTTATATAATCATCTGTAACAGATAAGTGACAAAGAGAAGACCAATCCAGGCACTTTCACTGAAGAACCTGAGCTTTAATTCCACAATGCTAAGCTGACTCCTCATTTTTATGTTATTATTTTCTTCTTTTACATTTTATACGCTAGTCTTTAATTTACATTTTATATTGATTATTAATTATTGTTATAGAGTATATATTACACATTATATAATTACATTATTATTTATTCAGAATTTCATTTAATTTTAATATCTATTTAAAGAAATAGTTCCAGTTTGACAGTCTTTATCAGAATTTGTGGCCCAACAGGATCACATTTATAAGTTGTAGACAGTGATGTTATTTAAAGTTTGTAAAAATATTTACAATAAACAACATAATAAAAAAAAAAAAGAAATTCTGCTCAACCCAAGATAGTGATATTTTGGAGATGAGACACAAAATCAACTTCCTGACAAGAGTAAAGGCCTGAAATAGGTCAGAAGTTAAAAAAGGCCAGGGTTCTGTTCTGCTTGCCAGGACATTGTCACATCCAGGGTTTACATAAATGAAAGTCTGTCCCTCATTGTCCCCATCCTCATGTGTTCAATGGTTTCTCTCATCTGAAGTACTCATCTTAGACCTGGGTTTTGCAGGTAGAAGCACTGAATGGCATTATCTCTGACAAGGATAAAATAGCTCTTGAGTCATCAGTTTCAATGAGCTGCTGCTGATAGGCAGAGGAGTGTCACCTAAGGCACTGAACAGCACCTAGTCAAACTGATATTCAGCGTCAGGTGTACCACTTATCATTTCCTCAAACGGAGAACATACAAAATGAGGAAAGATCTGGATTTGGAGTTGGAAGAAAATCCTGCCAATTACTTGCATATGTTTCTGAAAATGTAGCTCTGATTTATTTCTTTGTCTCCAAACTAAGAGGTGACAGCTCAGTTGCTTCACAGAGCAGGGGTGAGGACCAAGTGAAACATGGCAGAGAAGGGATTAGAGATGTCCTCTCTTACCTTCTCCTTCAGCTACCTCACTTCTACCTCTGTTCCTAGTTTAAGCCAGGAGCTTGCCAATGTTCACAGTGAGGCCTGTTCATGACTCCATGAATACCATCTATTACACTTAAGGCACTTGGAACATTTACTTGGCCACTCTGATCCTAAAAAGCTCAACAAAGCTAAGCTAAACTCTGTCTCTGCTTTATATTCCTGATTCATGACACTGTTTTGGAGTATCCCTTTATTTCAAGTTCAAAGCACAGAAATCTTTGCTCTCTAGTCTTGAATACTGTATTCCTCCTTAGGTAAAAAGCAGCAATCAAAAACAAGCGTACTCCATAATCATCAGCAGTGACCATACATATCTCCTCTCTTTCATCTGGCATGTTAAGTTTAGCGCAGACTGGTCTAGAGAAGCCCAAGGCAGTATACTGTTCAGCCAAGTGGTTATATGTTTAAGATATCACTGGTTTCATTCTTCAGAGGTCAGATCTGACAGTACAGATGCTTCCAGAAAGTTTGCAGGGTTGACAAAGGTGTGAGACCACCTGAGATGAAGTCATTCCTCAAGTTCCATGGAAACCAACTTATTCATCTTGGGGACATAGAGATATGTGGAGTCCAATAAATATATGCAAACTCAGGGGGAGAACAGATTGAGACCCAGGTGAGAGCTAGGGTGCTATTAATGACTCAGGGAAAGGATCTGTCACTGGAGGAGAATGAACATAATCCAGGGAAAGGGACTGAAACCCAGTACAACTGCTAGAACCACCAGATAATGAAGTGGGTGGTCTTAGGAGTGAGTGCCATGTCAAAGGTGTTTTCAAAGAGGAGCTAGCTCCCACTAACCTGGAGTGCTTTGGAAAAGAAGCAAGGTTAGGGTTTGGACATAGGTACTCTGTAGTCCCTCCTGACCCTGATATCCAGCATGTCATCAAGAAAAGATTGAGAAGTAGAAGACCCGTGAGTGGGTTTAAGGCATGTGGCTGCTTCATCAAGAGTCAGATGCCCCTGGAGCTTCTCAGCTCAGCAACACAGGGTCATAGTGGTAGGGAAGTGAGAGCTAACATAGGTGAAGTCAGAGATGACCATGTGCTGACATCAAGAATTTCAAAACAACTTTCCACTAGTAAGAGCCGATTGAGAATAAGAAGCATATAAAAAGGAGGATATAAAAAATAAACACACATGAAAAAAATGAATAGGTCACATATGATACATAGGCTGTTTTCCTATCATGAATAATGTTATTTCCCACCTCCCCCAGGAAAGATAACTCAATTTAAAGACAATAGATTAGGCTGGGATATAGCTCAGTGGGAGAGTGCTTGCCTAAAGTGTGAGCTTTTGAGTTTCAAACCCAGCATCACAGTAAATAAATAAATACAATAGATCTTTCTCACTTAAGTAAATGACAAAGTAAACTCTATATTCTAACCTGGAAAAAGATTTAGGAGAAACATCCCAAATCCTAACACAAAGGTCAGAGAGCTGTCACTGGACATAATTAGCTGTAATAAGGTCATATCAAGTTTAAAAGGAAAAAAAAGTTATTTCCTGGAAGCTGTTGAAAAGCTAATAAAAGAATGTTTCCCCAGAAAACATACACACATGCAAAATCCTGCCTAGTTTCAGATTCACTGATAGATCCCGGTGAGCAATACCTGTCCAATCAACTAACTGCTATGGATAAATCCTTTTCCCTTCCTACTCTCCCTTGGTTTCGAATAGTGACTTAATTTTTTTTTGTCATTCTCTAAGCACTAAGAACCAAAGCTCATCTGAGATGACCTGAATGCCGTCTTGAGCAGAAGGTTGTGGCACTCAGGAGAGGACTTTTCTAGCCTACAGAAGGAGAGGACTTTGGGTGCTAGAGTTGTGGCTCAGTGGTAAAGTGCTTGCCTAGAACACATGGGGCACTAGGTTCGATCCTTAGCATCACATAAATATAAAGATATTGTGTCAACCTAAAACTAAAAAAAAATATTTAAAAAAAAGGAGAGGACTTTGGTAAGGTGGATGTTTGGATGGACACTGTCAAGAGAGCCTCCAGAACCTAAATGATGCAAAGGTGGCAATATTGGAAGCATTTCCCAGAAGCAATAACTCTAACCAAGGAGCAAGTGCTGCAAACAGGCTGGAAACATGCACCTCTCTACTTATCTGTTCACAGGGAAAGGACCAGGCATACATCTAGGGGATAGGCAGCTTGTCTGTTCCCAGGCTGGTAGTGTTTTCTACAGAATGAATGACAGAACTACTATTATCTTTATGAAAAACTGAGAATTTATTGCTTATGTAAAAGGTTTGCAGACTCTAAACCTAACATTCCAAATGCAATTTTCCCCAATTCTGACAAAATACATTTGTTCATATTTTTTCATATATTCAACAAGTATTGATGGAAACTGACTATGCATCAAGTACTGTTTTAGGAGTGGGGACAGCCAGTGAATAAAACAAAGATCATAACAGAGCTTAAGTCCTCGTGGTAGTAGAGAATCACACAAGCTTTACAAATACACAATGTCCAGAGTTGATAAGAGCAAAACAGAGGGTGGGTATCAGGGGCCTGAAGAGCATAAGGTGGAGTCATGGAAGGTCTCACGTGTGAGCTTGAAGGGTGGGAGGGAGCCCTGAGGACATCTAGGGGATTGGTATCTCAAGTAGAAGAAAGGGCTAGAATCAGAAGTGTGTTTGATGTGTTGGCCCATGTGCATAAAAGTCAGTGTGAATAGCAAAATGCATGAGAGATCCACAGGAGATGGGACAGAGTGAGTAGCCCACATGGGGTAGAGCCTGAGGGCTGCTTAAGACTGGATTTTATTCCCAGTAAAATGGGAGCCACAAGAGGATGATGCCGGAAGAGGCACATGATCCCATTTACAATGTGGGGTCTCTCTGGCTTGTGCGTGGAAAGTAGAATATGGGGAATGAAGACGTCAAAAGGTGACTGCAGGAGATGATGCTGGCTCTAGTAAAACACCAAAGGAAAGAACTGGTCAACTCTGGGTCTATATTAAAGGCAGATAAAAGGAAGATAGAACTTGATGATGGAATGGATACAGGGAGGAGATAAAGAAGAACATGAAGGTGACTGAGCTTCCTGGCCTAAGTAATCAGAATGAGAAGGGAATGTTAAGGGAGAAGATGTATGGGGGTAGGGCAGTAAAGCAGAGCTTTGAACACTGTAGATCCACCATATAACTGACAGTCAAGGAGAAAGATGTCTCAAACTGGATGGCATGTCTGGGATACAGATTGAAATTTAGGAGTGGTCAGTCTCTGGGTAATGAAGGACACTGGACTGAACAAGATATATTAGGCTATAGAGATGGAGGCCCAGAGAGGGCTTTACCAGCCTATGGAAGGAGGTTTGCTTGCTACAATGTTGAAAGATCAGGTTACTGAAAAGAAATCGGCAAAGGAGATTGGACAAGAAGGAGAACTGAGAGGGAGCACTGACCATCTTACAAGCCAAGTGGGGGACATCATATGAAGGAGGAGTCAAGTGTTATCAGACAAATGCTGCTGACAGGACAAAAGAACTAGGACTAAGGACTTGCCACTCCACTAAGCAATGTGGGGCTCCCTGGTAAGCTTGAGAAGGGCTGTCCCAGAGGAAGGGATAGAGTGGAACCTAATTTGAGCTTCTCATTTTTGTTTTGTCTTGCTTGGCTTTGACCAAAAGGACAGAGTCTGCCTGTTGTAGACTGACAGGAATGCTTAATGAGGATGCTTTATTAAAGATGGGCTTTGACTTTTGTCTTCCTGAGGCTAGATACAGTACGGTTAAAGCTAAGGATTCAGGGCCAGGCAGTCCTGTGAATAAATTCCAGCTCTAGTACTTAATAGATATAGAATTATGGACAAGCAACTTCATCTTTCTAAGGCTCAGTTCCTCAAACTCTAAACAAAACCACCCAAATTTCTGTCACAGAACTGGGATGAAGTTGAAATTAGATCACTTTCTGCTTGGTACAGTGCCTGATTTATATATATATATAGTGCTGTTACTACTATTTACCTACAGGTAGGGCTGAAGTAACCACAAATATCACCACGGAAACACAAGAAGAGCCCATGGTCCAGGATGGAACAGAGAACAGTGCTTCCTTCTATAGCCCCAGCTCTGATTCTACTTTTAAGCTCTGAAAACACCCCCATATTATGTGCTGTCTTGACATACCTGCTTAGGGAAGTTACTGATGTGCTTCAAAGCTCTCAGGTATCCTGAGCTCTCTATCATGCTTCCTCCATGGAATCCTCCAATTACCCTAGGGCAGGGATTCTCAACTGGAGGCAATCCTGAAACCCCCATGCAACACTGTGGCAATATCAGGAGACATTCTATCACAGTGGGTGGGTGCTGTTGGCATCTAGTGGGCAGAAGCCAGGTGGGGAAAGCCAGGAATGTTGCTAAATATCCCATAATGTTCAGGACAGCCTTCTACCCCATCCACAATAAAGAATTATCTGGGGCTTTGGGTATAGCTCAGCAGTAGAACATTTGCCTAGCATGTATGAAGCCCTGGGTTCTAGCCTCAGCACAATAAAGAAACAAAGAAAAGAATGAAGAATTATCTGGTCCAAATTGATTGTAGTGCCAAAGTTGAGAAACCCTACTCTAAGGTTTGTATGCCCTGCATGAGAATATATACAAGGGAATAGTTCATTTTATCACGTTCAAGAAAAGAACATTTTCCAAATAAGTGATAATTATCTCCCACCTTCAAAGGACTGAAATGTAATAGGTATATTTTGAAAAACATTTTGCCAAAATGGATTAGTACTCCTGCTACCATCATTTGTCCCTATATCTCTATCATCTGGGGTATTATCGACTGACCTGTAACCAAAATTGAAGGAACTCAGTAAATAGGCTCTTGCTGGTTGAGAGACTCTCATTTTATTTTATTAGGCTCTTCAGAAACTTTTTTGCTTCCTTCAGCTCTTTGGTAAACACAATGTCACCAAACATGGTCCAATATTTATTTAAAGTAACTCATTGTGTCTTTGTTTCAGAAAGTAACCTTGAAGACAGTGGGAAGTTGAATTTTCAATTCTCTTTGGTATATGTCCAAAAATAACTAGCTTTCTAGCTTAACTCTTGCTTTTCTGAGAAGATGAGAATTCTTAATTTGTATATAAACAGAAAAAATGGCTTTAAAACATGACTCCATCAACTTGATTTAATGGGAAAATGGCATCAAAACTGGTTTCTTGAGATATTTCCCATATATAATCCAGTGCTATAAATAAATGACTAATTGTACTTAATAAGTTCTTGTACTTGCTATATTTGCATTATGTTTTCTTGCCTCCCTTTTTATTGTTGGACTATTGACTTTGTTTCCCACTGACATCAGGGTTACTCCCCTTAATTTGTTGCTTCTAATAGACCCTTCCATGGGATAAACCATACCAGCCTGCTGCTTGCTGTTCCAGGTGCTCACAGGTCTTTGGTCTCAAGTCCTCAGAGTGCTTTACATAGTTTAGGTTGCTGAAATGAGTTCCCCAGGATAAACCTCTCTTTGATCCCAAATAATTTCTAAGAGATGGAGAATTAGAAACACAATAAAGGGGAGAAGGATAAGCCATGCCAGCTTGAGTGAGAGGAGAAGGAGCTACTTTTCTCAGGGCTGTGCACTGTTCTCCTATCCCTTTGCATGTTGTGAGGTAAGGTCAGAGCCACACCCAGATCACAGCAAATCCAAAGCTCTGGAAATTGTGATGGCTATTAACATTTCCATTCTAGCGGCCAGATAAGAATTCCACTAGCTGGGCCTTTATAGGCAAATAAAGCAGAACAAGACATTTCATTGGAGTTTGATCTTTATGGCTACTTTCTTCCTTCCAGGTTCCCAGGATCTCTCCAACCTAATCTAGAGGTAAGTCCTATGGTGCTTTACCCAGAGAACACTATTTATTTGATTTTTAAACAACCCATTGGGCTGGTCCTCCAGAGTAGAAGTCTCTATTTCCTATCAAAGGTCATCATCATTTCCTTTTCATAAGCAGGTATTCACCCCTATCTTAAAATCTTAAGAGTTTCATGAACCATGAAAAGGGGAAAATATTTCCAACTGATATCTTTCAGTTTGGTAAGTACATCTAGGGAGAAAGGCATCCAGTGTCTGCACTGGGTGACCTTTCAGATTCCTTCCTCTTCTGAGATCCTCAGATGCTAGAGTTCAAGGGAAGGCATCTGGCAGGAACTAAATCTGCAGTGAGCACCAGCTTACACCCCTGTATCCTAAGGGTCACATTTTCTATTGCCTTCTATAATTGCAATTTGGCACCATGCTCTGATTTGAGAAATGCTAAATATATCTGTTGGCTGGGAAAACAATGAAGTTGGATCAATTCAGTCAGTGAAGAGAGCACAAGAGTCCAAAGTGTCAAAAAACCAGTGGCAGGTATGGAGATATAAAAAGTCTAATCCTAGTTTGCATGGCATCATTCCCTTGGTTAGCTGCTACCCTTTCCCAGGCACCTCCTCATACATCCCCACATCCAGCTGGACCAAACATTTACCAAAAGTGTGACTACTTGGCTCCATCCTCCAAAACTGTGACTAAAGGAGCTATGCCTGCTTGTGTAGGAGGCTGCCAGCTGGGCAGCCAGGGCAGGAGGAAGGCAGTAATCTTGGAGTGCAAGAGCTCTTCTGACACAAAGGCCACCTCAAACCACTTGTGCTGGAAGATGGCAAAGTCATCCATGTCTGCTATGTGCCAGGTAGCAGTGGGTTGCTGCACAGCCACTAGAAAAAGTAGAGGGAAGAGAAGGATCCCACAGCACAGATGTTGATTTCTCATTGATGTATGCTACAACATGGATGAATCTTGAAAACATATGCTAAGTAAAAGCCAGACATAAAAGGCCATGTACCACATGACTCCATTTATATAAAATGTCCAAAATAGACAAATCTTTAGACAGAAAGCCTATTAGTGGTTGCCCAGGGCTTGGAGGAAGAGATTTCCTGGAAGTGACTGCTAAAAGTGCAGAGTTTCCTTTCCTTTTGGGGGTGATGAAAATAGTCTGAAACTAGATAGAGGTGGTGGTTGTGCATGTCCTAAATGTACCAAATTCCCCTTAAAATGCCTAATTTAATGTATTATGAACTTCAATTTGAAAAAAAAAATCATTCAATTTGAAAATCATAATTTCAGAGAATATAATCTCCCCACTTCAATTCAAAGATAAAATAGGTATTTACTGGTCAAACTTAGAATTTAAGAAAAAAAGTATCAACAAATACATCAGAGAATACAGAGAAAATAGCCTTTGAATCACCTCTTTACAAGCCCCCTGTTACTGCTGACGGTTAAGAATCATAGACACATAAACAGGAGTCCCCTCTGTTTCTCCTTTGCTAGCAAAGCCAAAACCTTTTTCCTTTTTCTCAAAACCATGTTCTGTTATTGGAGACAAGGACCAAGCTTTTGCCAACAAATGTGGCACTCCATATGGGACCCAAGATCAGCCCTCATTCCAGCTTTCTTGAGCAGGCCGCTATCCAAAGAACCCCACTTCCATGCTGAGGATGCAAGATGCTGGTGAACTTGTTGAGAGCAGTAGGAGAGTTAGGAGACAGATGAGTTTGCCTCAGGTCTAACCAGAGGAGCTATTCCTGTGAGTAAGGAAGGTACTGAGGGACCATCTCAGCAGCTGCCACAGCTCCTTTTGCTTTGGGGAACTCCTGCCTTCTCTCCCTGAAAAGAACAGGTCACTCCATCATGGTCCACTTTGAGAAAAAGGAAACTGAACTCCATAAAGTTGCGACACTCTTGGCCATCTGGTTAAGTCCTTCAGTGTTCATGCCAAGAACCTTGATTCTATACTTCTGGTTCCTCTTCATGGGAACATATAGTCCCTCTTTGTGGGGACATCTGTGGTGCCACTGGTGTAGGTGTCACAGTTAAGCAGGATTTGAAACCTAGGGACATTACTCTCTTCTGGTCTGTTCTAGGTTCTCATCCATTTGTTGGCTTTGGGTTTGAGAACTTTCTCTGGTTGTTTGTCTGTGTTTTCATTTTGTTTGTATCTGTTACTGCCCCTTTTAAGACATGGTCACTACTGCATTGATCCTACAGATAGTCTCCTGGGAAAGATCTTGCCTGGTCAATTTAAAGGTTCCTGTCTGTTGGCCATGATTTTGGGTTGTGAGATATGGTCCTCTCTAGTTGTCTGTCTCTGTGCTTCTTTTTTGTACAATCTTGCAATTGGAGTTGGTCTCACAGAGGTAAATGAGTTTAAGAAAGGGACACCTGGGGTTGGGGTTGTGGCTCAGTGGTAGAGTGCTCGCCTAGTGTGTGCACTAGGTTTGATCCTCCGCACCACATAAAAATAAAATAAAGGTATTGTGTCCAACTACAACTAAAATAAACAAAATATTAAAAACAAAAACGGATACCTATAGGTATAAGCCTGTCTAAGATAATGTTTTATTGTAATGGTCTGGCTTTCTGGATTATTATACAATCTTGCAGTTGGAGTTGGTCTGTCAAAGGTAAAGTAAGTGGAATTAATTTATACATGCAGGTCTGTCTGTTTTAATGGTTCCTGTCTGTCAGCCCTGGTTTTGTTGATCCTCTCTTGTCTTGTCTTTTTGTATCTGTTACTGGCCCTTTAAGACATGGGTCATGGGAGGGAGAAGATGGCGGTGAATAGAGTGCATCACCCCCGTGTACCTCGTCACTGCACAGGTGAATAACGAGTTAGAACGGCCAAAAGCTATCTTGTTGGGAATTTCCAGCAAAATTGGGGTGCACTGAAACCTAGAGGAAGGATTTCCAGCACCGGAGTATCAATTACTGTGGCTCAATCTCGAGTGAATCGTGTGCCTGGAGATTCAGGCTGATTGATCAGAGGCCTGCCCCGCAGCCAGAGACTGCGCGCGGAGAAATGGCGTGCCAGCAACACAGAGAAATGGTGCTGCAGACTCTGTGGGGTCCTGCCAACTGTGCTCCAGGCTGAGTTCTGGGTTTGAGACGGGAGAGAGAAACAGTCCAGATCTGTCCTCCACACCGGACAACCCACCGAGGAAGCCAGCGGCCACCATCTTGGAGAGCTGACGTCACCATCGCCAGTTTCCGACAGATCGAAGCAAGTTCAGCGATAGAACAGGTGTGTGACATTTAGCCCTTCTCCCATATAGCGGGGAAAGCGCATAACATTTCTCCCCGGGTTTCCGAGGGCATGATTATCAGAATGAGTGTGAATAGAGGCGTGGGGAAAGGTAAAGGCACCTGACCTCCAACTCCCCCCTCCCACCAGCAGCGAAACGAAACCTGTCTCGCCAGCTCTCGGAGGAGTGGCTATCAGAGGGAATCAAAACAATAGGGGGCCGGGTCCCAATAGCCTCGCACCACATCCAGGAAACTGCAGGACCAGAGTGTAGCTTGAACTTCGGAGAGGTATCACACTGGGGAAGGCCTGTCTGGCAGGAGAAGTAAGGAGACTAGAGACCAGGAATAAACCTAAGCTAACAGGTTTGGAGAGACACCAGGTGGGGGAGGAGGGAGCGGCCTCACACGGATTGTTTCCTACAGCCGGAAGGCAAAATCTTGGCCCGGAAGGCACAGCACCACCTACTGGAAGTGAAGAAAACAGAAGCCTAACAGTGCCTTTTTTTTATTTTAATTTTTTTATTGTAATTTTTATTTTACTGTATTTTATTTTTTTTTATAATTTCTTTTTCTTTTCTATTTTCCCCTTTCTTTCTTCTCTCCCTCTCTCTTTCTTGGTTTGCTTCCTTACCTTTTCCCTATCTTCCTCTTAAGCATGACCACCCTGATTACATATAATTTACTAAATGCAAATAGATGAATACTACGAGTCAGTCTATAATCCGCCTAAGCCCATAACTACCCCCAAGTACTCCTGTCTATTCTCTTGTTAATATCCACCTGCATTTGAGCAACCCCCCAAAGAAGCTAACATATACTAACCTCCATACCATCAAATCGCCCGACCTCAACATAAAATCCTAAGTTCAAACCTCAATTCTCTATATGCCATCAAAATCTGTAGGCATTTAATGAAACTAATGAATTTACCTTAAATCACAATTAAATCCAACATCTCTAAACATTGTCTCCCAACACAAAGGAGAGATCCTGGAGCTATAAAAACCAAAACAAATTTATAGGAGAAAACAGAAACACAGCATTCAAACAGAGTTGGAAAGTAACGTGAGCACCATGAAAAAACAAGGGAAAAAAGGATTACAAACAATGCAGGATAACTTAAATTTACAGGAGAACCTAGAGGCATCAGAAAAATGGACAGACAAAGAACTCAAGGCATACCTGACTCAGATGGAATGGAGAAGTCATTAGTCAGCAAGTCCAAACAATGAAAGAATACTTTGAAAATGAATTACATAAGCAGATTCAAATAGCAAAACATGAACTCTACCAGGAGATAGAGATTTTTTAAAAAAAATCAAACAGTAATCCTAGAAATGCAGGAAACCATAAACCAAATCAAAAACTCAAATGAGAATATTACAAATAGACTAGATCAAATAGAAGTCAGAACATCAGATAATGAAGACAAAGTTTATCAACTTGAAAAGACTATGCAGAAAGGCTGGTAAGAAACCACGAGCAAAACATCAAAGAGATATGGGATGTCATAAAAAAATCAAACTTAAGAGTCATTGGGATAGAAGAAGGTATAGAGGTCCAAACCAAATAAATAAACAACCTATTGAATGAAATAATCTTAGAAAACTTTCCAGAAATGAAAGATGGAAAGGACTGCCAAATTCTGGAAGCCTACAGGACCCCAAACATACAAAACCATAATAGACCAACTCCAAGACACGTTATTATGAAGATATCCAACATACAGAACAAGGAGAGAATATTAAAAGCCACAAGAGAAAGGAGGCAGATTACATTCAGGAGTAAACCAATTAGATTGACAGCTGATTTTTCATCACAGACGTTGAAAGCGAGAAGATCCTGGAACAAGCACTGAAAAATAATGGATTCCAACCAAGAATATTGTATCCAGCAAAATTAAGCTTCAGGTTTGACAATGAAATTAAAATATTTCAGGATAAACAAAAGTTACAAGAATTCGCAGCCAGAAAACCAGCACTGCAAAGCATTTTGAGCAAAACACTACAAGAAGAGGAAACGAAAAACAGAACCCAAAACTAACAGTGGGAGGTATCTCAGTAAAGGGGAGAAAAATAACCAAAGAGGAAAAAAAAGCCAAATTAAAATAAATAAAATGAATAAATAAACAATCATGACTGGAAGTACAAACCATATATCAATAGTAACCCTAAACGTTAATGGCTTAAACTCACCAATCAAGCGACATAGGCTAGTAACTTGGATTAAAAAAACAGACCCAACAATATGTTGCCTTCAGGAGACTCATCTGACAGGAAAAGACATACACAGGCTGAAGGTGAAAGGTTGGGAAAAATCATACCATTCATATGGTCCTCGGAAGGAAGCAGGAGTGGCCATACTCATATCGAATAAAATCAACTTCAAACCTAAGTTAATCAAAAGGGATAAAGAAGGACACTATATACTGTTAAAAGGAACCATTCACCAACAAGACATAACAATTATCAATTTGTATGCACCAAATAATGGTGCTGCAATGTTCATAAAACAAACTCTCCTCAAGTTCAAGAACCAAATAGACCACAACACAATAATTAGGGGTGACTACAACACACCGCTCTCACCATTGGACAGATCCTCCAAACAAAAGCTGAATAAAGAAACTGTAGAACTCAATAACATAATCAATAACCTAGACTTAACTGACATATATAGAATATATCAACCATCATCAAGAGGGTATACATTCTTCTCAGCAGCACATGGATTCTTCTCAAAGATAGACCATATATTATGCCGTAGGGCAACTCTTAGTAAATATAAAGGTGTGGAGTTAATACCATGCATCTTATCTGATCATAATGGAATGAAAATGGAAATCAATGATAAAAGAAAGAAGGAAAAATCCTGCATCACCTGGAAAATGAACAATATGTTACTGAATGATCAATGGGTTACAGAAGACATAAAGGACGAAATCAAAAAATTCTTAGAGATAAATGAAAATACAGACACAACATATTGGAATCTATGGGCCACAATGAAAGCAGTTTTAAGAGGGAAATTCATCGCCTGGAGTTCGTTCTTCAAAATAAGAAAAAACCAACAAATAAATGAGGTCACACCTCATCTCAAAACTCTAGAAAAGGAAGAGCAAAACAACAGCAAAGGTAGCAGAAAGCAAGAAATAATTAAAATTAGAGTCGAAATCAATGAAATTGAAACAAAAGAAACCATGGAAAAAATTGACAAAACTAAAAGCTGGTTCTTCGAAAAAATAAATAAGATCGACAGACCCTTAGCCATGCTAACTAAGAGAAGAAGAGAGAGAACTCAAATTACTAACATACGGGATGAAAAAGGCAATATCACAACAGACACTACAGAAATACAGAAGATAATTAGAAACTATTTTGAAACCCTATATTCCAATAAAATAGAAGATAGTGAAGATATCGATAAATTTCTTAAGTGATATGATTTGCCCAGATTGAGTCACGAAGATACACACAATTTAAACAGACCAATAACAACGGAGGAAATAGAAGAAGCCATCAAAAGACTTCCAACCAAGAAAAGCCTGGGACCAGATGGGTATACAGCAGAGTTATACAAAACCTTTAAAGTAGAGTTAATACCAATATTTTTCAAGTTATTTCAGGAAATACAAAAAGAAGGAGCTCTTCCAAATTCATTCTATGAGGCCAACATCACCCTGATCCCGAAACCAGACAAAGACACTTAAAGAAAGAAAACTACAGACCAATATCTCTAATGAAATTAGATGCAAAAATCCTCAATAAAATTCTGGCGAATCGAATACAAAAGCATATCAAAAAAATTGTACATCATGATCAAGTACGATTCATCCCTGGGATGCAAGGCTGATTCAATATACGGAAATCAATAAATGTTATTCACCACATCAACAGACTTAAAGATAAGAACCATATGATCATCTCGATAGACGCAGAAAAAGCATTCGACAAAGTACAGCAACCCTTTATGTTCAAAACACTAGAAAAACTAAGGATAACAGGAACTTACCTTGACATTGTAAAAGCTATATATGCTAAGCCTCAGGCTAGCATCATTCTAAATGGAGAAAAACTGAAGGCATTCCTTCTAAAATCTGGAACAAGACAGGGATGCCCTCTCTCACCACTTCTATTCAATATAGTTCTTGAAATACTAGCCAGAGCAATTAGATAGACAAAAGAAATTAAAGGCATTAAGATAGAAAAAGAAGAACTTAATTATCACTATTTTCAGATGATATGATTTTATACCTAGAAGACCCAAAAGGGTCTACAAAGAAACTACTAGAGCTAATAAATGAATTCAGCAAAGTGGCAGGATATAAAATCAACATGCATAAATCAAAGGCATTCCTGTATATCAGCGACAAATCTTCTGAAATGGAAATGAGGAAAACCACCCCATTCACAATATCCTCAAAAAAAAAAAATACTTGGGAATCAACCTAACAAAAGAGTTGCAAGATTTATACAATGAAAAGTAGAGAAACCTAAAGAGAGAAATAGAAGAAGATCTTAGAAGATGGAAAAAATATACCCTGTTCATGGATAGGCAGAACTAACATCATCAAAATGGCGATATTACCAAAAGTTCTCTATAGGTTGAATGCAGTGCCAATCAAAATCCCAACGGCAATTCATGTAGAAATAGATAAAGCGATCATGAAATTCATATGGAAAAATAAAAGACCCAGAATAGCAAAAGCAATTCTAAGCAGGAAGTGTGAATCAGGAGGTATAGCGATACCAGATTTCAAACTGTACTACAGAGCAATAGTAACAAAAACAGCATGGTACTGGTACCAAAACAGACGGGTGGACCAATGGTACAGAATAGAGGACACAGAGACCAATCCACAAAATTACAACTATCTTATATTTGATAAAGGGGCTAAAAGCATGCAATGGAGGAAGGATAGCATCTTCAACAAATGGTGCTGGGAAAACTGGAAATCCATATGCAACAAAATGAAACTGAATCCCTTTCTCTCACCATGCACAAAAGTTAACTCAAAGTGGATCAAGGAGCTTGATATCAAATCAGAGACTCTGTGTCAGATAGAAGAAAAAGTTGGCTCCGATCTACATATTGTGGGGTCGGGCTCCAAATTCCTTAATAGGACACCCATAGCACAAGAGTTAAAAACAATAATCAACAAATGGGACTTACTCAAACTAAAAAGTTTTTTTTCTCAGCAAGAGAAACAATAAGAGAGGTAAATAGGGAGCCAACATCATGGGAACAAATCTTTACTCCTCACACTTCAGATAGAGCCCTAATATCCAGAGTATACAAAGAACTCAAAAAATTAAACAATAAAAAACAAATAACCCAATCAACAAATGGGCCAAGGACCTGAACAGACACTTGTCAGAGGAAGACATACAATCAATCAACAAGTACATGAAAAAATGCTCACCATCTCTAGCAGTCAGAGAAATGCAAATCAAAACCACCCTAAGATACCATCTCACTCCAGTAAGATTGGCAGCCATTATGAAGTCCAACAACAACAAATGCTGGCGAAGATGTGGGGAAAAGGGTGCACTTGTACATTGCTGGTGGGACTGCAAATTGGTAAGGCCAATTTGGAAAGCAGTATGGAGATTCATGGGAAAGCTGGGAATGGAAGCACCATTTCACCCAGCTATTGCCCTTCTTGGACTATTCCCTGAAGACCTTAAAAGAGCGTACTATAGGGATACTGCTACATCGATGGTCACAGCAGCACAATTCACAATAGCTAGACTGTGGAACCAACCTAGATGCCCTTCAATAGATGAATGGATTAAAAATGTGGCATTTATACACAATGGAGTATTACTCAGCACTAATATATGACAAAATCATGGCATTTGTAGGGAGATGGATGGCATTAGAGCAGATTATGCTAAGTGAAGCTAGCCATTCCCTAAAAAACAAATGCCAAATGACTTCTTTGATATAAGGAGAGCAACTAAGAACAGAGCAGAGAGGAAGAGCATGAGAAAAAGATTAACATTAAACATCGATGAGAGGTGGGAGGGAAAGGGAGAAGGGAAATTGCATCGAAATGGAAGGAGACCCTCATTGTTATACAAAATTACATATAAGAGGATGTGAGGGGAAAAGAAAAACAAAACAAAACAAGGGAGAGAAGTGAATTACAGTAGATGGGGTAGAGAGAGAAGATGGGAGGGGAGGGGAGGGGAGGGGAGGGGGGATAGTAGAGGATAGGAAAGGTAGCAGAATACAACAGTCACTAGTATGGCAATATGTAAAAATGTGGATGTGTAACCGATGTGACACTGCAATCTGTATATGGGGTAAAAATGGGAGTTCATAACCCACTTGAATCTAATGTATGAAATATGATATGTCAAGAGCTTTGTAATGTTTTGAATAACCAATAAAAAATAGAAGTAAATGAAATCCAAACTGATAAAATATAAATTCATTTTTGTATAATTTATCCATACAAATAAATTTCTAACACACACACACACACACACACACACACACACACACACACAAAGACATGGGTCATGCTACATTAATCTTAACGGTAGTCTCTTGAGTGGAGAGATCTAGGCTTAATGGGCCACCTATAGGTATAAGCCTGTCTAAGAGAAAGATAGTTTACTATAACACAATCTGGCTTTTGAATAGTTTTTCTGGATTATTACACAATTTTGAAACTGAAGTTGGTCTATCAGGGGCAAAGTATATGAAAGAGATTCTATATGTACAGGAATTTAGGCAACTGCATGATAAGGGGTCTGAACCACCAGGAACTAAGTTGAAGGTGCCAAAAGGCACTGCCTCAGGTGTGAAAGGATAAAAGGACACCAGAAGAAAGGGTTAAAAAATATTTAAATATTTTAAGGCCAGTGAGGGCAGTGCTAGCACTGTTTCTCAGCCTGGCCTCAGGCAGCCTTAGATCATCTCACTGAGGGTCAAGTACACCAGCCCTAAGTTGGAAAAACAAACAAACAAACAAAAAAACAATATCCCAGAAAAGATGCCTGGGCTATAGAAAAATGGGCAAAGAGAAACTGGCTTCTCCCCTGCCTTCCATCTTCTTTTGCCTATGGGGAGTTGAGGCTGCTGGCCACAAGGATGTGCAGTAAGTTCCAGCCAGCACTGTCAGTTTATGACCTGGTGAGAGGAATAGTTCCCCCTTTTAAGATATGACAGGATACCCCATTTGGCTAGGGGATATTCACCACTGGGGCAAAGCAATTTTTGCTTTATCAGTATCCCATCAAACCAAATGCCTAGAGAGTCTGGAAAATAAGCAACTGTAGCCAGAAAGTAACTAACTTGGATTTTGCTGGCAGTCTCTTCCAAAGGATCTTCAAGGAAGCCTAAAGAAAAGGATGAAAAGGACCATTGAATATCAATATGCCTAATGTAAGAAAAAGGTCCAAAAGAAGTCTCTGGGTCCAGTTTACAGTAGGAAAGTCACTTAAAGTTGATGGCATTGTGAAAATAAGGGAGACAGGTCAGGCTCAAAAATATGCTGTGCTCCAACCCCTTGAATGATACCTGAGAGAAAAAAAAGATTAAGACACAGTTTTTATATATGCCAGATTGTCTGATCCCTCTCCTGGGATGAAATTTGTTGTGTAAATTACATGCACACAAAACATTCACAAGGATTATTTCAGAATATGAATTTAAGAAATTTAAGAAAGGGCCTGAAACTAGAAAAGATAAAAGAAAGTTACAGGTAAGGAAATATATTTTAATATGGAAAAATAGAAGGAGAAAGGAACGTTTCTGGATAAGAAAGTATTTTGTCTGGTAAAATGATACTCTTGTGCTAAAATCCAAGATGAAAGAGGACTAAACTGAGGATGTAAACAAGTTGTGAATGTCTGAGTCACAGAAAGTTTGTGGAAGATAAATCTAAAAAAACACAGTGTATTCCTGATTAAATTGGCTATAATTAGCACAGTCATTCAAAGTTATTTGAACTGTAATGTACTAATATATAGTGAAGTCTGACATACTTATCTGCTCTTATCTATAATTTTCTTGTATCTGTTAGGTTTTTTTAGTTAGGGAAACTAGTCTTAAAGGAATTAGGGGTTGTACCTGTTTTAAAGTCTTGTAAATGCTTACGTTGTGACTGGTTAGATGAACAAATATTATTTTATGTTATAACAATATAGTTGACACCTTAAATATATGTGACTTAATATATCTATACATCTGACAACTATATATATCTGAGCCTTGTTTCTAAGTGTTATGTAAAAGTTTATAAATTAAAAATTTATCTAGATTTACTGGCAAGGTAACTAATAAGTGCTCTCTTCAATACACTGTATCTGACATAGAAGGGTCACACAGTCATTTGTAGGCTTGTCCTATATTGGTTTGCTTTGATTAAGTCAATTCTGATCATTAACACTGTTTCCTAAATGTATAAGAGATTTAAGGGCATCCTTTGATTTTTTGCTAGTACTGCTAACCCATGCAGACCTGTGATTATTGTTACCATACACTATGGATTCTAAATTGTACTTTAAAAGTTAAGCTTAGTTAAATGTAAAGCTTAGGGCTTAGGGGAGAGCACTTTACCAAGATGGTGTTCTCCAAACTAAAATTATCTATAGCAATAGTCTCCTTCAGATTTATATAGAAATAATAAATTTGGTTGGTATTTATTCATATCATTTGATGTTTTATAGCTGGATAAAGGTAACCTGTTGTCAATAAGTTACATATATAATTTTGTCTTACTTTTTACACTGGAATAGGAATTTAAATGCATTTTTGGAAGGTAATACGGACAGTCTGATCTGTTTATAGGTAACATTGTAAAACATGGAAGCATTCTGCCACTTTTTACAAGGGAAAAAAAAGAAAGTTAAAAACTCTTTTAGACTTTGATTCCTGTTTCAGATGTAATCTATTATTTGTCAAGAGCCCCACCTTACCTGGGAAAGTGCCCTGCTTCTCACCTTACTCTATGTTAGAATGGCTACAAAATAGGCTAGACTTGAGCTCATTTAAAGTTCTGTTCAAAAGATCGATTTTTGTTGTAAAGATTATTGTGATCTCAAAATAAAAACAGGATATGATACATAACTAAGTAAAGGTTTAAGAGTATAAAAATAATTTACTTGGTTCATAGCTATTACAAAAATTAAATATGTTTTGCTCTGTTAATTGCATTTTGTATTTTCATTGTAAATTTTATAACTGTTGCCTATTAGTGTTTTGCAGAGGTATGACTTCTAATAAAACCACCTGAGTTAATTTGAGATAATAAGCCATCTAGGATATAATCTGTCTTATAGAGGGAAATGTCCCTGATGCTTCCAAGAGAAGCCACAAATGGTCAACAAGACCCTGACCCATCCTGGCAAACGGCACCACTGGTAGGGGAAAGGTAAAGGAGCCAAGAGGCGTGGCACACATTCCCAAGAGTGATCTCTGAGGAATCTCAGGTGACTCTTAAGAGTAGATAGGAACAGGGTCAGTTTTGAGCAACTTGGTCTGAAACACCTGTCAGGAAAGCACAGCCTAAGCACAATACTACACAGATATTTAAAAGGAAAAACAATTTTTAAAAAAACATAACTTAAGATGTACACTTGTGTCAGCCCTACAAAAAGTAAGCAAAGCTGGAGGCTATAAAGGAAAGGTTCTTGTGTAGGAGTGCTTAATAATAATGATCACAAAGGATTCTAGAGTCACAGTTTGTCCTGAGTTAATTTGAGACTAATCTCATAGACCTACAAATGTAGCAGATTAGGAATGCTGGAAAGGATGTGGAGAAAAAGGAACACTTTTTGGGGGACTGTAAATTAGTATAATCGCTATGAAAATCAGTATGGAGGTTCCTCCAAAGACTAGGGGTGGAACCACCATGTGACCTAGGTATACTACTCCTTGGTATTTATCCTAAAGAATTAATGTCATCATACTATAGTGATAATATGTATAACCAAGTTTATAGCAGCACAAGTCACACATTGGAACCAGCCTAGAAGTCCATCAATGGATGAATGAATAAAGGAAATGTGGTATATTTTCACAATGGATTTTTATTCAGCAATAAAAAAACGAAATTATGTCATTTGGAGGAAAATGGATGGAACTAGAGACCATTATGTTAAACAAAATAAGTCAAACTCAGAAAGTCAAGGGTCTTATCTTTTCTCTCATATGTAGAAGTTACAGAAAGGAAAAAGGAAAAGAAAGGTTGGGTGAGGAAAGTGGGGAATCTCATGAAAATCAAAAGGAGATCTAGTAGAGGAAATGTTCCAGGGGTTGGCAGGTGAGGAGAGAGGAGGGAAGTGTTAGGGAGTGATATTGGCCAAATTTTAGTTATACTTGGTGTAATAAATACCATCATTATGTATAACTATAATATGACAATAAAAATGTAAGAAAATAAATGGATAAAAACCTAAACAGAAAACAAACAAAGAAATCCTTGTCATTCTTGTTGTGCCTAAATTAACTATAAATGTTCAAAGAAGTAGACAGGTCTGTCAACTTAGAATACAAAGTCACACATAAAGCTCAAGAAGCCCTTTCATGTCAAATAGCAAGTCATGAAGAAAAACATGTGCCCTTTGGGTAACTGCATTTACCTTAACTGTGACCTCTGTCAGGTTCTTTGTGCTTTACTATCTTGTAGAAAGAGAAGCTGTAGATGAGGGTCTGCCAGGTTTCACCAGATGTGTGTGTGATGAGCTGCTCTTCCATCATTTTCTAGGAAAGACAATAAAACTCTGAAATTCCTACAGAGGGACACCTCACAGGGGCAGCTCTTAGTTTTGCAATGGAATCAAGAGAATGATAGGAGCACTGAGGAGATCTTATCCTCCACCTACCCACTAGATATCAAGATTGTGCTGTTACAAAAATCAAATCAAAGTGGATCAAAGACTTAAGAATTAGACTAGACATTTTGCAACTGCAAGGAAAAAAAAAAAGAAAGCCAACACTCCATCATATTGGTGCAGGATCTGATTTCCTTAACAAGATTCCTAAAGCTCAAGAAATAAAACCAAGAATCAATAATTGGGATGGCATCAAATTAAATGTTTCTTTCTGTAGAAGTAAAGGAAATGATTAAAAGCATGAAAAGAGGACCTCCACAAAGGGAGAAAATAGTTTGCCAGCTATTTCTGACAGGGGATTAATTAATATCCAGAATATATAAAGAACTCAAAAAGCTTAACATTAAACAAACATCAAATAAACCAATCTCTAAGTGGGTAAAAGAACTAAACAGACATCTCAAAAGAAGAAACACAAATGACCAATAAACATATGCAAATATGTTCAACATCTCTAGCAATCAGGGAAATGTAGATCAAAACTATACTAAGATTTCATCTCACTCCTGTAAGAATAGCAATTATCAAGAGTACAAGTAGTAATAAATGCTGGTGAAGATATGGGAGAAAATGTACACTGATATATTGTTGGTAGGACTGCAAATTAATGAAATGGTTCTGGAAAACAGTGTGGAGATTCTTTTAATTAGGAATAGAACCACCATATGACCCAGCTATCTCCAAAAGATACTAAAATCAGCATACTAGAGGGACACAGCCACTTCAATGTTTAAGCAATAGCTAAATTATGGAATCAGCCCAGATGCCCATCAATATATGAATATATTAAGAAAATGTGGAATATATACATAAAATATTATTAATTAGCCATACAGAAAAATGAAATTATGGCATTTTTTCTAGTAAATGGATGGAATTAGAAAAACATACAAAGACAAACTTACTAAGAGAAATAACTTAGTCTCAGAAAATCAAGGATTGAATGATTTTTCTCTTGGATGCAGAAGCTAGAGCAAAATGAGGGAAAAATGGGAGGTGGGTATCAGATACCACAAAGACATGGAAAATCAGTGGATTAGAAGGAGACTGAAAGGGAGGGAGAAGGGATGGAAAAGGGGAGGATATGTGGAATAACTTACATAAAATCATGCTATGTGCATGTATAAATATACCACAGAATGTTTTAAAAATATTTATAGACACATAATGACTCAAGAATAAGGTTATTATAGGGTTTTAAATTTTAAATAAAAGGAATAATTCTATATAATTTTATGAATTATTTTTCATCAACATGTTTCTGACATTTACCCTTACTGACACATATACCTTCAGTTCATTTCATTTAACTGTTATAGAAATATTTTATTTTATGAACAAGGAAATAGTATTCTCAGGGAGATGGGAGAATATAAAGTTTTCATGGAAAGGCTATGGAAAATAGCACATTGAGACCATAAAAGAGAGAACGGAGGATTATATGCTAATTCAAATAATTTACTGATTTTACATTTCAGTGATGACAATCCAGCTGCTCAACTATCCATTTCTAGTAGAGATCTCCATATGGACAGGATGGCGTGAACCAGCTCAGTCAACTTCACCTTACCCATTTCTCTCCTCTTCCATTTAGTTCCATTTCTCAACAGTATAATTACATTCAGCATGTCTGTGATATATAGAAGGACAATAAGAGGTGTCACCTCTCTAAGCAGGAGACAAATGAGATGAAGACAGGTTATTCACTCTGGTATGCCAAGAGCTCTGACAAAGTAGTACACCCAAATCCTGAAGCAGGGTTTGAATTTAGACTCAAATCTTGGATAAGTAGGAATTAGGAATTCTCAGGGAGGAAATAGTATTCTCAGGGAGATGGGGCTTAAGTTCAGGAGAAGAGTGTTCTCCTAAAATCTTTTACAGAAAAATTCCTCTGAAGTTCAAAAGTACAGATTCCTTACAGAATATTTCATCTCAGAAATAAATTCTGCCAAACTTTTAAATTGAGGTAAAGTGTATTTCAAAGCAAAACCTGAGAGCTTGTTTGGAGGTTCTAGCAGAGGAGCGTAGTTACTCATATACCCTTGATTGAAGAATGGTCCTCCTCTACCAGGGAAGCTCATCCTCTTTGAAGAGCACGCAGCTTCAGGAGGGATGCACACTGAATGGTGAGGGAGGAAGGGGACACCTGCCTAGCCAGCCAGATCAACCAAATCAACTCCTGTGATCAATGGGTGACAGATGTCACAGTCAGATCACCTTCAAAACCCTGAGTCTCCTCTGAGTCCAAGAGTCTGGACAAGTGGCTGTCCTCCCTGCCAGAACATCTTCAAAGGCAGAAGACTTGGCTCCTCCAAATGTAGCACATTTTCATGTGGCAGTATCCATTGCTAGTGAGTTACTTATTATGAAATGAAATCTGTTGTCTGTAATTTTCAGTCATTGGTACTTATTTTGCCAGCCATGTCATTTTTGGTCTTATCACCTTTAGCCTAAACATCCCTAATCCCTCCTTTTATCTCCAAAGCACAAGAAAAACTGCTGCTCTACATCTGTAAGCAATGAGGAAGCACAGAGAGTACTCCTTAGGTAGTAGGCAATCCTTTCAATCTTCTACATGACCACAGCCAAAAGCCAGCCAGGCTTGTCAGCGATATTGGCCTGGGAGAAGACAGACAGTAAAGAAATCCAGAACTGAACTGATCATCACCTCTACTGGCCAGAACGAAAATGCTGCAATGAAGGAGGCAGAGGTAAAACCAGCATAGAATTTATGACATTAAAGAAACCTGAGTGACTGCTGGCCCAGGCGAGCCAAGTAACCACCAGAGAGAACCTTCTGCTTTTAGGGAAAGGAATGCAAAAGTCAAATTTCTTAGATCATTTACCTAAAGACCGCAGAGTCAGCATAATGAGGCAACAAGAAAATGCTAGGCAGAATTGTTATAAAACAAACAAAACTGGGAAGAAAATAAGAAGCAAATTCTCAAAATAAAAAACATTAAAATCCATAAATATATATAATTATAATGTGTTGATTAAAATTTATTTAAATATTTTAAGCTGAGTGCATTGGCACACACCTGTCATCCTAGATACTCAGTTCAAGGCTGAACTGGGCAATTTAGCAAGACCCTGCCTCAAAATAATAAATGAAAAGGGCTGGGGATGTGGTTCAGTGGTAGAGTATTTGCCTTGCATGCACAAGACCCTGGGTTCAATCCCTAGCACTGCAAATAAATTAAAAAAAACACACATATATACATAAAATAATAGTTTTTTTTAAAGCAGGAGTATTTGCTCAAGGAAATAAGGTATAGGCAGCTTTTTTCCTCCTGGATACTCAGGAAAAGAACAGTCATGTTTAACCACAACGAGTGACACACATTCACTAAGTGTTCATTTTCTTACTGATTGCATGTTATCCTCATGCAAGCATCATGCCATGAGTGCTGGGGTGAGCAAGAGAGACTTGGTCTGGACCCTCTTCCTGCAGCCCTGTAATTATGAATGGTGTCTGATTAGTTTCTATGTCTTTGAGGGAACTCTCAGCTATCCTGACAGGCAGGACACAGATCATTAGCCCTTGATCATATAGATGTGGATAAGCAATGACTCACCCAAGATCCCACATAACAGATTGTGGAAGAGTCACAATCCCAAAAACCAAACGTTGAATGTTCTCTCTGATATGTGGAAGCTAACATGCAAAGTGTGTGGGGGAGAATAGAAGTTCATTGGGTTAGACATAGGGGAATGAAGGGAAGGGAGGGAGAATGGATTTAGGAAAGAGGGTAGAATGAATCAGACATAATGTTTCTATGTTCATATATGAATACATGGCCAGTGAAACCCCACAGCATATACAACCATAAAAATAGAATCCTAATTAGAATAAGTTGTATTCTACATATGTATAATTTGTCAAAATGTATTCTACTGTCATGTAAAAAGAAGAAATAAAAAAAGAGGAGAATTCAAATTATTCCTATTTGACAACATGATTCTATATTTAGAAGACCCAAAAAACTCCACAAGAAAATTCTGGACTTCATAAATGAATTCAGACAAGTAGCAGGATATAAAATCAACACCCATAAATCAATTGTGTTCCTATACATCAGTGATGAATCAACTAAAAGAGAAATTAGGAAAACTATCCCATTCACAATAGCCTCAAAAAAATATCTTGAATCAATCTAACGGAAGAGGTGAAAGACCTCCTCAATGAAAACTACAGAGCACTAAAGAAAGAAATTGAAGAAGACCTTAGAAGATGGAAAGACCTTCCATGTTCTTAGATAAGCAGAATGAATATTGTCAAATTGGCCATAATACTAAAAGCACTACACAGATTAATGCAATACCTATTAAGGTTGTAATGATGCTCTTCACAGAAATAGAAAAAGCAGTCATAAAAATCATTTGGAAAAATAAGGGGCCCAGAATAGCCAAAGCAATTCTTAGTGAGAAAAGTGAAGCAGGAAGAATCACAATACCAGATCTTAAATTATACTACAGAGCTATAGAAACAAAAATGGCATGGTATTGGCACCAAAACAGACATGGGGACCAATGATACAGACTAGAAGACACAGAGATAAACCCATATAAGTACAAGTTATCTCATACTAACAAAGGTGCCATAAACATACATTGGAGAAAAGAGAGCCTTTTCAACAAATGGTGCTGGGAAAACTGGAAATCCATATGTAATATTTGCCACGCAACCAGCGCTGGCTTCAAGAAAGAAGGTTGATTCATGAGTAAATGCTAGGGAGTTTTAAATTAAAGAGACAAAACTCTTATTACCTTTAATACCAGCTCTGGGACGGCTTCTCCTAGCTCCCGCCTCCAGCCACCTAATGCGGTAGTGAGGTTTACAGAAAAGATGAGAGAGAGAGAGAGAGAGAGAGAGAGAGAGAGAGAGAGAGAGAGAGAGAGAGAGAGAGAGAAAACACGCCAGGGAGTGGGCTTTTATTGGGGAACAAAAAATTCCAGGGAAAATTACATCCAATGAAGGTTAAGGGGGGCAGCATCTCAAAGTCAGGGGTGACAATTGGGTCTTTGGGGCAGTGGCCAGACACATCTCTGCATGGACAAGCCCTCGGACCTGGAGAAGGGTGGGGAATAGCTCTGACACAGCTGTGTCTAAGCGTCTCTCACCCAGCCTGGGAGGTAACTCAAATCACGTCCGAGGATGGCCTCTCACAGTAATAAAAATAAATTTAATCCCTATCTCTCACTCTGCACAAAACTCAAAGTAGATCAAGGACCTAGGTATTAGACAAGAGAACCTGCTCCTCACAGAAGAAAAAGTAGGCCCAACTCTCCATCATGTTGGCTTCAGAACCAACTTCCTCAATAAGACTCTTAAAGCATAATAAGTAAAATCAAGAATCAATAAATGTGATGGAAGCAAACTAAAAAGCTTCTTCACAACAAAGGAAACAATCAAGAACATGAAGAGAGAGCCTAAGAATGGGAGAAAATCTTTGTCACCTGCACCTCAGGGCATTAATCTCCAGGATATACAATGAACTCAAAAAACTTAATACCAAGAAACAAACAAACAAATCACCAAATCAATGAATGAGCCAAGGAACAAACAGGCACTTCACAGAAGAAATATGATCGGTCAACAAATATATGAAAAAAAATGTTCAACATCTCTAGCAGTTAGACAAATACAAATTAAAACTATACTGAGATTCCATCTCACTGCAGTAAGAATGACAATTATCAAGAATATAAATAGCAATAAATGTTGGTGAGAATGTAGGGAAAAAGGTACACTTATACATTGCTGGTGGGATTGCAAACTGGTGCAACCACTCTTGTAGATTACTTAGAAAATTTGGAATGGAACCAACATTTGATCCAATTATCTCACTCCTCAGAGTATATATACCCAAAGGATTAAAAAACATCATACTAGAGTGATGCAGCCACATCCATGTTTATAGCTGCTCAATTCACAAAAGCTGAGTTTATGGAACCAACCTAGGTGCCCTTCAACAGATGAATGGATAAAGAAAATGTGGTATACATACACAATGTAATGTTACTCACTCAACCATAAAGAAGAATGAAATTATGGCATTTGCTGGTAAATGGATAGAACTGGAGATTATCATGCTAAGTGAAATAAGCCAATCCCCCAAACCAAAGGCTAAATGTTCTCTCTAATATGCAGATGCTAACACATAATAAAAGAGTAGTGAATAGAAGTTCACTGGATTAGACAAAGGGGAATGAAGGGAAGGGAGAGGTGATGGGAATAGGAAAGACAGTAGAATAAATTGAACATAGGTTTACTATGTTCATATATGTTCCCATCTCATACAATCTTTAAAGCTACTTATATACAAGATCCTTTCCATTTCTCTCATTTCCAGTCCCCAATGGGACCTGATGGAAGAGTTAAAGGAGTCTAGAGACCACACTCAGTCTTGTGTGCACTGCCTTATACTACAGAAACTGGGGATGCCCATCCTCCAAACCAAGGCAGATTTGAGCAAGAGTTTCACAATAAACCCCAAGGACCAAAGAATCTGCTTCAGCACCAGATTCAAACCATGAGATTGACACTATAGAAAACCCCCCAAAAGTAGAAAAGTAAAAAATCATTCTTTATTCAAGTTGGAGGAGGGGAAGAAAAGACATTGTGAGACAAATGGGTGAACCTCACATTGGGCACCTTCTATCTACTATGACTTACCCTTTCAATTGTCCAGGTTCAAAACTGAGGCATCTGACAGCTCCCTTCTCCAGCTGTGATCTCCCCTTTATAGATTCACATGTACTTCTAAGTCATGCTCATCCTTGCTCTGACCAAGGAAGGCTGAAACTGTCTCCTAACTGGGGCTCTATGATTTCAGCTTCTCTCTTGAAAACTCTACCTATGAGCCATTCCCATTTGCATCTTCCTAAAGAACATATCCCATGCCATTATTCTGTTACTATATCTTCCATATCTCTATGAGCTATACCATTGTGAACTGACCCCCAGGGCATAGAGGGTTCTGCCCAACATTTGCCTAACTTGTGATTTTGCTCCATAACCCACCATTCACCCACATTTCCAGCCAAATCAAACCCTGCTTACACAATCCTGTCTGTGTTCTGTTACCTGAGGTTCCTCTCCCCGAAATCACTGGCTAAAAACCTGTCTGTCTTGAAAGGCCGTTTCAAATTATGGCCCCTTAGTAAAATGATTCATCAACCCCACCCCCTAAACACTGGATCTCTAAGAATCTCTCCTGGTAGGTGCCAGGTTTTGCTTTATACAATTAGTGTTAAATCTGCCTCATTTTCTTTAAAGGTCCTGGAAGGCAGGATTATGCCCTGCTTATCTAGAATTCCTGCAACATAAACCAAAGGTTGCATTCTACAGCAAACATTGGAAGAGAATCACTAAGCCTTTTAGAGTACTCTGAAAACTTCCAGGGCTCTTAATTTGTGGTTCTTGGGTACTACTTCCAGGATGGAACCTTTTATTTGTTAGATAATATAAATATGGTTTTTCCTAAAACAGGGCTTCTCAATCTCAGTATTATTGTCACTGGGAATTAAATAAGACTTTGTTGTGGGGGGCTGTCCTGTGTACTGTAGGATGTTGACCAGAATCCCTGGTTCCTACACATTACATGTCAGAAATCCCTCATCCATCATCCTCCCATCTCTGAAGTGACAGAAATATCCCTAAATATTATCAAATGTCTCTTAAGAGATAAATTGCACCTGGTTACGAAAGACCCACCATGCTTTCCTTTAGCAGGTGCAATGACTTAAAAAAAAAAATCCCCAAGACAAAAGTTAGGCTTTGGTGGCAACATAAACACCCAGAGAAGTACAGAAATAGGTATCTTGCAATTACTGACCACCAGCAGCCCACAACTGAGAAGGCTTAGAAATAGGTACCATGCCCTAAAAATTAAATTAGAACAAGCTAACAGAGGGGGACTAGAACCAACTCTTATGCACATATAGCAACTCACAGGCCCTGTCTTCTGGATCCCCCTAGAGGGGTTATTTCTCTCTACTGCATCCTGAGAATTGCTCTACCAGCCTAAACTGGGAAATACTGCCACAAATTACATAATTCTTTTTTTTTGGTGGTTAAGGAACTATTCTCTAAATCATGAGTTGGAAAATATTTTCCATAAAGGACCAGCTAGTGAATATATTAGGTTTTGTGGGCCACCTGGTCTCTGTTACAACTATTCAACTTTGTACAAGGAAGCACCAAAGCAGCCATAGACAGTACGTGCATCAATGGGTATGGCTTTGTCCCAGTAAAACTTTACTTAAAAAGCAAGATGGTAGGCCAGATTTGACACACAGCTGCCTGACCTCTGCTCTGTTCTGCATCACACAAAGTGTTCCTTTCACGAGGCTGCATATTTTTCTCAGATCTTAATAAGAGGAAAAGTTACGCTTCTTCTGAAGAATTTTTTTCTTCTTATTGCTCTGAATCTTGCAGAAGATGTTTCCCACATTTCTTTGGCTAGCAAGGATTTCAGAGCTGAATTTAGCACAAAACTCTAGCAACTTTACAAGGCTTTATATTGTGTCCTATCTTATTTTCTCATTTCTTGAATTTTCCCCATCTGGACACATTTTCCCCACCTTTCTGGATTTTTTTTTTTTTTTTTTAGTTCTACAATCCACCTGCAGAAACTTTTTAGAATAAGATCAGTGATAAACAAAAAGAAAAGGCAGGATGCACAGAATGGCAGTCAAATAGGAAGGTGTTAGTCTATGATGAATTTGTTTTTTAAAATTTTATTTATTCTTTTTAGATATAGATGACAATAGAGTATATTTTGACATATTCATACTAACATGGAGTATACCTTATTCTAATTAGGATCCCAGTCTGTGGTTATGATACATTTCTTCTTAACAATCTTGTCCAAAATCTTCCTTACAGAAGGTTCCACTTAACATATGTAGAAACTTCCCTCATCCTCTTTAGAGTGAACTAAATTTGGTACTCATAAAGGCAAAAAAGTAATCTCGTAGTGGAAGCAGCTGACAAATAACAACATTAACAAAATGATGAAGGTTACCATCACAGGCATGTCCTGCTGATCTCATGTATCCCAATATGATGTGATGAGAAAGGCACCTCACTTCAGAAGTATCTCCATTCTAACTATAAGATAAACACCAGAAGAACCCAGATTTGGGGATATTCTACAGGATACCCTGGCCAAGACTCTTCAAGAATATTAAGGTCATAAAAAAACAACAACAAGAAAATGGAGCTGGGGTATGGCTTAGTCATAAGAGCACATACTTAATGTGCGCAAGGTCCTAGGTTCAAACACTGTTTCTCTTTCTCCCTCCCTACTTCCCTGGCTCCTAACCACCTCTGCCTGTTTCATCCACACAATGCATGATAATCAGACAACAGGAAGCAACCAAATCCAAATAGTCTGCTGGAGATAGCACTCTGCTCTGTCTTACCTGGAAACAAATGGGCTAAGTGGTGCTTCTTCCTTTCACTCACCCAGCTCCTTCAGGTCAGATAGGCTCCCTAAAGGAACCCACAACAGAAAACCATATACCTTGAAGAGCAAGAGTGAAGGATTGGGAATAAACTCTCAGACTCATAGCCTGGGTGTTATCCAAGGTTTATAATTTCTGGGAAGGAAATATTATCCCAAATGAAAATCCACCCCTCCGCCCGTCCTCATGGAGCTTACCATTTGGGGATAGGGAGATGATACACATTAAATAACATTTGTAAAGAGTTTCATTCATTCCTGTATTTCCAATAGCATTTGACATGGATGTATACCCAGCAGATGATTGGTATTTTGCTCTCTCCACATGTTCATCCTAATTCCCTTTTTGTGAATAGCTATTATAATTTTATATCTCACATCATGCCATAAGACCTGAGGCTAACAATAAGTAAAAATATGAAATAAATACACAAGAAAACCCAGAGTAAATGAATATAGGAAAAGTGTAGAATTATAGTCTAGTCAATTTTTTTTTGATGTAGGATAACAATTATAAATGTCTGGAATTGGGCCATGCAATACAGAAGCTATTAGCTAAATGTGGTTTTTAAAATATAAATCTGCTGAAATAAAATCATTCAGTTCCTGTGTCATGTTAGCCACACTGAAAGTAGCTCAACAGCCATGTTTGAGGAGGGGCTACTGTGTTGGATGGTGCGGACAAAAAATATTTCCATCATTGTAGAAATTTCTCTTGGACAGCTGGTCTAGAGCAAAGATTGCTCCCCCCGCAAAAAAAAAAAAAAAATGTGTACAGGGATGGGGATATAGCTCAGTACAGGAGCATTTGCTTAGCATGCACAGACCCTGGGTTTAATCCCCAGCACCAAGGGGAAAAAAATAGTGGAGACTATAGATAGTATGTATTGATAAAATCGGTCTGAGTTGTGGGTGTTTTTGGGAATTGTTTTGTTATTTGTTTCTTTTTGTAAACTCAGAGTCTCATGTGTGCTAGGGTTTCATACCCCAGACCTTTGTTTAGTTTTATAAACAGGCTGGCACTGAACTTGTGATCCTCCTGCCTCATCCTCCCAAGTAGCAGGTGTGCACAAGTATGTCTGGCTTGGCTGAAAAAAAAAAATATATATATATATATATATATATTTATTTTAAAGGAATGGGCTATAGGCTGCTAAGTATCCATGATTTTTTCCACATTTTTAAAATTGGTTCATTATAGTTGTGCATATTGATGGGATTTATTGTTACATATTCATACATGTCACAATGTAACAATATAATTTGGTCAATATCAATCCCTAGCACTTCCCTACCTCCGTCTGTACCTCCCACTTTGATCCCTTTCCTCTACTGATCTCCTTTTGAATTTTAGATTCACCCCCACCTTTGTTTTCCTTTTTCCTCTCTAGCTTCCACATTATAAGGAAAAACATATGACCCTTAACTTTCTGAGTTTGACTTCACTTAACACGATGGTCTCTAGTTCCATTCATTTTTCTGCAAATGACATGATTTCATTTTTCTTTATGGCCAAATAAAACTCTCTTGTGTTTATATACTATATTTTCTTTATCCATTCATTCGCTGATGGACAACTAGGCTAGTTCCATAGTTTGGCTATTGTGAATTGTGCTGCTATAAACATGGATATGCGTGTATCACGATAGTAAGATGATCTTCAATTCTTCAAGGAAAATACCTAAAAGTAGTATAGCTGGGTCATCTGGTGGTTTCATGCTTATTTTTTGGAAGACCCTCCAAATTGATTTCTATAGTGATTGTACTAATTTACAGTTCCACCAACAGTGTAAGTGTTCCTTTTTCTCCACATCCTCTCCAGCATTTATTATTTGCATTCTTGATGAATGTCATTCTGATAAGAATGAGATGAAATCTGTATAGTTTTAATATGCATTTCCCTAACTGTTAAAATATTGAGCATTTTTTTTTCTTTTGAGAAGTGTCTGTTTAGTTCATTTGCCCAGTTATTAGTAGGGTTGTTTGTTTTTTTTTTGTGTGTATGTAAAGTTTTTTTTTTCTTTTTGGTATATTCTAGATATTAATCCTCTGTTGGAAGAGTAGCTAGCAAAGATTTTCTCCCATTCTGTGGGGTTCTGTCTTCACATTCGTAATTGTTTCCTTTGCCAGGTAGATGCTTTTTAATTTGATGCTGCCCCATTTATTAACTCTTGGCATTATTTCCTGAGCTTTAGCAGTCCTACTGAGAAAGTCATTGCTTGTGCCTAAAAGCTGGAGTGTTGACCCTACATATTCTTCTGGGAGAAATAGTTTCTAGTCTAATTCTGAGGCCTATGATCCATTTTGAGTTGTTTTTTTTTGAGCAGGGTGAGTTCAATTTCATTCTTTTACATATAGATAACCAGTTGTCCTAAGCAGCATTTATTAAAAGACTATCTTTTCTCCAATATGTTTTTGGCACATTTGTCAAGGGTCAGATAAATGTACATGTGTGGATGTGTTTCAGTGTTCTATTGCATACCACTGGTCTAAGTTTCTGTTTTTATGCCAGTACCATGCAGTTTTTTTTTTTTTTTTTTTTTACTATATGATTTGAAGTTAGGTTTGTGATGCCTCCAGCATTGCTTTTTTGGCTTAGAATTGCTTTGGCTACTCTGGGTTTTTTATTTATCCAATTGAAGTTTAGTACTTTTTTTTTTTTTCTGGTTCTATGAAGAGTGTCATTGGCGTTTTGATGGGATTACATTAAATCTGGATATTGCTTTTGGTAGTATAAGGTATTTTACCAATAATAACTGTCCCTATCCATGAACATGGGAGTTCTTTCCATCTTCAGAGGTCTTCTTCAATTTCTTTCTTCAATTTTCTATAGTTTTCATCTCCTTGGCTAGATTTATTCCTTGGTATCTTATTTTCTTTGAAGCTAGTGTAAATGAAAATGTTTTCCTGATTTTCTTTATCAGCAGATTCATCATTAGTATACAGAAAGCTGTTGATTCTTGTATGTTGATTTTGTAACCTGGTATTTTGTCCAATTTGTTTTTTAGCTCTAGCAGACTTTTGGTGGAGTTTTTGGGTCTTCTAGGTATCACCTGCAAACAGTGCTAATGTGACTTCTTTCTTTCCTACTTTTATCCCTTTTATTTCTTTCTCTTGCCTAATTGCTCCAGGTAGAATTTCTAGCTCTCTATTAAATAGGAGTGGTGAGAGTTTTCCATGTGATTTTTGCCAGGCAGAAACCCAGGTCCAGTGCCTATTTATAATACAAGATAGAAACCTGGATTTTTGTAAAAAAATCAACAGATTTTTAAGTAGTCCCAGTCAACAAAACAAAACAGAACAAAACCAACCAACCAAACAACAACAACAACAACAACAACAATAAAAAACAAAACCGAAAGGCCAAATACATTTTGGAGACATCTGTGACTGAAGTGAATCCTGATTCCTGCAGAAGCCTTGCACAAAGACTTCAGGTAAGAGCCTGAGTAATGGTGGAAGGTTTAGGTTAGGGCAAAGTTGATTAGTAGGTTTCAGAGGTCCTCTGGAGGGACTGATCCTTGGGGATATAAGCTTTTTATTCATTCATATATTTGAAGAAGAAACAGAGAAAAGGAGAAAATGTCCACTTTTGGACACAAAACAAGATTACCCAGAACTGTCTCTAGGATCCCATGAACACACTAAAAACTGCTGCCCTAACAGATGTGGCTCCAAAGGGTATTCAGTAGAACCTAGCATCTCTGGGGCCATCACAGGGTGTAATTGTCTGGGGCTATGTGTCATCTCAGGCCCCTCTCCTTATATACTTAATGGTTCCACGTTTGACTTAGATTTCAGGGTGTGGTATAAATTAGCAATGGGAAAAAACATCCCAATGTTTTAAATGAGAAGGACCTTACTATTTTTTTGTGTCTGAACCAGAGGCTGGGTTAGGGGAAGAATTAACAGTGCACTAAAGAGACATGGCTGTTGCCCTCTTGGAGCACAGTCTTGTGTGGAACGTGAACATTTATGAAATCCCAGTCATACAAATGCAAAGGAGAGTTGTGTAAAATGAGATGCTGAAAAAAGAGGTATCAGAGCTATGCAAGTGCCTGACATGGGATCTGATTCAGTGAAGAGGAATTAACCAGGTATAATCAGAAGGGACAGCACATGCCAGGGAGAGTTGCAGTAGGAAATCTGGTGCTTATAGAGGTCACTGGAGTATAAGAGTGAGGGTGAGGATGAAGCAGAAAATGAAGCTGAACAGGAAGGTAGGGCCCCAATCTTGCAAGACATTTCAGGCTATTGTAAAGATTTCTTTTTTTTCCCTAAAGAGAAAAAGAGCCATAAAAAGATTTAATGAGGAATGATACAATAAGACTTCACTGCAGAAAGTGATTCCAGGCAAGGTAGAAACAGACTGAACAGGCCTGAATGGCAGCAGAAACTATGCAGGAGGCTGCTGCAGGATGCAGGTGAGAAATGGTCTTCTGCACTGGGGACGGGGTGATCCACGGAGATGGAGGTGATTGAGCAAAATGATGACTCCAGAGACATTTACCATGCAAATGCAACCTGAGCTAGGCTGTTGAGACTCAAGCCTCCTTATGAGAATATCTGCTAGAGGTCATGGAGCCAGGGGAGGGAAGAGGCCCTAACAGTGGTTCAGGTCTCATGTGGCAGGATCCTCTCTTGGCCACCATGTCCTTTCAGGCTCTGGATAAAAGACATCATTTGATAGGTTCCTAAGCAAAGTCCCAGGACCAAGTGCTTCTCATGTCTTCCAAAATCTTATATAAGTTAAATAAAAATCAACTTCCAGAGAACAGAATGTAGAGAAGAATACTGTGTAACTCTATTCCACTTATCAGACAGATAGTGAGACAAACATTATTGTCAGAATGATGAATTGGTGGCAAAAAGGACCATTTCCCAAGGCTGGCACATAGTTCTGTTATTTGGAACCCTCGGTGTACTGCTGTCTGCTTTAATTTTACAGGTACTTCTTTTCCTTGGCAAAGCTGGACTGCAGTGACAGCTCCTCCCCTTGGTAAAAAAAAAAAAAAATCCCTTCTCAGCAAAGAGCCGCTCTGAGGAACAAACAGCATGGCATCACCTTTGCAACTTACCCAGAGCTAGAGGACTTCACTTTCTGGGGTCCAGAAGCATCATTACAGAGCTAGAAGAGGTGGGAAAGTTCACCTCATCCAATCCCATTTTTACACATATACTCATGGAGAAAGAACTGACTGGCTCAGTCAAGTTCATTTACTGGCTTCTACCCTGTTTTCTTTCCTATCCCTGTCTTCCTCATCCACATAATAATACACTGTGGAGAATTACTGTGAGCTAGGTCTGAGTTAACCACAGAGATGTTTCATTTCACTTTGCTCTCAAAGCAACCCTACAAGGAAAATAAATTAGTCCACTCTACAGATGACAAACCCAAGGCTGGGGGAGATGAGCACAGGTGGTTCAAGTCCATGGAGTGGTAAGCAGCCTGACACCAGAGCATACAAAGCTGACAGTCTTGAAACATGTAGCCCCTACACACTATGTGTTTTCTGGTCCTGGATTAGAGTGGAGAGAAGAGGCAGAAAGGAGAGGAAGTAATCCCTATCAGCAGAGATACATTAATAATCTGGCATCATAGGAACTGTTATTTCTCTGAATCTGTAGGAGATTGGTTCCAAGACACCATCACCCTCAGAATACAAAACTCCACGGATGCCAGGTGTGGTGGAACATTTTTGCAATGCCAATGACTTGGGAGGCTAAGGCAGGAGGACTGCAAGTTGGAGGCCAGCCTGCACAACTTAGTAAGACCCTCAGCAATTTATTCTGTCTTAAAATAAAACATAGGAAGAACAGAAGACATAGCTCAGTGGTAAAGGCCCCCTGGATGCAATCCCTAGTTCAAACAAACAAACAAACAAAAAATAACATGAAGGCTCAATTCCTTTTCATAAAATGGCATTATACTTACATATAGCCTGTATACATCTATTTGTATACTTCAAATCATCTCTAGATTACTTATAATGTATAATATAGTATGAATGCTATGTAAATAGTTGTTATGCTGATAATAAAAGTCTGTAAATATGTTCAGTGTACTTTTCTCCCAAATATTTTTCATCCATCATTGGTCGAATCTTTGGATGAATATAGAAAGCTGATTATACTAATCCTAATCAGAGCTAGTGTTGACTGAATACAAATCACATACCCAGCTGATGCTAGTCATTTACATATATAATTCTTGCAACATTAATTAGAAGTGTGTTATTTGATTTCCAAACACATGGGGGTTTCCTAGTTAATTGTTCAATTGTTGCATATAACTCAATTGCACTGTAGTCAGAAATACACTCTTTATGATTCTATTCCTTGAAATTTATTGAAAAATGTACATCATGTATTAATGTATATTATTTCTAACATTCAATTTTCTCACAAATGAGGAAACTGGAGTTCAAATATTTAATCACTGTGCTAAAAGCAGCACCTTGGTATAGCACTGCAGCCAAGATAAAAAAGGCACCCATCTCACTTCATGAGTCCCTTTCCCCAAAGCTATGCTGTATCTGAAAAAAGAGATAAAATAAATTTCATATTATGTATATTTTACCACAATAAAAAATAAAGTAAATAGGCCTATAATCCCAGAGACTCAGGAGGTTGAGGTAGGAGGATTGCAAATTGAAGGCCAGCCTCTGCAACACAGTGAGACCTGGTCTCAAAATAAAAAATAAACAGGGATGGGGACATAGCTCAATGGTAGAGTACCCCAAGCACAAAAAAGAAAAAAAGTAAACATAAAAATGAAAAAGTTGCAATTTAGTTTTATCTATATTTAGAGAGCTCCCTTACATCCTCTGATATGAATTACATTTTTAAAGAATTTACACTTTTTTTTTAACATAACAACACACCTGGTAGGCAATAAAAACTTTGTTCATGTGCCTCTCCTAAAGTTTGATCTTTACGTGCTAATCCCATCTGTGAGGAATCATCTACTTTTGTTCTACAGGCGAATTCCACCACGTGAAGTATGAGAATTATTATATGGTAGGATTTATGAGTCAACTATCTTGTAGCTCTGTTGGTTTTTCTTACTATAAGTTCTAATCTAAGTCCAAAACTGTTTACAAGGGAGTCTCTCGGCAGAAAGCAAAAGACTACATGGATCAATCTAAGCCTATTTTATACCAAAAACACAATGTGCCTCCCACACTCAGATATAAGAGATGTTTAGATTAGGACTTAGAGGTTCAGAGAGGCATCTGCTCCGGGCCATGAAGTTCATGGGAAAAGGCAGGTGTAGACATCTGAAGACTTGCACAGATAGGACATGCCTAAGAAAGGCAAAATTCCAATGTTAACCAAATTCTTCTACTCACAATGTGGTGCATGGGCCCAGCGACTTGCTAGGTGAGTGCCCTCCAACCAGTTAACTTCTTTAAGTCTTGGTTTCCGCAGTTGGAAAATGGGGTAATGATACCTGAACCTCAGAGGCTGTTGTGAAGATTAGATTTGCAAAGCATTGGCAAAGTGGGTATACAATAAATGCTGGTTCTTTGACTTCTAATAAATATGGAACACTTAACTTTTGCCCTTGTACCTTCCAAGTTCCACCCTCCTTACTCTGCCTCATTCAGCATGAACTCTGTTTACTCTTTTCAGATTCTCTGTAACTAAGTCAATTTCCTATAATACATAGATGCCTCAATAAAGGGTAGAGTTCTATTTGTCTTACAGGAACCTATCAGAACAGTAATTACTAATGCTAATTAAAGAGAAGGTCTTGAGACTATCCTATGGTTCCTGTATTTAAACCCCAGCTCCACCCCCTGCTGTATAAAGCAACTTCTTTGTCCCTCAATTTCTTCATTGTAAAACTGGGATAAAAGTTTTACTTAGTAAAGTTTATATTTTTAAATAAAATGAGATAATATGGGTACATAACATGCAGTATATGAAGAATGTTAAGGCCTGGAAGGCCCTGAAAACATCTGTTCCAAATTTTGTATTTGACAAATGAGTTCAGTGAAGCCCAGAGGGTAGATGAGCTGCCCAGGGTCACACACCATTAGCCTATGACATAGTACATGCCTTTTTGTAAACGTTGACTTTGTTTTCTCACCACTTTCTGCCATACTGTTATAAATTTATCCGGCTATACTGGGAGGAGAAAAATAAGTGTTGTGTCCTTAAATGTGCATATTTCTCTTTCTTTTTCTTCTATTTATTTATTCATTCTCTCTCTCTCTCTCTCTCTCTCTCTCTCTCTCTCTCCCCCCGCCCTCTTTCTCCTCTTTATTTTTTTCCTTTTTTGTATTAGGCAATGAACCCAGGGGTGCTTTACCACTGACTTACATCCCATACATCTCAGCCCTCTTAATTTTTTTATTTTTTGAGACAGGGTCTTACTAAATTGCCTAGACTGGCCTCAACATGGAATCCTCTTGCTTTGGCCTTCCTGGTAGCTGGGATTATAGGCATGTGCCACCACACCCACCTGCTGCTTATAAAAGTTGAAGATGATACAGTGTGGTGACAATCATAGACTCATTTGAATCAGAAAGGCAGTGATGAGAAGCACTTGACTTAAAACTGGTGGGATCATTTGTTACATGAATCTCTTTCATCCCCTGCATTGCAGTGAACACCATGAAAAGGATGTATCCCTCAGAGACCAAATTCAATTTTAACTGCCCCTCAAACTCAGATTCAGCTGTTCAGAGCTGAACAGGCCAGCTTGTGGCTTCTGCAGATGAGACAGGCATGCAAGGGCTACAGAACCCTGAAATTTAAATAATCTGAGGGTAGAAGGCAGGCAATGCTTTCTACAAGCTCCATAAAGAAGGTACTGTCCTGAAGTCAAAGGAGGAGAAAGCAGCAACAATGGTAGCAGCAGATGCAAGGAAGCAAAGAAATGGAGTATGTACCAGTGGTTAACTGTTGAGGCAAGAATATATAGAGAGAAAACAGAAAATAAAAATAAAAATAACAGAGTTACTTTGGATTAGGTAGAGGGGAGTGAAGAGAGGGGAGGAGTATGGGGGTAGGAAGAACAGTAGAATGAATCTGACATTATTACCCTATGTACATATATGACTACATGACTGGTGTGATTCTACATCATGTACAACTAGAAGAATGAGAAATTATACCCCATTTATGTATGACATGCATCCTACTGTCATGTATAACTAATTAGAACAAATATTTTAAAAAGGTAAAAAAAAACAAGGAGGAACAGAGAAAAACAAGGACTCATGAGGAAAAAGGGAAGTAGGGGAGAATAAGAAGAAAGAGAAAGAGAAAGAGAAAGAGAGAGAGAGAGAGAGAGAGAGAGAGAGAGAGAGAGAGAGAGAGAGACCTAGAAAGACAATATCCACATGTAAAGCATGGGCAGGAACTCACACCTTCCTGGGCAGACTACCCTATCTGTGTGGGAGAAAGCACCTGGGTTTAGGTCCCTCAGGTCTCCTAAGAGTGTGGCTTGGACTTCTGCCCTAAAATTCCTTCATATCTATGAAAAGGAGGGGAAAAAGGCTACAGAGCAGCCTGGTGGGGATGGCAGGAAAATGTTACAGTGGCAACATCTTGGCCTCCTGTCAGTGATGAGCAGCCCTCTGGGAGGGACACTGAGATATGAAGTTTCTTCTGTTGATTACTGAATGTGTCAGCCAGATGAGAGAAGAGGACTCAATGCAGGAAGAAGTCTCTATTAATCTTCCTGAGCACATAGCCAGTACAGAAGCAGCCATACCGTCTAATCCACTAGTTGTGTAACAAAATCATGAAGAAGCTGATACGTCACGTACACAAGCACTCATTTGAGGGGTTTTCTGAAGCTGTCTTCCCCTCCCCATTCTACTTATGTTGAGTGCAACCAGTCATGTTATTTGAAACAAAAATGACAGAAGATTTTTCCAAAGATTCTCCACCTCTTCAAAATCTTCTTACATTTTTATGTTTGATTACCAATGAAAACAGAAGTGGCAACTTTTCTTCAACTTGAAAGGTAGAATAACTGAGATACTTGTGTGTTCTTTTCATCAATATTGCTACCATGTCCCTTCATCCACTGCAAACTCAAATTCACAAACCTTAGAAAACTGGGGCTGTGGAGAAGCACAGGCAGGTATCAACCATGCAGTTAACACGAGGTGCTACCTTGAGACATTGGTGAGAATTTCTGAGAATGTCAGCAGGACATTTCATAGCAGTTTTGCATCTCCTTCTCTAAACCTGGGAGTCTCGATGTTCAATGGGAAGATGAGAAGAGCGTCCTAAAGAGCAACCTAATATTTGGTGCAGTTCAACCTTAACTTTTGTGAGTCTACAATTTCTTTATTTTTTTTTCCTGTCTAATCCTCGGCACTATTTAAAGTCCTGAAAGAGTAATGAATAGACATTAAGAAAAGGAAAAAAAAAGGTAGTGGGCAGCAGGGGACTTATGTATCTCATTAGTCCATTCCTGTCCCCTCTTTGCCAGAACTATACCAACAGAGGTGATGATGATATTGAGACTGAGATGATGCTGCATGAGCAAGAACAGGTCCAAAACCTCTTTAATGACCAACAGAACATTATTTGATCACAGATTCTCCTTGGGACCTCAAGCTACCCCTTAGAACAGCAGTCAGCAAACTATAGCTTGCAGGCCAAGTCTAGCTAGTCACCTGTATTTTTATAGCCTTTGAGCCAAAAACTATTTTTATAAAGTTAAAATGGTTATAGAAATATCTATACAATAGCCTTATTTTGCCTTTTTACCCACAAAGACTAAAGTATGTATTTAGGTTTGCTGGCCTCTGGCCCATAGGAACTACAAGCTACCTATAGTCTTTGCTGAGGGCCATTACCAAGTAGAAATGACGCATCAAAATTTCCTTGCTAGCGTACCCCATGTTAATGATTTCGCTGTTGACATTGCATGTAAGGTGACCTTGCTCAAAGACCAAGGCGGATCCAGGTTTAGAGCTGATCAGGTTTGAGGAAGTATCCCGGTCCTTGGGTTAAGGGCGTTCCCAGTTTTAGACCTTGGATTTTAGGGAAGTTCGATGTTGAGGATTATTGCTGCTGGAATTAGGGCGTTCCTGCTGCCTGAGCTCCCATTGAGTTCTCGTGAGATTCAGAGAGTATTTTTGGGAAGAAAGCCTCGTGGAGTAGGTGATTTGGGTGGCAGCAGAACTGGGATTGCCCCAGAACGTGTGTGGAGGCCGGTGTGAGTTCGGGAATAAAGAATTGCTGTTTGAATCTACAAAGCTGTGTGGTGGCTCGTGATTCTGTGCCCAGCCAAGACTGTGGCAAGTCTTGGCTGGTGTTTTTTTCTGATTTTAATCCCTCTATCCAAGTAGCCAAACAGTATAATTCTAGGAATTACGTGAAGAAAATAATCAGAGATATGTGAAATAATTATTGTTTGAAATTCTTTATAATGTTATTTATCATTGTATTGCACCAGAGTATAAAAATCTACAGAATTGCTAAAATTTATCTTATAAATCAGAAACCATTTGTAATTTTAACAAACAGGTTCTAAATGAAGATATATTCATATGATGAAATATTACATTTCTTGTGTGTGTGTGTGTGTGTGTGTGTGCGTGTGTGTGTGTGTGTGTGTGTGGTGTCGGGGAATTGAAACTAGGGCCTTGCGCATGTTAAACCACTAAGCTATATCTCTAGCCCACAACTATTTTTAAAAATCATACTTTTGGACCTGGGGGTTTAGCTCAGTAATAGATCACTTTTGTAGCATGTGCAAGGACCTGGGTTTGATCCCTTGCACTACCACTGAAACACAAAATCTGGACTCTTCCCCAGCTTAAATTCTGATATTTTATGTGAAATAATTTTATATCAGCAATTAAAAATGTGTCAATGGTAATCTGTTGCACTCTTTTTGAAAATTTATTACAGGAAATCTCAAACATACAAAATTAAAGAATATAATATAAAGAACCCCTACATACCCAGACACCAAAATTATATACTTGGAGCCAATCTTGTTTCATCTATATCTTCTACCTTCTCACACCACATAAGGTATGATTTTATCCACAAACCCTGAAGAAGCTTTAGAAGAAAATAACTTAAAAAAACCCATAATTTTAAAAAAATACAAATTTATATTTTTAATTTCCCCAATTGTCTCAAAAAAACCCCCAAAACCCTACAAATTATCCAAAACAAAATTCAAATACTATCCCTACTTTATACTGTTATGTCCCTTAAGTCTTTTTAAAGATATAAGCTCCTCTTTATTTGTCCTTGCAACTTATTTGTTGAAGAAAATAGCTAATTTCTCCTGTAAAGATACAGTCTGGGGGAGCTGGGGGTGTGGCTCACCGGTAGAGTGCTCACTTAGCACATGTGAAGTGCTGGGTTCGATCCTCAGCACCACACAAAAAACAAATAAATAAAATAAAGGTATTGTGTCCAACAACAATTAAAAATAAAATAATAAAAAAAATATATAGTCCAGATGTGTTGCTTTCATTCCTTTGTTGTTTAACATGTTCCTCTGTGCCCTGTACTTCCTGAGAATTAGAAGTTATACCTAGAGGTTTGGGCAGAGTTAGGCCCAATTTGGGGCAAGACTTCTTGCCAAGTGGAGCTGTGCATTTTTATCTAGAGGCAAATAGTGTCTGGCTTTCTTTCTGGTGGTGCTAGCTGCCACCAGATTTTTGCTAGATCTTGTAATTCTTTAGAGAGTATACATATTCTACATTTATTCTACACATATTCTATTATTTTTCTGTACTTATTAGATAAAATATTCTAAAAGAGAAACTTCCCAATCCAATTATTTGGTGACTCTGAGGTATGATTCATAAAGGAAAAGCAAAATACATGTTTGATTCTTTTCTTCATCCACTGACATCACACTGAATGACTACGTGTGTTTCTCTTACCATCACACTGCAGCATGTTTTCCTAAGCCACATCCACAAATGCACACTGAGAATCTTTGGTACTTCCTGAGAGATACAGCAGTGGGTTATGACTGGGACAGCAGTGGCAAGAAGCCTCAGTTACCCCCAGTACCCTTTCAGATGCACTGACTATTATGTATAACAATACACATTGACTTAATTGCCTTCCACATGCGGACCCACAAAGTAGCAATTAGAGATTCAGACATCAGAAAGAACCTGTCCTTGACCTTAGAGGCTCCTTGTCTAATTGCTCAGGGAGGAAACTGCCACAAAATAATGAGTGCCATACACATTTGCATGAGAACATACACAAGGACACACTGCATTCTAACAGGTAGGGGACAGGGCAGCCAAGCCTCCATAGATGCAGTGCATATTCACTGAGTGGGCCTGAAAAGGTGTGTAGAAGGAAGAGAGCCTGCACAGAAGCAGAAAGACAAAAGTATGGAAATGCCCTTCACCTGCCTTTACAGGTAGATGGTATGCTTTATCACACTTCTGGCCTGCTTTCAACATGGAGTCCTAAGCAAAAAGCTAGAGTTACCCTGGTTAGGATGAGAACATAGTCTGTCTACCTCTCCCCTCTGGCCTAGCTTGGCTGTCAAGTTATAACCATTTGACAGAAGCAGAGGAGCTTGTTGGCCTACACCTATTACCCAGGTTGGTTCCACTGCTATTAATCAGCAGGGACCTGAGACTCCAGAGACCTCTGCCTTCCACAAGAACCTGGCCAAATGCCTGCACCTACAGATAAAGACTAGAAGGAAACTGGAAGAAATAAACATAGGCTAGGCATGGTGGTGCATGCCAGCAATCCTAGCTAATCAGGAGGCTGAGGCAGAAGGATTGCAAGTTCAAGGCCAGCCCAGACAACTCAGTAATATCCTGTCTCAAAAAAATTTTTTTTAAAGAGTTGGAGGATGTATTTAGTGTTGGATTACCTGTCCGTTCAATCATCTCCAGCACTGAATTGAGGGGGGGAGGTGGAACTTTTTTATAACACTTATTTCATAATAAATACAACAGAATCTCTTCAGTGCAAAAGCAAAGCATACAAAAAATGCTGTATAAGTAAATTTTATATAAGTTTGGTTCCATCTACTCAATGGTCACCCTTGAGAAAACATACCATGTTCACCACGAGAAGTCATCTAGGGGTAAGGAAAAAGTCTCAGGTCTTTGTCCTGCCTCCTGCTGTGAGTCTCACCCTTTACATTAGGGGATGCTACTACCCCAAGATAGTCTTCATCTCCCAGTGTGAGCAGAAAGAGGATCCTTGGTTTGTACTAAACGATGACTCACTGACAAATTAAAATAAGATACCTCACCCCCAGCTTCACACCCTCCCAGCAACATATGGTCCTTGTTCTCCTTTCCAGTGGGAAAAGTCTGTGATTAGTTTATAGGGAAAAGCTGCCAGGCAGAGTTCTGGGCTCTTTCCTGGGTCTGATAAAGATATTTTTGGAAGAGGACACAGTGCCTTCAGTAAAGAGCCTATCCTAACCCTACTTTCCATCTTTCATTTGCCATCTCCCAGGCAACCTGCCCTGTTCTCTCTCCCTCATTCTTTCCTTTCTATTTCATCATCACCTTCTACCTAACCTCTGCCTTCTTGCACCCACCCACCAAGCCTTCTTATACACGGGGCTCATCACTGAAGAAACCTCTTCTGCCAAAGACACCAACCATACATTTTGTGATATTAAGGGATATAATTTTTAAAGGCAAACTAGAAGATTACTATTTGGGTTCTGGGTTTTTTTTTAAGGTACTTATATTTTAAAATACTATGGAAGGGGACCGGAAGATGGCGGCGATGGGAGAGCAGGACCCCAGTGCGCCGCGTCACTGTGCGGGAGAAAGACGAGGTAAAACGGCTGAAGGCTACCTTGGTGGGAATTTCCAGTGAAATTGAGGTGCTCCAGAATCTAGAGGACAGATTTCCAGCGCGCGGGATTCGGCTGCAGGGGCTTGCTCGCGGGTGATTTCTCCGCACGGAGGGTAGCAGTACCTGGTCGGCAGACCGCCCCGCGGATGGAGTCTGGGGCGCGCGCTAGTTAGTTAGCGGCGAGGTACCAGAGCGGGATTACAGCGAAGCGGATTCTGGAGGCTCCTGCCAGCGGCGCACTGGCCGCGCTGAGTGCTGAGTTCCGGCCTTGAGACAGAGGAGAGAACCGGTCCAGTTCGATTCCCGACACTGGTTGGAACACGGAGGAGGACAGCAGCCGCCATCTTGGAGAGCTGATGCAATCATCCCTGTTTTCTACTGATCTCAGCTCATTCAACTACGGAACAGGTGATTCCAGGCTGGTATTTGCCTGCATCTCGCAGACAGATCGCTCAGGCTCGGGACTGGAGAACCTGAGGAGAATACTCTTCGGGGCTCACCCCTGGCAAGGCGGGCGCCGGACTTTGAGCGGCCAGATTCTAGCTCCCCGGGTTGCTTTGGCCCAGGGTGGGGGATCCTTCAGGGACTCCGGGCTGAGGCCAGTTACAAGTGGATTGTGCGCTGAGGGGTGGCGTGGCTCGGACTCCCGGAACAGTTTTGGCCCGGGGCTAGGGAGCCCGCGAGGACTGCGTCTTTGACCCTGCCCCTGGCGGAGCGTACACTGAGCTGGGAGAGGTTGGAGCGGCCAGGCTCGGGCTCCCGGGGCTGCTGGGGCCTGAGGCTGGGGTACCTCTGTGGAGCCTGCTCCTAGCAGAGTGTGGCAGGGATCAGAGAGGCTGGGTTCTGGCTCCCGTAGCTGCTTGAGCCCAGGGCCGGGGAACCTGCGGGGACCGTGAGCTGAGGCCAGCTACAAGTGAAACTTGCGACGAAGGGCAGCGGGACTCTGACTCCCGGAACAGTTTTGGCCCGGGGCTGGGGAGCCCGCGGGAACTGCGTCTTTGACTCTGCTCCCAGCGGGGCGTGCACCGAGCAGGGAGAGTCTGGTGCGGCCAGGCTTGGGCACCGAGCAGGGAGAGTCTGGTGCGGCCAGGCTTGGGCTCCCGGGGCTGCTTTGGCCTGGGGTTGGAGAACCCGCGGCAGTTGCTCTGTGGAGCCTGCTCCTAGCAGAATGTGGCGGGGACCGGAGAGACCGGCTCCTGACTCCTGAAGCTGCTCTGGCTCAGGGTTGGGGATCCTACAGGGACTGCTTCTCGGTCCGGGTCCTGCTGGGTGCTGCGGGGGCCTGGGGGGCAGAGTGGAGCTGCCACCTGCGCCCAGAGCAGGCTAAGGGACCCGCCGGTGTGGTATCACGACACCCCAACTGCAGCTGGGGCCGAGGAGAGTAGCCACCCACGCCTGGAACAGGACCAGCGACCCGACGGCAGGGTAGCCAAGTCACCCCACTTGGAGTGGAGGCCGTGAAGAGCCGCCGTCTGATCCTGCAAGGTAGGCAGACCTGCGTCCCACTGGCAGGACAGGCTCGGCAGCCTGCCAGTGTGGTGGACAAGTAGCATCGAGGCAGTCACGTCACACTGGTTGGAGTGGGGGTTGAACAGAGCCGCCGCCAGTGTCTGGAAAAGGCCCAGCGACCCATTGGAGAGGCAGTTAGGTACCCCCACTGGGAGTGGGGGCTGAGCAGAACTGCCGCCCAAGCCCGCAAGGTAGGCAGATCTGAGACCCACCGGCGGAACAGGCTTAGAGGCCGACCAGCGTGGTAGACACGTCACACCAATTGGAGTAGGGGTGGAGCAGAGCTGCCGCCCACATCCGGATCAGGACCAACGATCCGAGGACGTGGTAGGAACGTCACCACAATTGGAGTGGGGGCAGAGTAGAGCAGCCACCCATGCCCGCAGGGTGGGCAGACCTACGACCAACCAGCGTGGTAGATAGATCACTCTAATTAGAGGAGGAGCACAGCCACTACCCGCCCTACAAGAGAGATATCCCAACTATACAAGAGCAATATAAATAAATAGGGGGAAAATTTCAAAAACACAACAGTTTCACCAAGCAGAAAGAAACGCAAGCAATATGAAAAGACAAGGAAAGAAAGGTCCACAAGCAATGCAGGTCAACTCAACTCTAGAAGAGGTAACAGCTGCAAGAGATGGAATGTCAGATAAAGAGTTCAGGATATACATGCTTCAGATGATCTGGAGTCTCAAAGAAGACATGAGACAGCAAAATCAGACAATGAAAGATCACATTGACAAGGAACTACAGAAACAAATCCAGGAAGTAAAAGATCAATTACACAGGGAGATAGAGGTAATAAAAAACAAACAAATAGAAATCCTAGAAATGCAGGAAGCAATAAACCAACTTAAAACCTCAATTGACAATACTACCAGCAGAGTAGATCACTTAGAAGATAGAACATCAGACAATGAAGACAAAGTATTTCAACTTGAAAAGAACATAGACAGCTCAGCAAGACTGCTAAGAAACCATGAACAGAACATTCAAGAATTATGGGATAACATTAAAAGACCAAACTTAAGAGTCATTGGGATACAGGAAGGCACAGAGCTCCAAACCAAAGGAATAAACAATCTATTCAATGAAATAATACGAGAAAACTTCCCAGACTTGAAGAATGAAACAGAATCCCATATCCTAGAAGCCTACAGGACGCCGAAAGTGCAAAATCATAAGAGATCCACACCTAGACACATTATAATGAAGATGCCCAACATACAGAATAAGGAGAGAATTTTAAAAGCTACAAGAGAAAGAAAGCAGATTACATTTAGGGGCAAACCAATCAGGATAACAGCTGATCTCTCAACACAGACTCTGAAAGCTAGAAGATCCTGGAATAACATTTTTCAAACACTGAAAGAAAATGGGTTCCAACCAAGAATTGTGTATCCGGCGAAATTAAGCTTCAGGATGTAAGATGAAATTAAAACCTTTCACGATAAACAAAAGTTAAAAGAATTCGCAGCTAGAAAACCACCTCTTCAAAAAATCCTTGGCAAAACATTACAGGAAGAGGAAACTGAAAATAACATTGAAAACCATCAGTGGGAGGTAGGACAGTAAAGGGGGGAAGGTAATCAAAGAGGAAAACTAATCAGGTTTAGTAACATAAATAAACAAATATGACTGGAGGAACAAACCAAATCTCAATAATAACCGTAAATGTTAATGGCTTAAACTCACCAATTAAGAGACACAGGCTAGTCGAATGGATCACAAAACAAGATCCAACAATATGTTCCCTACAGGAGACGCATTTGATAGGAAAAGATATACATAGACGGAAGGTGAAAGGCTGGGAAAAATCATTCCACTCATATGGACTGCGGAAACAAGCAGGAGTGTCCATACTCATATCAAACAAAATAGATTTCAAGCCAAAGTTAATCAAAAAGGATAAAGAGGGACACTGCATACTGCTCAAGGGAACCATACACCAACAAGACATAACAATCATAAATATATATGCCCCAAACAATGGTGCAGCTACGTTCATCAAGCAAACTCTTCTCAAGTACAAGAGTCTAATAGACCACCATACAATAATCATGGGAGACTTCAACACACCTCTCTCACCACTGGACAGATCTTCCAAACAAAAGTTAAATAAGGAAACTATAGAACTCAACAACACAATTAACAACCTAGACTTAATCGACATATATAGAATATACCACCCAACATCAAGTAGTTACACTTTTTTCTCAGCAGCACATGGATCCTTCACAAAAACAGATCATATATTATGTCACAGGGCAACTCTTAGACAACATAAAGGAGTAGAGATAATACCATGCATCTTATCTGACCATAATGGAATGAAACTGAAAATCAACGATAAAAGAAGGAAGGAAAAATCATGCATCACTTGGAGAATGAACAATAGGTTACTGAATGATCAATGGGTTATAGAAGACATTAAGGAGGAAATTAAAAACTTCTTAGAGTTAAATGAAATCACAGACACAACATATCGGAATCTATGGGACACATTGAAAGCAGTTTCAAGAGGAAAATTCATTGCTTGGAGCGCATTCCTTAAAAAAAGAAAAAACCAACAAATAAACGATCTCATATACCATCTCAAAATCCTAGAAAAAGAAGAGCAAAACAACAGCAAAAGAAGTAGAAGGCAAGAAATAATTAAAATCAGAGCTGAAATTAATGAAATCGAAACAAAAGAAACAATTGAAAAAATTGACAAAACCAAAAGTTGGTTCTTTGAAAAAATAAAATCGACAGACCCTTAGCCATGCTAACGAAGAGAAGAAGAGAGAGAACCCAAATTACTAGCATATGGGATGAAAAAGGCAATATCACAACAGACACTTCAGAAATACAGAAGATAATCAGAAATTACTTTGAATCCTTATACTCCAATAAAATAGAAGATAGTGAAGGCATCGATAAATTTCTTAAGTCATATGATCTGCCCAGATTGAGTCAGGAAGATATAGACAGCCTAAACAGACCAATAACAATAGAGGAAATAGAAGAAACCATCAAAAGACTACCAACTAAGAAAAGCCCAGGACCGGACGGGTATACAGCAGTTTTACAAAACCTTTAAAGAGGAACTAACACCAATACTTTTCAAGCTATTTCAGGAAATAGAAAAAGAGGGAGAACTTCCAAAGATATTCTACGAGGCCAACATCACCCTGATACCTAAACCAGACAGAGACACTTCAAAGAAAGAAAACTACAGAACAATATCTCTAATGAACCTAGATGCAAAAATCCTCAATAAAATTCTGGCGAATCGGTTTCAAAATCATATCAAAAAAATTATACACCATGATCAAGTAGGATTCATCCCTGGGATGCAAGGCTGGTTCAATATACGGAAATCAATAAATGTTATTCACCACATCAATAGACTTAAAAATAAGAACCATATGATCATCTCGATAGATGCAGAAAAAGCATTGGACAAAGTACAGCATCCCTTTATGTTCAAAACTCTAGAAAAATTAGGGATAACAGGATCATACCTCAACATTGCAAAAGCAATTTATGATAAGCCACAGGCCAGCATCATTCTGCATGGAGAAAAATTGAAGGCATTCCCTCTAAGATCTGGTACAAGACAGGGATGCCCTCTCTCACCACTTCTGTTCAACATAGTCCTCGAAACACTGGCCAGAGCAATTAGACGAAAGAAATTAAAGGCATAAAAATAGGAAAAGAAGAACTTAAATTATCACTATTTGCAGATGATATGATTCTATACCTAACAGACCCAAAAGGGTCTACAAAGAAACTATTAGAGTTAATAAATGAATTCAGCAAAGTGGCAGGATATAAAATCAACACGCATAAATCAAATGCATTCCTGTATATCAGCGACAAATCCTCTGAAACGGAAATGAGGACAACTACTCCATTCACAATATCCCCCCCAAAAATAAAATACTTGGGAATCAACCTAACAAAAGAGGTGAAAGACCTATACAATGAAAACTACAGAACCCTAAAGAGAGCTATAGAAGAAGACCTCAGAAGATGGAAAAATATACCCTGTTCATGGATAGGCAGAACTAACATCATCAAAATGGCGATATTACCAAAAGTTCTCTATAAGTTCAATGCTATCCCAATCAAAATCCCAACAGCATTTCTTGTAGAAATAGATAAAACAATCAGGAAATTCATATGGAATAATAAAAGACCCAGAATAGCAAAAACAATGCTAAGCAGGAAGTGTGAATCAGGCGGTATAGCGATACCAGACTTCAAACTATACTACAGAGCAATAGTAACAAAAACAGCATGGTACTGGTACCAAAACAGGCGAGTGGACCAATGGTACAGAATAGAAGACACAGTAACCAATCCACAAAACTACAACTATCTTATATTTGATAAAGGGGCTAAAAGCATGCAATGGAGGAAGGATAGCATCTTCAACAAATGGTGCTGGGAAAACTGGAAATCCATATGCATCAAAATGAAACTGAATCCCTTTCTCTCGCCATGCACAAAAGTTAAAATGGATCAAGGAGCTCGATATTAAATCAGAGACACGGCGTCTGATAGAAGAAAAAGTCGGCTATGATCTACATACTGTGGGGTCGGGCTCCAAATTCCTCAATAGGACACCCATAGCGCAAGAGTTAACAACTAGAATCAACAAATGGGACTTACTCAAACTAAAAATTTTTCTCTCAACAAAAGAAACAATAAGAGAGATAAACAGGGAGCCTACATCCTGGGAACAAATCTTTACTCCACACACTTCAGATAGAGCCCTAATATCCAGAGTATACAAAGAACTCAAAAAATTAGATAATAAGATAACAAATAACCCAATCAACAAATGGGCCAAGGACCTGAACAGACACTTCTCAGAGGAGGACATACAATCAATTAACAAGTACATGAAAAAATGCTCAACATCACTAGCCGTCAGAGAAATGCAAATCAAAACCACCCTAAGATACCATCTCACTCCAGTAAGATTGGCAGCCATTAAGAAGTCCAACGACAACAAGTGCTGGCGAGGATGCGGGGAAATGGGTACACTTGTTCACTGTTGGTGGGACTGCAAAATGGTGCAGCCAATTTGGAAAGCAGTATGGAGATTCCTTGGAAAGCTGGGAATGGAACCACCATTTGACCCAGCTATTCCCCTTCTCGGTCTATTCCCTAAAGACCTAACAAGAGCATGCTACAGGGACACTGCTACATCGATGTTCATAGCAGCACAATTCACGATAGCAAGATTGTGGAACCAACCTAGAAGCCCCTCAATAGATGAATGGATTAAAAAAATGTGGCATTTATACACAATGGAGTATTACTCTGCAATAAGAAATGACAAAATCATAGAATTTGGAGGGAAATGGATGGCATTAGAGCAGATTATGCTAAGGGAAGCTAGCCAATCCTTAAAAAACAAATGCCAAATGTCTTCTTTGATATAAGGGGAGTAACCAAGGACAGGGTAGAGACGAAGAGCTTGAGAAGAAGATTAACATTAAACAGGGATGATAGGCGGGAGGGAAAGGGAGAGAGAAGGGAAATTGCATGGAATTGGAAGGTGAGCCTCAGGGTTATACACAATTACATATAAGAGGAAAGGAGGGGTAGGAGAAAAATTATATAAGTGGAAGAAACGACTTATAGTAGAGGGGGTGGAGAGAGAGAAGGGGAGGGGAGGGGAGGGGAGGGGAGGGGGGATAGTGGAGAATGGGATAGACAGCAGAATACATCAGTCACTAGAAAGGCAATTTGTAAATCAATGGAAATGTAACTGATGTGACACAGCAATCTGTATACGGGGTAAAAATGGGAGTTCATAACCCACTTGAATCAATCTGTGAAATATGGTATATTAAGAACTATGTAACGTTTTGAACAACCAACAATAAAATAAAAAAAAAAGAAAAAAAAATAAAATACTATGGAAGATGTATGTTGTCTGAATTTGAGGAAAAAAAAAAGGAAAGGTGAAACTAGAATAGAATTTAAATGAACAAGACTGGCTATGAGTTGAAGATCAATGAAACTGAGGGATAAATACTGTGGAATTTTATACTAGCCTATTTTTTGGTCATCTGTCTGAAAAAATTTCATTAAAATAAAAAAAATCAGATCTGGGCATGGTAGCACAAGCCTGTAATCCTAGCAACTCAGGAGGCTGAGGAAGGGGGATTGCTCATGAGACCCTGTCTCAAAATTAAAAATAAAAAGGAGTGGGGATGTAACTCAGTGCTAAAGCGCCCCTCAGTGGTAATTCCTAGTATTAAAAAAAATCAAAGGATTTCTCCTGCTATGAGACCAGGTAAGGACTGCCTAGCATCCAGCTTCCCGCTGTCTCTCCAATCGCACCTCCCATCATACCTCCTGCTCTTCCATTTGTTTCAACATGGATTTCTGAAAGTCTAATATGTGCTGCCTCTTGCTGAGCATAACACACACCCTTATGGCTGACAGATAAGGTGCAGACTCCCCTAACACACCCCACATCTTTACAAGGTAAATAACTATTTTTCTTATTTATTTATTTATTTATTTTTTGGCAGTAGGTTAGAGGGAATAGGAGCAAACAGATGCCCTGATGGATGTAGGCCTAGGATGTGGGCAAGCAGAAGGGAATGTGATCTAGCTAGGTAGATGGGAAGACAGGAAAGGCTACCCAAGGAAGGTCCCACTTGTGCACAGCAATGTTGTCTCCTTCCCCCGAGTCCCACCTTTCTCCTTGTGTGAATACTTCACTGCCTACATGGCCCAAATCCTATCTCCTGGGATGCTTTCCTTGCCCCTCCCATGCAAGGTATGGTCTCATTGGTGTCCCATCAACTGTAGCCACATCCAAACACCCAAATGCCTAGAGAAACCAGTTAGGTATCATGACTGTGGGTGCAAGTCAAGTCCAAAACCAGAGGAGAACCAAAGATACATGTCCCTTTTCAAGTGTAGCCCACCATGGCTGCGTACAAATGTGGACTGAGCTTCCTCAGAAGAAGATATACAATGAATCAACAAATATATGAAAAAATGTTCATCATCTCTAGCAATTAGAGAAATGCAAATCAAAAATACTCTAAGATATCATCTCACTCCTGCCAGAATGGCAGCTATTATGAAGACAAACAATAATAAGTGTTGGCGAGAATGTGGGGAAAAAGGTACACTCATACACTGCTGGTGGGACTGCAAATTGGTGCAGCCTATATGAAAAGCAGTTTGGAAATTCCTTGGAAATCTGGGAATGGAACCACCATTTGACCCAACTATCCTTCTCCTCGGTCTATACCCAAAAGTCTTAAAATCAGCATACTACAGGGACACAGCCACATTAATGTTTATAGCAGTACAATTCACAATAGCTAAACTGTGGAGCCAACCTAGATGCCCTTCAGTGGATAAATAGATAAAAAAAAATGAGGCATATATACACAATGGAATTTTACTCAGCAATAAAAAAGAACAAAATCATGGCATTTGCAGGTAAATGGATGGCGTTGGAGAAGATAATGCTAAGTGAAGTTAGCCAATCCCCAAAAAACAAATGCCGAATGTTTTCTCTGATATAAGGAGGCTGACTCATAGTGGGGTAGAGAGGGGGAGCATGGGAGGAATAGATGAATTCTAGATGGGGCAGACAGATGGGAGGGGCAGGGGATTAGCAATAATGGTGGAATGTGATAGACATCATCATCCAAAGACATGAATTGGTGTCAACATACTTTATATAAAACCAGAGATATGAAAAATTGTGCTGTATATGTGTAACAAGAATTGTAATGCATTCTGCTGTCATTTATTTTTTAAAAAATCAATAAAAAATAAATAAATAAATAAAGCAAAGCTGGCTGAGGCAGGATTGTGATTTTTAGGATAGTGTGGGGATATAAGCAAAGCTGGACTTTACATGCTATGTATACCTTTATTTTACCTATGAAAATTCACATAAAATTAAGATGCATGAAATCTTCAAATTGGAAAAATTTGGTTGAAAGATTTAAAAAATACTTTGTGAGTTGGATGCAGTGGAGCCCTCTTATAGTTCCAGCTATTTAGAAGGTGGAGGCAAGAGGATTACTTGAGCCCAGGAGTCTAAAGTTAAACACAGCAAGACCACATTCTCAAAAAATAAATAAATAAAAACATTTTGTGGGACAAACAAAATGTGTCTTGCAATTCAAACCAAGCAGTTACTTTCAACTGGCCTCCATCTCCAGCTGAGCAGACAGTGTTGAGGTTCCCTTCTTCTATAGCGTGGGGCCTATAGACATAAGGGAGTTTGTGGAAATGGGCCTAGTCATCTGGAAGCCTTCCATGGCAGTTCCTTTCTAAAGCAGAGGAGAACATACAAGGCTCAAGTAGACACTCTCAGTGGATGCCACTCACAATAGCAATGTTGTCTCCTTCCCCTGAATCCCACCTCTCTCCATTCCAGCATAGGCTGCTCCACCTAGAAGCCCTGGGAACCCAATTAACACAGTAGAGGAACACAGGTTCTTTCTGTTCAATAGAAGATGAAAGAAGAAACTAAGGCTCAGAGAGGTTAAACAATTTCTTCCAAATCCCACTGGAACTGGAATTCAAACTTGAGCTGCCTCAGTTCAAAACCAAAGCTCTTCCCATTACAGAATGTCTCCTAGAAATGTTCCTAATCATAGGTGATGCTGCATACAAGAGTAGCTTATGTGGGAAAAAGACTAGTGAATTTTGTTTCTGATTAAAAAATAAATAGAAACTGGGTAGTGATGGAACACTAGAAGACAATTAAAATGAATGAACTACTGATACAATTTCAATGAATCCCAAAGCATGATACTAAGTGAAAGAAGGAAGTCCCAAAAGGTTTCATATTATATGATTCCATTTTTGAAACATCTAGAAAAGACAGAAGTACTGTGATGGTCAACAGGCCAGGCAGTGGTTGCTAGGGGATAGGGATGTAGGAGAATATGATTACAAGGGACAACATGATGGAGCTTTTTTGAGGAGATGAGATTATTCTATATCCTGATCATGGTGGTGGCTGCATGAATCTATACATTTGCTAAATTTGAAGACCTGTGTGCAAGCATGAATGTGCCCACAAACACACTATTACACCCAAGTCCATTATGTTAATTTAAACAAAATAATGCTGAATCCTAGATCTAACCCTTATTAGCAGGGTGCCCTCAGAAACATTCCATAATCCTCATGAGCCTCAGTTTTCCCACTGGGTAGTAGTGTGTGACTGAAATGAAGGACGAAGAATGCTGGACACTCTAAAAATGATGTAAGTAAGAAAGGACTGCCCTTGTTAAACTTCTAAGAATCTGTAGCCAGCAATTCAGCACCATGTCACACAGGCAGCTGTCAACACTGGATCCCACTCAGGGAGCAGATAAAGGCACTGTGTGCTCAGTTAGAGGGGTAGCTCAAATCATGGGACATTGTATCATCACTGACATACCCTAAAACCTTCATTTTCTTCATGTGTAGTAGAGAAATAAACTGGGATTTAAAATAAACATTGGAAAGTTGTGAGGTAAATAAACCAACCAATGAGAGGCCCTTGAGAAAGGAGGTGGCAGATTCTGCATCCCAGACCAGGCACAGTCCCTAAGAAGCCCCAGGAACCCTCACTGAATCATGAGATCTGAGTGATGCTGCTTGTGAATCTGGTTCAAGCCCTCCATAAAGCAGATAAAGCCATCTAGGAGCTTTTTTTCTGCATGAGGCCTGTCCCCTTGGATGTTGTGGTGGACCTCCTCCTCTGTGAGATGCTTGGCAGCAGCAGCAGGAAGCAGGACCTCCAGAATTTTAGAGACTCAATGAAGCTGCAGAGGCAAAGGAAAACACAGGGTGGTGGCAAGAAAATAGAGATACTCAGAGCACAATGAACTCTTTCTGGAGATGGTGCATGAGGGTCCACCTCCCCACGAGTGTGTTTTCATCTGATACTAACGTTCATGATTTCATTATAATATATAAGTCTGAAGGAAGACCATGAAGGTTGCTTTTGCTTTAATTTCAGATAAGTCAGAAACTTTGTGAGCACCCAGGCCCAGCAAGGTTGTAGCTTTGCACCATCATAAAAATAAAAGAATTAAAACTGTGACACCACAAAGCTCCAGTCATATAGTCACTGACACTTGCACCATAGGGTGCAGTATCACTGAGTCCCATTGCTGTTTTTTTTTAATTGTAGTAAAATACACATAACAAAATGTACTGCTTTAACCAATTTTGATTGTGTAAGTCAGTAACATTAGGTACATCCACCTGTTGTGTGATCATCACCCTAAATACTTTATCACTATATTTAACCTATGCAATTGTGTTTTAATTCTTACATTTTTTGGGGGAAAACAAAACAGACATCATCTTGTTATCAGAAAAAAAGGGCAGAAATGATAGCGTATGCATATACCTAAGCAACAAAGATGAAAAACTGCTCTCAAACTAAAATCCTCATAGCCAGGAGAACAGGTAATGCTACTTGTGAGAGAATTTAACCCAATAGGAAACAAACTCTAAGTATGAGGGCAAAGGGCACAGGCTATAGATGCAGTGGATCTGGACAGTTTCACAGGGTACCTCAAGAATACAGGGCATAACTAGACATTCAAAAGATCATTCCTCACAGTTCTCTTTTTTGTCTTATGCACTTAGCACTGTCCTTGACATTCAACCCTCGACTATAGTAAGCAACTCATTCCAGGGGACTGTAATGGAAATTTTCCAGATCTTAATTTTTTTCATTCTTCTCCCCTTATGTTCTTTATTTTTAATTGGCTTGATATTAATCATGCTAAACAGTACAAGCTGAATCAAATCTCTTTGATTCAGTAGGTAAACCATAACCTTAAAATAACCTCAGGGCTGTTTCAAAACAAACACTCTGAAGAAAAAAAAAAAAAAAAAACAACTGCTAAACTTTCAGGGTTTGAACTAAGAACTATTCACAAATTAGTAAGCAGACATAATTCAGGACAGGAGCTGAAGATCTTAAATATCCAAGGATTCATGTGAGAAGGTACTGCATCACTGTGATCCTCTTGTCCTTTAGTATCACTGTGTCAAGAGTACTGCCCATACTCCACCATGGTACTCCTCCTCCTCAGGGTGGTTTCGGGACACAAGACTTAATAGGAAAAATAGTCTTTCTCCATCTGGCTGAGGCTTATTCCTACAAAAGGCATTTGCTTTTCATCCACACAGATGCAGAAAATGAGAAACAGAAGAGGCAATGCTTTCTTTTGAGGGGAAGTTTTATAGAAGAATATAGTTCTTGGTTAAAAAGTCTAGAAGTTAGCATATTTTTCTGTTATCAAACCAAACAGCAGCAGACTAGACCCTAGTGGTGCTGATAGCACCTAGATTTCACATGCCATATCGAGTAGCCTGATGTCTCATCCTTTGAGGAAGAACATTCTGGAGTAAGTATTAACAGGTTAAGAGAGACTGGAAAACACTTGTACATTGTTGTAGGGACTGCAGGCTAGTACAACCACTCTGGAAAGAAGTTTGAAGAGTCCTCAACAAATTAGGGATGGAACCATATGATCCAGCTATCCCACTCCTGGGTATTTTCCCCAAAGATCCAGAATCGTCATACTATAGCAACACAGCCACATCAATGTTTATAGCAGCACAATTCACAATAGCTAAATTATGGAAGCAACCCACATGTCTGTCAATAGATGAATGGATTGAAAAATTGTGATATATGTATACAGTGGAGTTATACTCGGCCATTAAAAAAAATGAAATTATGGCATTTGTTGGTATATGGATGGAAATGGAAATATTATGCTAGCTGAAATTAGCCAAACTCAGAAACTCAAAGGTTGAATGTTTTCTCTCATATGGGGAAGTTAGAATTAAAAAAGTGGGAGGGAAGGATAAGATTACATAAAGAACCAATCAAGTACAAATTAATAGACAAGTGAAACAAGTATAGTAGACGGGTATAAGGGGAGATTGGTACAAGGGCAACGTGAAATCCCATTTCATGTATACATAAAGTTTTCTTAAAATTAAAAAATAAAAGTTCCAGGAGGCCAGGGCTGAATTTTGTTCATATATTTTCAGTTGCACCTGGTAAAATGCTATGCCCATAGCAGTTATTCAAAATATATTAACTGAGGGCTGAGGATGTAGCTCAGAGGTAGAATGCTTGCGTACCCTGTGCAAGGTTGAACTGAATGCAGGAAAGAGGAAAATAATTAAGAATCAAAAAGACAAGAATTCGAGAGAGTAAAAATTGTGCTGCAAAGGACATAAAGCTAAGGCAATACTCTTGAATTCAAAATATTTTCAGTGCTATGAATGAACTGTTCAGCTCTGAGACAGTCACATAGTGGCAGGCAGCACAGGAGTGGTGTGGAGATGATAATGACAGAAGCTGAGAGGATCTTCATTAGGAATATAGAAATATCTCAGATAATGCAGAGGAAGTGGCAGAACAGCTTCATGCTAGAAAGAGGCAAGACTTTGACTTAGGTCACTCAAGGTTAGACCTCAACTCTTTCTTTTGGCAGCTTCATGATCTCAAGGACCAGACCTCTCCTAGTCTCACTTTTTACAACTAGAAAGAGAACATGCCCCATCTAGGAATTCCTGTGTTCATGCTAGAAACACCCTACGGGCTGCCAGGAAGATAGTGATATCACATCCTAAAGTGGAACAAATTATATTCCATACATGTCTGCTTATGTCAAAATGAATGCCAACATTATATATAACAATAATGCATTAATAAAAACATTAAAAATAAATTAGATGTGCTTCAGTTATTTGTTTTTATCCTGCATAGCACTCTTTACAATCTGATTAAATACATACTTTTGATTATTAGTTTTAATCAATCTTTCCCAATAGACTCTGATCCCAAAGGGAAAGGCCAATGCTGTTCTGTTCTCTAGTGGAACAGGGCATGGCTCACACTGGGGAGTCTGTGACAAGTGAGCAGCCCAAACTTAGTTATAATGATAACTTTTCCAGAAATTATAATAATAACGGCACCATTTCTGTTACTACAGAAATAGGAGAGATTACATTTATTTAAGGAGAAAATAAACAGAAACGGTATAGTCAGGCAAGTTGCCTCTAGTCAACTAGCCTTGACATAAGGTTCAAGAATCAGTGAGAATCAGCACTGGACACAAGAGTAATTACAGAACCATGGAGGACATAGACCACCTATTCCAGAAAGCAGCTGATAGGCAGACTCAATAGGGCCATAACACAGGTGAGTTCATTCCACGTTCTTAGAGAACAAAATCTTTTCAGAGTCTGGTGAGGCCTAAGTCTCCTGACACTTCTGACTGTACCTCTAGCTCACTCCAGTGCTCCATCACACTAGCCTTCTTTTTGGTTCCCAGTGTCAAAATGCCTCCCATATCAGGGCCTTTGCACATACGGATCCTTCTGCCTCCATGTTCTTCCCTTCAATTCCTACCCTCCTCTCCCAACCTGTTTCTCCTAATAACCTTTGCAATATTTCAGGTCTAAGTTCAAACATCACCTCCTCCACGAAGCTGTCCCTGACTTTCCAGACCAGATCAGATGATAATTAAAGTTTCACAGACTCTTGAATATCACAACATGTAATTTTTTTCATAGCTTGACTAAGTTATTTTTCCTCATTGGGCTATAAATCTCCCCTCTGAGTAGGAGCTTCAAAGACAGTTGAATGAATAGTAAATGTATGAATGCATAAATGAAATCATATACTTATTGACCCACATTGCTGCATTCTATGCACACAGTTTCCATTGTGGAGGATAAAAAGATGAAAATAGTCTTGACACTCAAAAAGCCTAATGTGTCTGAAATATGAATAGAAGACAATGTACAATAGATGTTCGAAGGAGCTTTCAACAAAAATCCAGAGGGAGTCCAAAGCTTTAGCTATAAACAGTGGGGCCTAAAATGGACCACTAGGCCCCACTAACAGGTCACACTTCTCTGATCATTGATCAGAGCAGCACTAATGAAGCCCAAAATGATCTGAGTTTTTACACTGGGTGGTTAGGGGAGTGGAGGTCTCCTTAGCAACAATGAGGAAGCAAGAGTCAAAGTTTATTGACTGATCTAGGAAGTGATCACTGCTTTCTGATTCCTAGGATCCTCACTTAATTTCAGCTCTTCATAGCTTGGCTCCTATTCAGTTAAGAGTGCTACTGATCCTTTGTTCTTAGCCTCTGTCACTAACAAATGGCCTATTATTGCTTCAAGTCACCAAGCTTTAATAACAAAGAAGAGAAAGATAACTCAGAATAGAAAACAAACAAACAAACAAACAAAAAACAAACAGGAAAAAAATTGAGGTTTAGGCAGTATCTAGAAACTACAGTGTGATAGGTACTGCACTAAAAATAATTAAATATCAAATTCTGGTTTAGAATATTCATGATATACTTTTGACAGCTCAGTACTGGCTTTGCTGCCTGCTACTTCTAGCTACTATACAAGTCACGTATACTACTCCTAAACTTTGGAATCTACCTTGAAAGGAGAGCTGTAACTTAAAGAGAATGTTTAAGATGAATTAGTACTTGAGAGATTTTATTCCTCATATGAATAAAACTGACAAAAAAAATTTGTCTTGAAAATTATTGTTCCTAAATTTATCTATTCTCTATCATCTTGGAAACCCAATCCCACAAATTTAGGAGAAAAGAATAAATATAAGGAGAGCACTCATCTCCACTATAGAGTGGGCTATTTTGCTCAGTGGGGTGGGATAGTCAGGTTGGGTTTCTGTGCTTTGGGCTGCACTATGATTGGGTAACTCTACGGGGGGCACTGGCAAATGAACACTTCACACATTTGCTGGGCAGTCATCGACTCACACTCTCTTCATCCCTCCTGAAAAAACAAATGAAGCACACATGAATGTGCTTAGCCTGGGGCAGTAACACTTGAGAGTCCATTCTGCTGTCTTCTCCTTTGCTTCATACTGGATAATCATTCTATGGCAATTCATAAAATTAACAATTTGTAAATCAGCTTTGGGACAAACAATCAGATCAAAGGGCTGGAAATAGAAGGCAGATAATATTTCTATGCCCAAAACAATAATCTTAGAAAAGATTAAGTGTGCCTAAAATAAATGCAATAGAAAACATGAGGAGAAACTGACTTGAAAGAAATGAACAGTTCTTACATCATGAAAGTTCCCAAATGTAAAAGGAGGACACAGGTTTGAAACTCTGGTATTCAAATACATATGTTTGGATGTGCCCTGAACCCTGTCAAACAAAGCTGGGTGCCTTTACTTTGACATAACCTGTTCTTGTCTGCTTCTAGGAGGAGACTGTAGCAGCGTTCTATGTAGTCATTCTGCAGGTCCTGGTGGGTAGGGAAGTAGTTGGTGGTGGGGGGGCATGTCAGAGCACTGAGAGACTTCTATTCCACTCCAACAGTGCAACAGAAGTCTGACACTCACTACAGGGGGAGCAGACAGTGTCAGAACTTCCTTGTAAACTGGGTTGGGAGGAGTATGTGTGATCACCATGGCAATTTTAGGATAAGAAGGCAAGAGACAGGAAAAGAATGGGAAAAACTGTTCATGGTAAAAAGTGATAAAATTGCCAGGATAGGGAGGGAAAAAAGGAAAATGGTGATGGAGGGAGAAAGAGAAAGAAACAGTGCACAAGCTTCTCCAATCCCATCATGCAAGTAGGATTCACAGCTGATATTTTCATTTTCTGCTGATCATGAACTATAGTCACAATGCCAGTTAGGTTACTGTAGGGCAGGAAGGATTACATGTCCAAGCAAATCAACATTCTGAAAACAGATGAGAGGCTCAGGCCAGAGTCTCTCAAGGGGACTGCAAAGTGGTTGGGTGGGGAAAAAGCTTAGTCTGATTTGAGAGCAAAACAGCACATAGTACCAGAAATAAGAAATACTTTCAGAACTTCAGGACTAAGTAACAGATCTAAAGAGGCAAGAGGAAAATCCGAGGATGGAAAATTATGAGATTGGAGCATTAAGAGACAGAGTTTGACAAAAGAAATGAAAAGTGATCACCAGAGTAGGAGCAACCACATGGGTCTGACTGGAATTGTCTGCTCTTCAGTTAAATAGCATTTCTGAATCTTGGAGATTGCTAACATTTAGAACCAGATAATTCTTGGTGGTGGAGGGCTGTTCTGGACATTGTACAATATTGAGCATCATCACTGTATTCTCTTCACTAGGTGCCAGTGCCTCCCTCTAGTGGCAAAAACCAGAAATGTCTGCAGGTACTGCCATGAAGTCCCCAGAGAGCAAAATTTTACCTAATAAGAATCAGGGGGAGATAGGGAGGGCAGCAGAATACAACTGACACTAGGATTGCTGTATGTATACACATGGATGTATAACCAATGTGATCCTGAAATGTGTACACGTGGAAAAATGAGAATTCATACCTTATTTGAAACAAATGTATGATATATCAAGATCATTGTACTGTCTTGAGCAACTAACAACAACAACAAAAAGAATCACTGAAAGTTATAAAGCAGTGCTATGGTTTGGATGCAATTTTTCCTTCAAGGGTTTGTGTGTTGGGGGTTGGTCCTCAGTGTAGGGAGAGAAGTGTGGAACCTTTAAGAGGTTCCTAATGGGAAGTGATTAGAAAGGATTAGGGTAATTCAGGTGGGACTCTGAGATAGTTCTTGATTAGCTCTTGGTAGTTCTGGCCCCTCCCCATGCTCTGGTTCCTGTCTCTTCACATGATCATCCCTCTCACAGGTTATTTCATTGTTATGCCACCCACTACCATATGATGTATCCAGAGGGCATTCATCAGAGCATTCATCATGCAGCTTGAAATTTCAGCCTTTCAAACTGTGAACGAAATAAACAGCTTTGTTTTAATTGATTTTTAAAAATATATGACAGCGGAATGCATTACGATTCATATTACACATATAGAGCATATTTTTCATATCTCTGGTTGTATATAAAGTATGTTCACACCAATTCGTGTCTTCATACATATACTTTGGATAATGATGTTCATCACATTCCACCATAATTACTAAATAAACATCTTCATAAAGTTATTCCACCTCAGGTACTTCATTTTAATAATGAAAAACAGGCTAATTCAGGCTGCTGTCTATTTAGGCAAGGATTATTTTAACCTTTAAGTATAGATTGCTTTAAATGAAGATTATTTTTAAATCTCTGTAAGAGAAGCAATATGGAACACCATGCCTTTTCCTCTGAGTCCTGAGTGAGGCATGCATACATCTTATATTTGTATAGTGAATACAGCTCACAACCTGGTGTTACCCCTGTTGCCTCATTTGCCCTCATATCACCCTCACAGGGATGAGGAACACCTGTATGTTCTAAGTCACAGTAACCTATCCCAAGAAACACTGGGTTAAGATCACCTTCATGGTCTACACAGGTCTTGTTAACTCATTAATACTTTTGGGAATTCAAAACATAGCACAGAATAGCTAAACTTATTTTTGCTTCCTGGTTGACCCAAGGAAAGAACAAAAAGACCTGACCAAAGCCATAGCAGGGAAGCTAGAAACAGAAGTCCACTATATCTTCATGCCCTTGTAGGTAATGCTGGCCCTCATTAGCCTCCTGAATATTATAAAAATCTGGAGAAATTCTTTTTGCTGGGCATACCCAAGATATTGAGAACTCAAATGTCTGGTCCCAAAATCCCATGATGAGAAAGCCTTCTTTAATTATTTTCTGTCCTGGGAGGAAGAAAACATGGTATCTTGTCTAAACCCAGTACATTCCAGTTCTGAAAAAGAAGGCCTCTGAGGAGCTCTTAGTTCAGAAAAACTAAATAGGTAATAAGACCTAGTGCTGAAATTATAGAAAAACAGGGTCATCTATTCACAGATAGCTCTACCTTCTGGAGAATAATCAATTTGCCTACTACTGCTTACTTTGGAAAATATATTCCAGGTATATGAAAGGAAAGAAGAAATACACTTACTGCCATTCATATACACTATTACTTGAAATCATTATTCAAATCAAGATATGTAATGTGTCTACAGAGCCATTAAAAATCACTAACCATGACCTAAAGAAACAGTGAAAGGATTAAGTTAATCATAAATGGGGACAAAGAGACTCAGTGATGTATCCATTGGTCACAGAAAGTGAAACAAAGTTGATCAGGTGGCAGGATTTTTTTCTATTTTGTGATTGTAGATATTTTAGATGTTCTCTTACTTTGCAGGTATTAAAGAGATAAAAATGGTCAAAATGAGTGTGAACTAGTCAAATATTTTCAACTATAAGTGAGTAATAGATTCCAGGAAAAGCCTATTATTTCTTTCCATTTTTTTTCAGAGATATCATAAGGCATTTAAGGGTTCATACCAACTCTAGACTGGCATGAGAGCCTCTATGGAAATCTCTTCCCATAGGGCTTCCTCTTGCTTCCTTATCCTTTGAGTATCTCATACACCATAGCATCCCCCTCCTACTAGTCAGTTACCCCCTCTTATTTGGATCTGAGGAGGTAGAAAAACTGTCTTCTACAACTTATTCTGAGTCCTAGGATTCATACCTATGGAAAGACCAAAACAAACAAACAAATATACAAAAAAAAAAAAAAAAAAACAAACCCAAAAAACCAGCTTGTCTGAATGAAGGTCATTCTGCAAAAGAGTTCTGACAGGTATGGATGAAAAAACTCCAATTCAAACTAAAAAGATAAATTGGAACCAGTGCCAATTCTAGGCTGAGTATTTCAAATGGCATAAAAGAATCAATCAAAGACAAAATGAACAATTTAAAACTTAGGAATGAATCACAACTTTACTTTGAGGTTATCAATACCGTTATTTCCACAATGAGTCTTTTGGCAAAGTAATCTGCTACTTATTTTAAGAAAATAGACAAATTTCAAAGTTATTTCAACTAATTAGAGCAATCTTTAGCAAATTTAAAATGACCTATTTAAATTTAGTCCACTCATAATTCATCTTTATCTATCAGAATTATTCTTCCCCAAATCATGACTTTCTAGAATATGACATAAGACATCAAAACTCACCATTTTAACAGAATAACAATGACTCTACCTGTAAATGAAAAGAGAAACATTCTTTGAAATGCAACTTACTCACAAAAAGGTAACAGAATTAATTTTGAAATACACACAATAGTACTTTAAATGTCATTCACAAAATATACATATTTACTAGAAAATTATGCCATAAAAAGAACTGCAATGATTCTCAGCAAAATGTCAACAGTGGCTATCTCCAGGAATGAAGCTGGAGAGGGTAGCAAGTAAAAGAAAACTTTGCTTCCACTTCTAATTACACCTGTCATTTGAATCTTTTACATCAATTACAAATATTCACAAATGTCTGTGAAATCTTTGAAAAAACAAGCTATGACTTGGGAGAAAGCAGTTGTAAATCACATTATCTGGCAAAGGACTTGTATCCAGAATATACAAAGAACCCTCAAAACTCAAGATCAAGAAAACTAACAACCCAATGAGTTAAAGGACAAAAGATTTGAACAGACACTTCATCAAACAGATGAAGGTGAATGAGCACATAAAAAGATGCTCAATATCACTAGTCATTAGAGAAACAGCAAATTAAAAGTACAGTGAGATACTTCTACACACCTAAATGAATGATTAAATGACTGATCATAGCAAGTGCTGACAAAGATGTGGAGCAACTGAAATTCTTATGTATTGCTGGTAGGAATGCTAAATGATATATCACTTTAGAAAACTGTTTTTAACATTTAACATTTGGCCTACCATTCCCACTTTTAGGAGTTTACACAAAAGAAATGAAAACTCATGCTCATACAAAAAGTTTGTTGATAAAAAAGTATGTCCATGTTTAAAGCAGCTTTATTCATAGTTGCCAAAATCTGAATACAAATGATCTGGTGAAGGGATAATCTGCAGTAGAGTCACACAATGGAATACTACTGGGTAATAAAAAGTAATGAACCATTGATACACGCACAATTTGGATGAATCTCAAATGTATCAGCTGAGTGAAAGCCAGACTCAAAGGGCTACACACTGTATGATTCCATGTATATGACATGCTGGAAAATATAAAATGAGAGGGACAGAGAGCAGATCTGTAGTTGTTAGGGGATCAGAGAAGGAGTAGATACAAAGAGGCACCAGAAGAGTATTCTGAGTGGTGATGGAGATATTCTGCATTTTGATGTATATTTTTTGTCAGTATATGATTTTATTTAAACTGTCAAACTCATAGAACCATATACTCAGAGTGAAATTAAAATACATAAATTTCTCTAAATTTAAAAAGGTGATATTGCTTGGCCAAAAAAAAAAATTAGACTTTAATTTTTTGGAACTACTTACAGCAGATTTTAAAAAATTACTATGAAAGGTTAAATACTCCTAATCCAAAAATTCAAAATCTGAAATGCTGGGATCCAAAACATTTGGAACTTTGACATCACAGTCAAAAAATTTTGGATTTGGGACCATTTTGGATTTTCAGATTAGGGATGCTCAATTAGTAAGGTTTAGCAAATATTCCAAAATCTGAAACTCTGAAATGTGAAATATTTTTTTTGGTCCTGACCATTTCAGATAAGGGATATTCAATCTATGCCATTGAAGATATATTTACTGTCAGACAAATACAGTATATCATTTCATCAAACACATATCATGGAATCAATAATAAAATATATATTAAATATTTTCTACAGATTAAGAAAATGAAAGCACCTAGTAAAGTAGTACACATCTGTACTGTCAGCTATTCAGGAAGCTGAGGAAGGAGGTTCATTCAAGAACAGACCAGGCAATTTAGTGAGACTTTTTGTCCCCAAATGATCTTTTTTTTTTAAAGGGCCAGGCAAGTCTTTTAGTGGCAGAGCACTTGCCTAGCATGCATAAAGCCCTGAGCTTAATCCTTAGTACTACAGTAAAAAGAAAAAAAACAATTCAGAAAAAGAAAATTAGGTTCAGAGAAGTGAAGTAACTTACCGAAAGTCACACAGTAAGTAGGTGTGACCTGCAGTTTACTCAACTGTACAGATATTCTATTTCATTATTACCATCTGAAACACCAGGCTTTAGCTGCTGAATGTTATAGTGTCTGGCTGAACACATGTAATCCCAGTGACTCAGGAGGCTATGGCAGGAGGATTGCAAGTTCAAGGCCAGTCTCACCAGCACAGTAAGACCCTGTGTCAAAATAAAAAAAATTTAAAAAAGGATGAGAATGTAGTTCAGTGGCAGAGCACTTCTGGGTTCAATCCTCAGTACCACAAAAAAAAAAAAAAAAAAAAAGCTATTTGTTTTTTGTCAAGAGCCAAAAGCCACACAACATCTATTTCCATATAAACATAAAGCATGACTAAACTAAAACAAAGAAGTTTGGCATGGTGGCACACACCTGAAATTCCAGAGACTCAGGAAGCTGAGGCAGAAGGATTCCAAGTTCCAAGCCAGCTTTGGCAACTTAGCAAGACCCTGTCTCAAAAATAAAATAAAAAGAACTGAGGATACAGCTCAGAGGTAGAGTGCTCCCGAGTTCAAGTCCCAGTATCTGCCCCCTATATGTAAAAATAAATAAATAAAAATATAAATAAATAAATAAATAAAGCAGCAGCAGCAATGACGTAGATTTTCTTGTTTGACCTAAGAAATAGTATGGAGGCAATTATAAAATTGGCATTCCCAAAATTCTGGGTAATAAGAAGACTATTAAATAATCAATTGCCAGGTTTGGTTGGTGAATTTGACCATTAGACTATTTCTTTTTTTAAAAAAAATATTTTTCAGTTGTTGATGGACTTTTATTTTGTTCATTTATTTATATGCTGTGCTGAGAATCAAACCCAGTGCCTTACACATGCTCTACCACTGAGCCACAACCCCTGCTCCTAGACCACTTCTTTTTTAAACTTAAGAAAATACAACCACGCTACTTGCATAAGGCAACTGAAATTGTTATACTAATAAATAGTTTAAATGGGTCAGGGGCTGTAGCTTGGTGGAAGAATGCTTGCCTAGCATGTGTGAGGTCCTAGTCAATTCCCAGCACTGTAAATAAATAGAGTTCAATCTATCAGAGCAGCTTTGGCTCCCAGGTCAAAATCTAACTTGTAAAATTAAAAACAATAAAGAGTGAAAAAAAAAAGTTGACCCATGCTATGTTTAATACACACACACACACACACACACACACACACACATACTTAAAAAGGAATTTTTAGAAAAACATATTTTAAGGGCTTCTTGGAAGCTTTACAATTTTCTTGCAGCCTAAGCCCAAGATAATGCTTCTCAAGTTGGCTCTGCTTGTACAGGAAGAACCCCAACAACCTGAGATGTCTTTAAGACATGGTTCAGACACCTCTGCTCCAATTTGACTTTTGAGAATGAAGCCTCACTCTCAAAGTTCAAAGCCAAACAGTTGATGCCGAGAAAAGCCATTTCAGTTCTCTTTTGACATGTGTTCAGAGTTGAGAAGTGTGAACATGTTCTATGAATGTGAACCTCAAGGTCAAAAAGGACAGTCAGTACAGGAACTCTGGTACTGGTTCCAGGCCCAGATCTAGAAGCCAGTGATTGGAGCAAGTCATTTCTATTCTCTGGGATTTAGGGATGGCACTTACTCATAGAAAACATGACTTGGCCTAGATGAATGACTCAGAGGCTCAGTGTGTTATAATCTAATTTTTTTCACTCTTTTAAAAATTTGGTCTTTTTAGATATACATGACACTAGAGTGTTTTGACATATTATATATACATGGAGTATAATGGATTCTAATTAGGATCTTATGACTATATATATTATAGAGTTTCACTGGTTGTGTATTCATGTATGTACAAAGGAAAGTTAGGTCCAATTCATTCTACTGTCTTTCCTATTCCTATCCCCCTTCCTTTCCCTTCATTCCCCTTTGTCTAATCCAATAAATTTCTATTCTTCTCTCATCTCTTCTCCCTTATTGTGTGTTAGCATCCACATATCAGAACATTTGGCCTTTGTTTTTTTGGGGATTGGCTTATTTCATTTAGCATAATAGTCTCTAGTTCCATCCATTTACCAGAAAATACCATAATTTCATCATTCTTTATGGCTAATATTCCATTGTGTATATATACCACATTTTCTTCATCCATTCATCTGTTGAAGGACACCCCCATGTTGGATCCATGGTTTAGCTATTGAAGATTGAGCTGCTATAAACACTGATGTGGCGGTGTCACTGCAGTATGTCGATTTTTAAGTCCTTTGGATATATACCAAGGAGTGGGATAACTGGGTCAAATGGTGGTTCCATCCTAAGTTTTCTGTGTAATCTCTGTACTGCTTTCCATAGGGGTTGCACCAATGTGCAGTGCCACCAGCAATGCAGGAGTGTACCTTTTCCCCCACATCCTTGCCAACACCTGTTGTTCCTTGTATCCTTGATAATTGTCATTCTGACTGGAGTGGGATAGAATCTCAGTGTAGTTTTAATTTTCATTTCTCTAATTGCTAGAGATGTTGAACATTTTTTCATATTTGTTAATTGATTGTATTTCTTCTTCTGTAAAGTACCTGTTTAGTTCCTTTGCCCATTTATTGACTGGGTTATTTGTTTTTGGTGTTAAGTTTCCTATGTTCTTTATATATCCTGGAGATTAATGCTCTGAGGTGCAGGTGGCAAAGATTTTTCTCCCATTCTGTAGGCTCTCTCTTCACATTCTTGATTGTTTCCTTTGTTGTGAAGAAGCTTTTAGTTTGTTACCATCCCATTTATTGATTCTTAATTTTACTTCTTTGCATTAAGAAGTCTTGTTGAGGAAGTTAGTTTTGAAGCCAACATGATGGGGAGCTGGGCCTACATTTTCTTCTAGTAAGTGCAGGGTCTAATGTCTAGGTCCTTTATCCACTTTGAGTTTTATGCAGGGTGAGAGATAGGGATTAAATTTCATTCTGCTACATATGCATTTCCAGCTTTCCCAGCACCATTTGTTGAAGAGATTATTTTTTTCTACAATGTACATCTACTTTTTACTTTAGCTCTTAGGCCAAAGATTGTTGCCCACACCAAATATGCAAAACAAAATACCAAGATGCCAATTCTGAATCCCAACAATATATAGAAAGAAAGCACACCATCATTTATCTTCTTTTCCAAAATTATCCACCTCTAATGAAGGAAATGACCCTAATCAACAAGTCTCCTAACACATTATTTATTTAAAGAAACAAAAGAATAAAAAGCTGCAGGTGTAGCTCAGTGGCAGATATGTGCTTAGCATGTTCAAGGCTGAGTTCAAATCCTAGTGCCAAAAAAACAAAAAGAGAAAAGAATAAAATCTATCTGCCCAGTTAGGAGCATATGCCTGTAATCTCAGCTGAGGCAGGAGGATTGCAAGTTTGAGCTCGACCTCAGTACCTTAGCAAAACTCTATCTTAGAATAAAAAATGAACAGGACTGGGGAGTATAGCTCAGGTTTAGAACACTCCTGGGTCCAATCATGGGTAGTGCAAAAAAAAAAAAAAAAAAAAAAAAAACCAACAACAATGGCAGGAAGGGAAAAGACAGAGGGAGGGAGGAAGGGAAAAGACAGAGGGAGGGAGGGAGGGGGTAAGCACGAGTGTGTGCATGTGAGAGAGAGAGAGAGAGAGAGAGAGAGAGAGAGAGAGAGAGAGAGAGATAGAAAGGGGGGGAGAGAGAAATAAATTGAAAAACAGAGAGAGAAAAATAAATTAAAAAACAGAGAGAGAGAGAGAGAGAGAGAGAGAAATAAATAAATAAATAAATAAATAAATAGAAAACCCCATAAAACTGAAATGCCTAATCCTACCCACCACAACTGCCTGGTCTCTGTTATAGGTAAGTGAAGCTGGGAGCGGTGGTGCATGCCTGTAATCCCAGCAGCTCAGGAGGCTGAGACAGAAGGACTGCAAGTTCAAAGCTAGCCTCAGTAGCAGTGAGGCACTAAGTAATTCAGTGAGACCTTGTCTGTAAATAAAAAATACAAAAAAGGGCTGGGGATGTGGCTCAGTGGTTGAATGCCCCTGAGTTTAATCCCTGATACAAAAAAAAAAAAAAAAAAAGTAAGCGAAGAGCATGGCTCTGAGGTACCCACAGACAATGTTCAAAGGGAAATTCTACAGAGCCAGGAGGGCGATCCAGAGAGACATGACTCATGAATCATGTCTAAATACAGGAGAAAATCTGAGCACCTTGGGATGGTTAAAACTGTCAAGCCTTGGAAGGTGAAGGTAGGGTCACACACGAGGTTTTCCCATGTCTTTTGTGGTTTCTTCTTTTTTAAATGAGTGAAACATTAACTGGTTTTGTGCTCAGACTCCACCTCATCCTCAAACAAGGACTCTATATGACAATTTTGTCCTAAATGAACCCAACCACTTTTGATCCTCATAATAACTGTGGGGTAGAGAGCTGAGAGAGAATCTCTGTGCCCATTACATAGATGAAGAACCTAAGGCTCCCTGTATTGTTAATGGTAGAGTGCTTATCTAACATGCTTGAGGCCTTGGATTTGATCTCCAGCAGAGGAAAGCAAAGCAAAATTAAAAACAAAAACAAAAAGAAGCAGAGGCTCAGGTAATGCTGAAGGCTAAACTCCAAAGGCCAATGGGGAGCAGAGGTAGGACCCAGATTCATGTTGCTTTCATCACAGCATACTCTCCCATCTAACATATCCCAATTTAGCAGAGATCAAACCATACTGCATCACTGGAACCATTCATGGCCTAACTCCCTTCCAGAAGGCTTTCCTTTCATGGCTTATACACTACATGGGAGCTGCTACAAGTAGAATTCCAAAGGAATGAGGAGCCAGAGTTCCCTGATGTCAGGAAAGTTGATGTCTTTAGTTGTTTTTGTTTCTTCTCAGGCCATAGCACAGTGCCTAGAGTTCAATAAACCTTCTGAGAGGGGTAACCATTTAGTGAGTTTGAAGAGGCAAAACATATTCCATGAAGATTGAGGATGGCTTGTAAAGAAAGTCACTTGAAAACCAAATGTGTTAGAAAAAGAGTCCCAAGTCCTTGAAGAAACAAATTCAGTTTAATTGCTCAACAAGGTTATAAGAGAAGAAAAACATCAGAAGAAAAATTACATCATGCGTCAGTTAGAGAAAGCTTACCTAAGAAGGCTTTTAGCATTCATTCAACTATAACTATCTACTTTACCATGTATCTCCTAATTATCTACTGTGTGTCAGAACTGTTTTAAGCTCTGGAGATATAGCCACTTGCAAAACAAAAATCTCTGCCCTCAGGAAACTTGCAATAAGAATGCAAAGGTAAAAAATACAGAATATCAGATGATGCTATGGGGAAAATATTAGGTTAGGGAGGATGCATGGAGAGTGCTGAGGAAGAATGTGCAATTCAGCCAAGACTTGAAAGCATGAGAGAGCAAACGGGAGGTGTCAATTATCATCCAATCCAGGACACCACTGAGATTGAAAGGGGACACTAATAATAATACAGGTCAACAAGTTCAAACCAGGACTGTTCTAAGCAAACTCAGACACATGGACCTTAGCCATAAGGTTCTCTGGAGTAAGAGCATAGTAAGGAGGAGAGCACGAGAAAGGACCAGAGATTCAGAGCGTGTCTGATCTCTTTAGAGAGCCACTAAAGCAAAGTGGGAGTGGAAAGCATAGGATGAGTTCTAGGACTAATCTGGGGAAATGTGACTCCAGGGCTCTGTCAGCTACTATAATGCTTTAGCTGTTATTCCAAGTGAGTTGGAGAGTACTTGGAAAATTTTGTGTTAGATAAGGTTCATGATCTGACTTCTATTTTAGAATGGTCACTCTGAATTGTCATGTTGAAAATAAACTACAAAAAAGGGAAGGGGGAAGTTTAGATCAGTTAGCACTCTACTGCATCCAAGTAAAAGTTGGTGGGATAGGGTTGGATTGGTGGTGGTAAGGTTCTGGATACAGTCTGATAGATCTAATATTAACTGGTTATTGCACATGGCAATGAAAATTAGGATGATTGTACCTAAATGCTTTCTTTAACATAATTGATCAGCTATATTAGGGTCAAAGATGAGAAAGAATTCAATTCCACATGGCCAGAGCCCACCCCCTAATGAAGACCCCTTGGCACTTTTGAAAACATGCTATGGGTCATGAGGGAACTAGACCAAGGTAAGGGTGACCCCACTTAATTACATCATCCTGACTAGAAAAACAATGAAAGGGAGCTCACAACTTCCATAACAAGTTAAACATTCTAGAACACAAAAATATATAATCAAATACTCTAATATCAAGCAATTCTGTGGATTGTTCAAGTGCTTCTCAGATAATGACAGCTCAGTTTTAGAAGTATACGTTTATTTGCAATAAATGTGCTAAACACTATGGGAAGAAGATAAGCAAAGATAAGCTCTTTCAGTTTATTGGGGAACACAGAGGGATCATGATGTCTCAACTTGTACAACTGGGAGCACATAGACTTAGTGGATGTTTTTCAGGTAGAATCAGGGGCTGAAGACAGGGAAGAAGCATATTCTATACAAAGGGACTATACTATGCAAAGAAATATGAGGACATATTCTTTTGAGAAGTCTTAAGCAATTGATAGAATATAAAATATGCTCATATAGTAAAACAATAATAGCGCCTGTTTGTTGAACACACACCATGTGTTCCTGGCACTGTCATAAGCAGTTATGTGGATTTCCACTTAAATATTTATGAGTCTCCTCCTCATACTGAAGAAACTGAAAATACAGAGGTTAAGTAACTAACACGAGAGTCACTGCTCATTAGAGGTAGAGTTGGGCCTCCTGTCCTAAGATTTTAGGGCGTGCACTTGTTCCGCATTCAATGCTATGTGGAAATGGAGTTAGTGAAGATACAAATATAGGCAAAAGCAAGGTGACGTCTAGCATTATAAGCCATGAAGAATCATGGAAGTGGTGGAGATATAGCTTGGTGGTAGAGAACTTGACTAGCATGAGGGCCTGGGTCCAATCCTCAGCACCAACAAAACAAACTAAGAAATAACAACAATAAAATAACACTGAGTAGGAAAGAGAAGCTAATCAAATCTGCATTTAGAAATACCTTATTGGTAACAGTATGGAAGATGAATCAGAAGGGACAAGAACTTAGAAGGAAGATTCACTTAGAAGACTACTGCAATAATCTGGGCCAGAAACCGAAGGATCTGAACAAAAGCAGTGAGAATGGAGGTGAGGAGGCAACATCAGAAGAGGGAACAGAGGAGGAAGAATAGATTGGAGGATGGCTAGATCTGAGTTCTGTTGGTAACATATTAAGGATGATATTGGGGGCCGCCCTGCACAGCTAAGCACACCTCTTGATCCTTGAATAATAAGGGTATTGAACTGGCATCGCACACTGTGCAAAGCAAGTGGGCCTTACCTTTGCTCAGCAAGGAAGTGCCTCAGCTCTGGGCTTGGGCGTCATCCAATGGGATTGTGCTAATCCCCTGTTTCTTGTAATATTACCCCTTGCCTTATTTGGGTGGAATATTCTATTGAATATCTTTTCCCCAACAAATAGAGGAAATTTGATGAAACAAGTCTGGCAACATGTTAATAGATGTTCAGGGAAATCCTCTCTCTAATTGAGCATATTTAAACATTTCCTTAATTAAAGTTTTAATAATAATGTATTTTTATTAAAACATACATTTCCCTAGGGTAGAAAATCTCAAGAAGCAATCAGAGGAAAGAGCAAAAGAGAAGTACAATGAGGAGGTGAACCCTCAGAATCAAAGAGCTACTCTACCAACAGGGCTGCCCTTCTGGAATCAGAACTGTTTCTTCCAAGAAGGATTTTCTGTTAATTCAGAGCTTTAACAAAGCCTAAAAGTACATTCCAAGTGCTCACTTACATATTTGCTGTTTCAAAAGTAAATATTTGAGCACCAGCATATGTGTAGCCAAGTACAAGGGATAGAGAACCAATTAAGATGCAGTGTGGGTAACTGGACATGGTGAGGCACACCTGTAGACCACAATAAGGAGGAGGCTGAGGCAGGAAGATAACTTGAGTCTAGGGCTTGAGATAGGCTCGGGGAACATAGCAAGATCCCCATATTGAAAAGTAAAAATTAAGACTGAGACCTGTAAGTTGCCCTCCTTGGCCAACTTGGTAAGACACTGTCTCAAAACATAATAAAAAAATGTTGTGGATATAACTCAGGGGTGAATCACTTGCCCAGCAGGCACGAAGTCCTGGGTTTGATTCCTCAGTGCTACCAAACCAACCAACCAAACAAACAAAAATTAAAAAAAGCAAAACCCCCCAAACAGGAGGAAAGAACCTGGAAAATGGACTCATTATTTGGTGAACTGAGGAACCAAAACACAAACCAAAAAAAAAAAAAAAAAAAAAGCTAAATTTCTATTATACACATTAATTTTAAAAATATAAAGAACTAAGCACAAAAGCCCAGATTACCAAGTATTTGAAGAAAATTATCTATAATTTGGGGTAGAATGAACATGTTGGTATATCTAACTCTATCACAGTAGAAATTACTGCATGACCAGAACATCACAGAACAAATTTAATAAGCAGAAATTAAATAAAAGAAAGATCGTGAGCTTTTGCAATAACAAACTGAAAAGAAATTTTGGGTCTGAGGATCTATATTAGTGCCATCCCAGTTAGAGAAAATTATGAAATTTGTAAACTGCTTCTCTTAGAAAAAGCCTAAGAACTCTCTCTCTATTTTAAGATATTACTTTATGGCAAACAAAATGTCTGGGGCAAAACCCAAGAAAATAGGATTCTTAATTTTCTACATGGCATGGCTTCCATTTGGCTAATCTTAATTTAAAACATTTTTAAGGTTCAGCTCATAAAGATCCTTATTGGACCTCAGGTTTTGTAAACAATTCTTATATGCACCCCTAAGTAAATCAGGTGAAAACAAGCAGGTGGCAAAGGGCTGATCCCAGGATGAGCTGGGCAGCCTGAACACTTACTTGAACATCATAGGCATCATAATTTACTTGGATGGGAAAGGTGTTCTCAGATTCTTTTGGAGTTTCAAGAGCTGAAATACACAAATAGTACAAACTGTCACCCAAATACATTTCATATAGATGCTTACGATCATCATCTACCCCGAAAAAATGGGATAATAATCCATTCATCAGTTTGTTAAACCTTCCACAGCTGGTTCAAAGGGAACTAGGTGTCTCAAGTGTTTGGTGAACATTCTTTTTTTTTTTTTTTTTTTAAAAAAAAAGAGTGAGAGAAAGAGAGAGAATTTTTTAATATTTATTTTTTGGTTCTCGGCAGACACAACATCTTTGTTTGTATGTGGTGCTGAGGATCGAACCCGGGCCACACGCATGCCAGGCTTGAGCCACACCCCCAGCCCTGGTGAACATTCTTAATCAACTTCACATAATTTTGTTGTCGTGAGTTAGCTGGATCTTTCTAAAAATGATAAAAGATCTCAAAAAAATACATTTATCATGGCCATTTTTTACTTTATCAGAGGCAGACTATAAAATTAAATGGATATTTAATAATTTTCTCCTTTGCCATAGTTCATCTCACCATGTACAGTATGCATACGGCTGCTCCCTAGGGTAGGGATCATGTCTTAACCCTCTCTATAACTGATGGGAAGGCAGGAGATAACAGCTGATGCTCATTTTCCAGTGTCAGGCCCTGCGAGGTCCTTTACATCCCACCTCACATCTTATTTATTCTCACCATCCCATCCAATGGAGGCATGAACACTATTTCATAGAAAAGGATATTCGATGCTATAGAGAACAAGGAACTTGCCCAAAGTCACACAGTTCACAGCTGGCAAAGGCAAAACCCATGCTCAGATTTTCAGATTCTTATGTCAACCTACTGCTAGATTTTTTTTCTACTATGAATTAAGCCCCACCTGACTTGGACCCTGTATGCTTCCCCCTTCACCATGGTACCACCACTTGTCTACTTACACCCAGAGCTGAGAATTCAATAGATCGTCCAGTTTGCCTAAATGAAGTACAATGATAGAAGAAAAAGCTGCTAGACTTTTTTTTTAACCCTTTCAGTACTGGTAATTGAACCCAAGCCCTGTCTCATATATTTATATATGATAAAAAATTGTAAAGCTCCTCTACTGCCCTCCCCCCCCCCGCCCTCCCTCCCCCCTCCTGTACTGGGGTTTGAACCCAGGGCCTCACACATGGCAGATAAATGCTCTATCATTTGGGTCCTTTTTGAAATTTTATTTTGAGACCAGTCTTGCTAAATTGTCAAGGCTGGCCTCGAACTTGCAATTCACCTGCCTTAACTTCCCGAGTAGCTGGGATTACAGGTGTGCATCACCACACTCAGACAAAAATTGTAAAGTTTTTATAGGAATTTCTTAAATCATATTTATAACCCTGTGGGGGCGATGAGTATAACTCAGAACCATAAGAATTATATGGATCTGTGCCATTCTGTGAAAGTTCTATGGGTTAGTGGCATCTACTTTCTTTCCTGCCTGTTTTATTTGTGGGGTGAAACTATTTTGGTTATGTGAAAACCATGTAAAGAAATAAACATGGTCATTAAGTTAAACCTTAAGACACAGTTACAATCCTAAGCATGGATCTGCACTCCTGTGATGGTTGTTTTAGGCTTCACTGATCTGCCAAATTCTAACTTCTTCTGCAATTACTACAAAACAATTATTACATTGTTAGTTGTTCTGTTCTTTTTTTTTTTTTTTCCCTAGAAGTTGTTTCATGTGCTAGTTCTAAATCCTAAGTAGATCAGAATCTCTTCCTGGTAGCAGGAATTAAATCTACTTACCTGACTGCCATGATGCTGGGCCTAAGGGAGGTTCTTCTCACTTACTGATTAATCAGCACTTAGTAAACTAGAATAACCCAAGCAAGAAAGGAAAAAGGTTAGTACTCAAGAAAAGATGACAGAAATCATTAACTTCCAATTCCTCTGAAAATAATCTTAATATAGTCATGTCAGGCACACAAGAAAACTGGAGACTAACTTTGCCCTAAGTATGTTGAATAAATGAATGAATGAATGCTACCCAAACTTTTCTATTTTTCTGGCACCTCTCATATTCTTTTATCTATCATTAACCTGTAGGTAAGATTTGGAATTATGACTAATATCCCTCTCCACATTTCATCAAATCTCTGACCATAAGCAAAAATAAAAACATTAAAAGGTGCAATCTTAGTGGCATAGTAAGTATACAAGAACTTGAGAATGCCACCTGCTGTCAGACTTAAAGGTCAACCAACCATTGGAATTGGCCTGTCCCAGTGGTATCAAGGAAAGTACCAAGTGCAGGCTGCTACTCTCCTTAGACACTAACTGTACAAGATATGAGTGATAAAGTAATATCAGAAGAATGGGTTTCTATTAAATGAAACTAGTAGGTAAGAAACAGCTATTTTTGAGGGTATCATGATTTCAAACGACTGAAACTAATAGCTGCAGCTTTGTCACGGACACCATGTTCAACCCCAGGCAAGCCACTACCCCTCTCTGGAACACAGTTTTCTCCATTGTACAGTGTGACAGAGTGGTCTATACAATCTCCAAGATAGGTCCTGGTTATATTCTCTCATATCCCATACATCCACTATTATAATTCTTATATATCTGATATTAATTTGTCAGTGATTTTCATCATCAGTCAATAAATACTTCTAGGAATACTAAGGTCTTACTGAACACAATTTTTTATGCTTACTAAGGTCTTTGGCCTTACTCTAGTGAGAACATGTTGCCCAATTCTGAAGAGGCTTTGCTGACAGGAGGAGAACAATGGCTCCTGGGGACAGCTGCCATCTTTATCCCTTTGTTCCCATAACCAAAGGACTTGGGCAAGCAGTGCTCACAATGAAATGTAAAAAGCAGGCCTAGGGGTCCCCTAGTTGTTAGATTCAGAAGGCTGCCACACATGGTTCAATCCTGCATAATTAACTAGCACCAGAGGAACCAATTTAGAATGAAAAATAAATAATTCGGAAAACTTCAAAATTTTAGAAAACTGTAAAATTCTAATTCATATATAATTTTATGTATTCAGTAGTTACTTTTACCTTATTTCCTAAACTAAACTAAAAAACCATAAAATATAATGTATAATTGAACAGTAGCTATATTTTAATTGAGAAATGAATCTGAATGGCTAAGTTACAGAAACTGGTGGTGTAGCTAAGTGGCAGACTGCTTGCCTAGCCTGCAAAAAGCCCTGTGTTTGAACCCCAAACTGTAAACAAATAAAGTATATAAAACCCAACGATGTGAGCACATCATCCTTACAGAGCTAGCCAACCAACTAATCCATGCTCATTCGTAGTTCCTCATTGATAAGTAATTACAGCTGACCAGCAGCAACTACTACAGTGATGGCAACACAGCCTATAATAAAGATAATGGATACATTATGAGGCTAAAATCGACATTTATGATGAGTTTTCAAGCTGGTCTCCAGTTAACGTTTGCAACTAAATAGAAGCCAAAACGGAAGAGCTTTAGAAGGTAAGTCAAATGGTATGGTCCTCATCAGTCTCAGCATAAGACAGACAAAGGGTAGAATGCTCTGGAAGCTGAAAAAAAAGCAACTACTTGTTATTAGGGGCAGTACAGGAAGGACTCACAGAAGAGGTATGTTGGAGGTGGGTTTCAGAGGAAAAACAGACATTTGCAAAGGAAAGGCAGGTAGAAAGGCCATGTAGATAGAAAGACTCAGATGAAAATGAGATGTGGGTATCTGCTATGTTAAAAAAAGAAAAAAAAAAAAAAAAGAGGAGGGCAAATTGTAGGACAGGAGGCCACAGATGTCAAGTGCTTTAGTCTTTGTCAAGCCAGCATGAGGAGTCAGAGAAAAAGGCAACAGAATTTGGTTTTCACAAAAATGACCAACATCGAACTAAGGCATTTGTTGGCAGACAGTTGTGCCCAGAACTCTGGGGTTCCTTGGTGCTATATCAGGGCCTAATCTGTGAGAGCAGAGAGGACACTAATACTTTCTTGTTTTTAGATATTGGGATTTCAAGTAAGACTTTGGCAGAAGAATTGAGAGAAGCCATCCTGAGCTGGAATCAGCAAAGAGCACTGAGACAGTGTCCCACGTAGACAAGAGGCATGGGAACTTTTCTACAAATGAAGGGAGCCAAAAAAGGGAGGTAGGTCTATTAGGTCTGTGGGAGTTGGGAATAGGACTTGGGAATAGTGATGGAAATAAGGCCTTCAAGATGTTTTTATTTTTTCACCATAGACTGAAAATTACGGCAAGTGCTGTACATTTAGAGAAACTTCCAAGTATATATCAAAACTTTCTCTTCACTCCACCCCCCCTCCCAGTTCTGGGGCTCAGATGCAAGGGCATTGCATATGTTAGGCAAGTGCTCTACCACTGAGCCACATCTCCAGCCCACATTCTCTGGACAAAAAGTTTAGTGACATAAAAAGAACTTGACAGATTAAAGAGAAAAAAGCAAGGAAACTATTCAAATCATTATCATCTGCTGTTAATCAAGATCACATAAACCCATGATTTACTTAGTGAGAAATATTATAGTCATCACCCAGGAAAGGATTCTAAGGAGTGCTCTGTGATGTAGCTGAGAAAAGGCTAGCACAGAGATAAGCTAGAAAACAAGTAGGACATGGAATGGCTCCAACTTTTCTGTTTTCAAACTATTCTCCAACTGGCTTTTAGGAAGCAAATCAAAAAATCTAATTACTTTAAATAAAAGGATACGTTAATATTAATCCTTTTTTAAATAAATATTTCCATAGACTGACTCATTCTTGGAGTGTTTCCCATAGTTGGCCTCTGTTGTAATTAAAAGTCATCCATGAGGGTTTATTTATGTGTTATGATGAACAATAATTGGATTTGACCAGAAAATGTATATAAGTATACTGGAGAATATTATCATTGGAATGAATGATTTCTATTGAGATGAAAGATCAGGATGGAACTTGGGCTGAGTCAAAACACTGCCAAAATATAGTCACCCCATTGTGGTTCTGTCAGCTTAGCGGCATTATAAAATCACCTACCCTCTGTGCCTGAGTTTCCTCAGTAGTGAAATACAGGTGATACTGGACCTTTTTTAGAATTATTGAAAAGATGAGTTTCCAAATGCAAACCTTTAGTATGGTTCCTGCAGTATGTGGTAAGCATGCACTTATTGTTAACCACCATCATCACTAGGACTGTTAACATCATTCCAGTTTGACATAGTAGTACATATGCTCGAAAGCAACTATTTATGACCTTGAGTACATGTGCTGAACAGAGTGTTTCTGACCTTGACTACACACTGACTAAAGTGCTCAAGGTGGAATTAGAATCTAGCTCTGGCTCACTTCTAATCTAGACTTTTCCCACTATTCTGCCTGAATTCTTATGGTTGTTCCTCTAGTTTAGAGATCATAATAAAAAGTATACTGTAAAGGATAAATTAACTTTTATTGCTGATTTTATCAGCCTGACTATAAATGGATTTCCTAAATAAAGTGGATGAGAAACTTTAAAATATGAGGAGAAACTTTTTTTATAGCTACAAGATATATTATTCGACATTAAATGCCTACTACCACCTCTATAACAAACTGGAATCTCTGCTGAAAACTGTGGAACACCAGTTTGGTGCTCTAGGTATAAATTGAAGGCACATGCTTTCAGCACAGTTAAATGAAAAGAATCAACTTATGTGGGCTTGTGATGGCACTTACTGGATCCTGGTTAGGCCATTCTATTTGAAAAAGTTTACAGAGAACTCCTAATTTGGAATTTGAAGTATTCTTTTGGATAATTAAATGAGTGAGTCTATGAAAATAAAGATTTTTTTCCTGCAGGGGTAAGATATAGAAAACAGGTATTTTCTCTTTCGCATCCACTATGAACTAGAGCCCTCTCTATGAACACAGTACTTAAAAAGGACTAATGACTTCATGTACTGTAACAGAGCACCTTAAAAAACATTTTCTTACTTGGTATCCATAATAACTACATGCAGTTGGTACAAAGGATGTCACTGAAGTTCAAAAAAATGAAATTTCTTTTCCAGTATCAAAGTTAGACAATGATAGTCTTTCACATCTCACATACTTTCAAATACTTTTTTTTCTCTTCCTTTTCTGTTATCTGGAGATAAAACTGCAAAGGAGAACAGAGAAACATTTTTATATAGGGAAACTGTCACACTGAGGATGAGGCTCAGGGATTTGATGGTTGAAAGCTAGAAAGCATGGTGGGAATATTGGTCATCCTTTATTAGGAGGTGGCAAAAACCCCTAGTCAGCTATCCCCAACACCCCGCCTTCCCCAATCCATTTCCATAGGTCATTTTTTATATCCAGGCCAAACAAAGAAAGCACAGGTTACATAAGTGGGCATATGCTCGCAAGCAACTGTTTATGACCTTGAGTACATGTGCTGAACAGAGTGTTTCTGACCTTGACTACACACTGACCAAAACAGCACGAATTCATGGCATTGATTATACACTAAAAACATAACACATCCTTCCAGAAGCCCCAGATAAGGAGCCTAACTATAGCCATTTTGGGCCTGCCTCCACAAAAACCCATTAGATTTGCTGTATAGTTGGGTAATATCTTTTAAGACTTGCTTATGCCATGTAGTAATTTAATTTTAAAAAGTCAGTGACTAGGACACAAGAGAGCAGCCACCCCAAGCTCAGGAGTAAAAGTCCCTTGCAATTTCCAACTGCTGAAAGAACTCAAAGAAGGGCAAAAAGGAGTAGGAGATGGCACAGTTAACTGGGGTCTAGATGATGAAGATATGATACAAGATGGACAGGGATGATAATTGGGCCTCCAAGAACAATTTATGAAAACTGAATATGCAGACTTAAAATAAAATGTGGACCTAAATACCCAGAAGCACTCTCCTTTGTAAGATTTGTAACAAAAATTAATATGAATGGAGTTAATAGTTCTAATGGAGTGGTGGACCTAAGAGCCACATCAATGCTAGCAAAATGGCAGAATTCAAATGGCATCAAATTTGTTTTGCAAGAGTTGCAGTGCTTAATGATGTTTAAAGAAAATATGAAACTCTCTCAGCCACTAGGACAGTGGTTACAGCAATTAATCAAAAAGAAAAAATTAATCATAAATCACAAGTCCCACCCCATTGGATTTAAGCTGTCATTTTCCAATGTAGTAACTTTTCTAGATACATCTTATAGACTTCAAACTACTGGAAAGGAAGCTCCCATTCAAAGGCAATTTATCTTAAGATACTGTAAATGACACTAATTTTTTTGTCCATTTGAAATATATAAGTTATGTTATAACAAATTGTTTTGTCAAGTGTAACCACTATTCATATAGTTGAACTTCTGGGATCAAGAAAATCTATTTAAATTGATTCCCATCATGACAGGTGGGGCACATTTAACTCAACTGTGAAGTCATAATCACCTTGCTGCTGATTACTTGGTCTGGAGGCTCCACCCTTCTGGGGACAGCCCTCTCCTGGGAGGCTTGCTACAGTAAAGTTTTCATATCACAAACCTGGGGACTACTGTTGACAGTGGGGAGTGCTTTGCCTGCACCCTGGTTTCTTTTTTAAGTCTTAAATGATGTTCCATCCAAGCCATCATCCTGCCCCACTCTCCTTCACTCTCATCCTTGGCCAAAGCACATTGTAACCCTCTGCCTCCTCAGAAATTGGCCTCCAATGAGTAATTCATGGCTTTCCCTATCTCTCCCCTCCCCCACCTTTATTGAGGGTGCTGATTTTTCCCTCCTCCTCAACTCCTTTGTCGCACTGTCACCACCCAACACTTTCAACTACCCTTCCTTGCTTTGGCCAGATGCCATCAGGTAAGGATGGAAAGTCTCTGAGCTCCCTCCTTTAGTTTTGAAAACATGTTAATTCACTGAGAAATAAGTATTGGGTCCTGGGCCCTGTCCCCCTCAACTGATGCATCTTTGGTTCACATTTTTATAAGGTGAACAGGGCAGTTACCAGAGTTACACAGACCTTCTAGCACTCATAGCCCCTACTGCTTAGACCTGAAGAAAGGCCACATAAAGACACTTGTAAGCACACAGGGTTCTTTTGGATTATTTCCTTTTCCTGTAATGACTTTGCTTTTAGACGGTAAAGAAGGTATGAACAGGGCTCTTGTTGGGTCGCCCTGCCATCCATGTGGGTCTAGTGTGGAATCTAACAACTGGAACCAGAGAAACCTGGACCTGACACAAACCCTGCTTTTGGTGCTCAGCAAGGACTGAGGAGGAACCCATGGTACATATAAAGCAGATCCCAAATTGGTGGGGCTAGCCTCGTGGCACATCACTGTATCTTCATACTTCCTTTTCAGGACCACTAAATGCTGAAATGTGGATCATACAAAATAAAGCCAATTCATGGTGTTAGAAAAAAAAAAGTCAGTGACTAGAATCTCCCAGTGCATAGTTGATTAATATATCCTATATCCACCTCAGAGATCCAGTGCCATATCATTTGGCACCTCTATCATTTGGCACTTCTGACTCCTGAGTTCTGCCTCAGCAGGACCTCATCAGAGTATGCCATTGCAAACAACCTCATGGCCAGTAAGCCTGAAAAGCATTTTAATGAAGACTTTGACCTGAAAGACAGGGACTGAAAGGCCAAAGGAGCTGACAATTAGTATACAAAAGTAAGAGCAATTCTGACGGTATTTTCAATCCAGGAATTGTCTCAGAAGTTGTGTGATTTATGTTGCTAGCTTTGGCCATTCCTCTGCTCCTTCCCTTTAAAAATAATTTTTAAATTACCTTATCTGATGAAAGTTGACAGTAGATTCCTCTCTGATTAGTCCTTTTCCAAGAGTACAGAATTCTTCCTGTTGGGCATCTGTGATCCCAGTTATTGGGAGGCTGAGGCACGAGGATCATAAGTTTGAGGCCATGTGGGGCAACATAGTGAGACTGTATCAAAATAAAAAAATAAAAAGGGCTAGGAATGTAGCTCAGTGGTAAAGTGCCCCGGGGCTTGAGCCCCACTAACATACACATACACACACACTAAAAAAAAAAAAAAAAAAAAAAATTTTTAACCCCAAACAAATCTTGACCAAGTGAATGAAATTATTTCCACGAGCTATCAATTTCTTCATACTTGGCACCAATTAAGGCTGTTGCAGGCCATTTTTCCCATTACCAGATTTCAGGAAGATATGAATTCCTTATGGTTCCAGTCCTTAGTAGTTCTGAATTAAGAGACAACAGGGAAAAGTGTAGAATAATGAGGCTGGTGTTAACCTGCTGTATGGTAGTAATCTGTTCTTCCCATGTGGTGGAGATGGCTTCAAGTCTTTTCTTCATTGAATCCTATAGGTTAAAGTTATACTTCAGATGTGTGAAGTTTCCCACCTCCCTGGTGGAGCAGGTCATTCCCATCATTGACCTCCTGACTTGAACTAAAGAGAGTGAGAGATTTGTCAAGCTGTAATTTCCATCTGACTTTTCTGTCAAAATAGGTACCATTAAATAAAACTAAGGAGCACTTGTAAGTTCTACTCAGTTTTGTGGGTAACAGAATGTGCTTCCCAGAATTGGAGCACATTAGGTACAACAAATTAGGTATACATACAACAAACATATGGAGGAGTTTGAATTTTTCTCTGGTTTGATCTGATATAAAGAAATGCCATGGTTCAAGGTTCATTTTGTATATCAAAAGGAGGAGTCTTCAACCATCCGTTCTATTATCGATGGTGCTGACAGATGTAAAAAGGCATCAAAATGTGACACGTTCATTGTTTTAATGTCAAACTGTGACTTAAGTGAAACTTCAGATACTACCATATTTTTCCTAAAATATTATGTATAAGTAAGGAGAGGAATTTTTGGTTTTCATTTTGTAGTCTTCTGTATTTTTTTAATGACTATGCATTAATCTTTTCCCCTAAAATATCAAGGTACAAAGAAAAAAGTACTTTTTGTTATCGTTCCTCAAAATCTCTTACATAATAGCAAATCTTGATTATTACCATTTTGATCCTTTCTTTTTTTTTTAATTTAAGAATAATTTTAAGCTGGCATAGTGGTTTGCACCTATAGTCTCAGCTACTCTAGAGGCTTATGTTTATGTTGTATTCCTGCAGTCCAGGTGCTTCTGATCAGTGTGGGCAACATAGTGATACACAGACTCAAACACAAAACAAACAAAAGAGCTGCTTTTTGGGGGTGTAGGGGGCACCAGGAATTGAACTCAGGGGCACTCAGCCACTGAGCCACATTCCCAGCCCTCTTTTGTATTTTATTTTGAGAGAGGAACTCACTGAGTTGCTTAGTGCCTTGCTTTTGCTGATGCTGGCTTTGAACTCATGATCCTCCTGCATCAGCCTCCAGAGCTGCTGAGATAACTAGGATTACAGGTATATGTCACCACACATGGCTTTTTTTTTTTTTTTTTTTTTTTTTTTTGAGTTGAACTAGAAATTTATTATGATTAATCCAGACACTAGATGGTTGCCTTTTGGGCTTTAGTCTCCCAAGTCACAAACTTTGAGGCTGAATCTGTTTGAAATTACTGAATCTTATTGCATTGAAGATAATGGCAGAAATGTGCATTTCCAAGATGGAGATTATGAGGTAATGCAATCTGTCATGCACCAGAGCCTTTCAGAGTCCAGCAGGAGTCATGTGCTTTTGTCAGGATAACTGGCAAGGCTTCAGAAATGTTACCCTCTGGTTTGAACTTCAGAACTTATCCTAAATATCAAGTTTGGCATATTCGTGGTATTTACATAGATCATTTTGTATTTAATGTATCCAGTCTTTTACAAAAGTTCATTATGTGAGACATCATCAAAGCATACATAACTCCAGTCAGCATTATTCATAAGATGTCTCAAGACAAACTTTCATTTTCCTGTTATGTTCAACCATGTAGCTAATAATTATGTAGTTTTCAGGGTATGCTTTATAATTTTTTAGTACTGAAGCAGTAATTTCAGGGTAATTTATACTACCATATTTTTCCTGAAATATTATGTATGGGTAAGTAGTCTTAGATGAAGGTGGTGATGGGATTTTAATCCCAATTTCTTTCCCAAGGATGCATTGGTGTGGTAGTTGCTAAGTATGTGGTGGAAATGGTTGTTGATTCTGTATACAAATTCTTTCACTCAAATATTGCATTCCATCCCCCATTTAAGGGGATGATGCATCTCTAGCAAAAAGTACAGCTAAGCACAGAATAGACCTGGGTTAAGAATAGAGGCCTTTTGGCATCTTATGTGGGGGTACCTTCAGACGTCACCCGAGTGTGACAATCCAAGGCTTAACATTCTCCTCTCTCATCATCAGCTCCTTCTGTCCTCTTCTTTCTATGGCTTTCTGCTCTACTACATGGATTGAGTCTGCTTTCCATACTCTCATGTGTCCTGGGCTCCTGGCTATCCTTTTGTCTGGCCACTGCTTTCTTCTTTCTTTCCATAGTTTACTCAGTAGGTATTTGCAGAATACTGGGAATTCTTTGGTGAAGTAGCCCCTGCCCCTATCCTCATGGGGGCTGCTAAGCTTTGAGAATAGTACCCATTTTCCAGCATCTAAACTTACTCAGGCTTTTGGTTTTCTGGTTTTATCCTCAAGTCTGAGAACCTGAGTAATGTGAATCCCCTCCTTCGTTTTCTTGTGCCACCATCACAGACCGATTTATAGGCCCATTTAATTTTCTAAGCTGCTGGGCTAACAGTCAGACTCCAGAGCAGGCATGTTCCCCCTTGGGAAGCTCCTAAAAGATCCAGGCCCTAGACTTCTCTGTCAAATGGTCTCCCATTTTGTGATACTTTGAAACTACAGTTGGTGATTAATAGATTAAGCTGATGAAGTCCATACAAAACCTACTAATATAAAAGCAAAGCAAAAGAATATAAATAAGTTTGATCCATTATATACATATAGAATACATATTCATATACATTTTAATATGGAATATTAAAATTGGTTTTCCAAAACTGACAATAGAGACCACAAAACTAAGTCAAATTATTTTTTAAGAAATTGGTAATCCTCAGGGCTAGGGATATAGCTCAGTAGGTAGAGTGCTTGCCTTACATGCACAAGGCCTGGGTTCAATCCCCAGCAACACCAAAAAAAAAAAAAAAAAAAGAAATTAGTAATATTATTCAGATCATATTTTCTGATAACAGAGTTGTTAGAGTTTGAATTCAATTATAAATGATTCCTACGATAAATGCATACCTTTGAACATTAAAATTCCTTTTAAATATCTGCAGAGTCAAAGTAGAAGTCAAAATTTAAAAGATGGGAATTGTTAACAAGATTTTTTTCTTTTTTGGTACCAGGGATTGAACTCAGGAGTGCTTAGCCACTAAGCCACAACCCCAGTCCTTTTTTATATTTTATTTAGAGTCAGGGTCTCACTAAGTGGCTTTAGGGCCTCTCTAAATTGCTGAGACTGGCTTTGAACTCATCTCCTCCTGCCTCAGCCTTCAGAGCTGCTGGGATTACAGGCATGTGCCATCCTTCCCAACTGTTAAAGAAGTCTTGAACCTAATACATACGGCTCTGTTTTCTGATACATTCAATACCTTGCTTAATGGTAATAGTGTTATTTCACATATGAATTTAGAATTCTCCTTCACAGTGCTTTAAAAATTTAGATCAGATTTAAATACACATATACCTACATTGTAAACAGGTGGGAAATAATTACCAAGCATAAAATAGAACATAGGGGTTGACTTTAGTTTTAACTGAGAGTTTCCTCAAAAGCACAGAACAATGAACATTTTAATGGCTCAATGTTATGAGACTACAAACAAAATACTTAGATCAAATAGTTGCAGTATTCCTCATTGCTTATTTCACATAAATGAAGGTTTTTAAAAAAGAAAAAGAGCCAAGCATGGTGGCACATGCCTGTAATCCCAGCGGCTTGGGAGGCTGAGACAGGAGGATTGTGAGTTCAAAGCCAGCCTCAGCAATGGTGAGTCACTAAGCAACTCAGTGAGACCCTGTCTCTAAATACAAAAAAAGGTCTGGGGATGTGGCTCAGTAGTCGAGTGCCCCTGAGTTCAATCCCTGGTACCAAAAAAAGAAAAAAGGAAAAAAAAAGTCAAGTGATGAACTTCAGTGAGACCCAAGATAAGCATTTCAATTTCAAAACAAAACTGAAATACTAATAATCACTTTATTAAGTACAAAAGTATTTCAATACAAGTAAAAAGTCCAGTTCACCAGCAGGGAAAACTAACAGCATTTCCAAACCTGAGGTTAAATTTGTGTAAATATGTACAGTACCACATGGTGAAATGCACTTCTTGGTTGAGCCCTCTATATCCAAGGCTGACAAGGGGTTCCTGCTGAATTCTCTTAGATTCCCAATCTAAAAAGCTACCATAAGTTTTAGGCCATGGGCTGGAAAGACTGAAGTCTGTAAAAATGTTTGAGCAGGATGGAGTTCTTTTTCTGATGGGCAAACTAGTAACATTTCCAGCCTATCCCTGAGCTTTCCATGCTAAGGGTGCACATGGTTATAACAAGCTTACCTGATGTGCCTTTGATTTCACTGGGGACAGCATGCAGAGCTGGATACAGAGGAGAAGTGATGGGACTAAGTTCCCCACAGTGGATGCTGCTTTGCAACCAGGGCATTCTAAGTCAACTCTGTATAACAAAAAACATATATGTGATTCTTAATCCACTGTGACCAGATGGCTTTAAATCAGGGAATGTCTATTTGCTAAGCCTTCCTCTTATTCCTATTTCAAGCATTAGTGGTTAGTTCTTTCCTATGTGGTTCTTACAGGCACTTATAGGGTTACCATGTTTTCTTTCTTTCACACATACCATATTTACACTGAACCTTGGAACTTCAGGTCTTTTAACAAGTACAGCCAGACCAAAAGAAGAAACATTGAGAAGCAGACTCAGTAGCCAATTATTTGCATTATGATGTTAGGAAAAAAAAAATTCACTGCTAGTAGATGATTTTTTTTCTAAATCATTTAGCATTTATCAAATGTCCAGACCAAAGATCATTTCCAAGTAGGAAAGTTCTAATTCTAACTTCTCTATTGGCCCATATGCAACACAACATATTCTGTTCCTAAAAATTTGTGGCAGGATTTGCTTCCCTGGCTATCTATGATGCTGCTACTAAATGGGCTTACAGATGCAAAATACCTCAAAATAGCCTTTGTTAACTAATTTACCTGCCCTAATTTTCAAGTCTTGAATTCCAAGTTTCTAAATTTTGAAAGTAATTGGATTGAAAATTGTCTTATTCTATTTCATCCATTTTCTTGCATTTCAGAAGGGAACTGTAAAAATTAAAACTGCCAAAACAGAAATTCTGAGGGCTGGAATTAGGGGATAGAAATCTACTTAAGTAAAAAGCAGCTTAAAAATCATGTTGTTAGGTATAAAATATCCATTGGGATAGCTAGCTATCCATTTGATGCTTAATAACATCTCCTGCTCTTTATCTTTCTATCTCTCCCTGCTCTTCGCATGTATTATCAGTTCTCCAACTGGTAGGCTCATTTTCTACATTTAGGAAACAGGACAAATGAAACTCACTTAAAAAGAATTACTTGAGGCCTAAACACGGTTACTTTCAAAAAATGCTCAACAAAATGCTAGGTATATCATAAGCACAATAAAAATAGGCACTGTTACTATGGTCAAGACAGAGAGCATGGCACAGTGGTCAAGAGTTCAGGGTTTGGGGTCAGCCAACCTGGGCTTCCATGTACATTTATAACCTGTGTAACCTTACACAAGTCACCAACCTCTCTATTTCTTTTTCCTTGTCTTGTAAAAAGAGATAAAAATACCCATGGCATGAGATTATCTAGAACCATGTTTCTTGAACTAGTAAAGGACTAGTTTTTATCATTTCTGTCTCTGACCACTACCTAGCTCTACTATGCATGACTATGAAGTAGTTCCCTTCACCTACAAAGCATCAGGTCACCAATACCTAGAGCTGGTCTCCACTTGCTTGGTGTTGCAACATCATCACACTGTAAAGTTTTGAGACCACCTTCCAAGTAGCACAATTCCACAGCACTGGTCTCAACAATGGCAATTTTCAATCAGAGGACACTGACAATAGGTGAAAACATTTTGATTCACTCAACTGAGAGTGCTGTTAAACCTCCTACAGTACTCAGGGTAGCCTCCCTCTGCCTAAGAATCATTTGATCATATATCTCAGTAATATACAGACTGAGAAACCCTTTTCTAAATGGTTAAAGAGGATAACTTGTGGAAACTACTTAGCAGAGTGCTAGATACACAGTAATTGGTCAATACACAAAGGATAGAAGGATATCCAGTTGATGTAGAGTCAAAACAATCAAAAAATGATACTTTGTGGCCTCTTTGTACATACAAAGGCCTGTAACAGAGGAAAGGGTGGACTTCGGCAGGACAAGAGGCATATTCACGGTGAAGTCTGCCAAGCTTTAAACTTCAGGGCTCCTTCCATAGTCATGCACACTTCTATGTACGGATGTGACTTAAGAGTCTTTAAAAGGTTTCACAGCCCACAAAACCCAGGTTCTAGTACTGGCCCCACTACTTTCAGTGTAACCCTGGGTTTAAAAAAAGAAAAAAAATCACCTCTCTGAGCTTCATTTTATTTCTCTGTAACAGGGCTGAAACGCTACTGTTCCTCATTAGTTACTGTGAGGCAAAAATAAATTCATACATACAAAGTGCTTAGCAATAATAGATGGTATACAGGACATGCTCAATAACTCTCAGTTACCATTATTACTATAAGTACTGGCTTCTTGAGGAAAAAAAAAAAAAAGAGGGGATGAGGTACATGAAGCACCTTGTTGCCTAGCCTAAGCCCATGCCACTACACAGGAGAGGATCAAGGCTGGGATGCAGGTTGTCTGATTCCAGTTCACTTAGGCACAACCAACATTCAAGGAGGGCAAATTGACTACCCTGCCTTTGTGCTGAGCAGTAAAATTTAGGCCTTCCGAGAGGGGGTCGCGGGGCTCCCAGAAAGGCCCCTCACTCAGTCTCACGTTCCCTCATTCAGTCTCCCGGTCCACCGGCGCACGCCAGGATGCCGCGCTGGTGCAGGCTTGACCCCACCTTCGATCCTGCTCACCCAGGTTCCGTCGGCAGCACTACAAACCGCAGGTTCCGCTCAACCAGGCTTGGTGCCTCCGCCGGCCGCACCAGAAGGCTCCACAGGCCCAGGTACTGCCACAGTCATTCAGAACACAGACTCCTCCCAGTTCGCTCACGTAAAGCTCCTGGCTCGCTAAGGGTAAGGGGCCACTTCCCTCGCAAACTCCGCCCAGCTGCACCTGCGCGCGCCACTATCAGCCGCATCCACCCACTGGGCTTCGGTCGTTGCTGGGGTAACCGTCCGCCCCACCAAAATTCCGGCCTGGGCAAAGGTTGCTCCAGGATTAATGTTCCTTTCAGGCTAACTTTCTGCTTTCATCAACCTGCCGTCCCTGGCAGTGTTCCACCGCCATTACTGATTCCCTGTGACCAACATGGCCCCATCCTTTAATCCTTTGTGCTCTAGGATCTTTGTGGATTAGACAGGAGGTGTCTCCCAAAGGCTCACGTGTGAGAGAATGCAAGAAAGTTTAGAGGTGAAATAATTGGGTTATGAGAGCCTTAATCCAATTGGTGAATTAATCCAGTGCATTAACTGGGTAGTAACTGGAGGCAGGTGGGGTGTGGCTGGAGGAGGAAGGTCATTGGAAGTATATCTTTAGGGTTTATATTTTGTCCCTGGTAAGGGAGCTTTTTCTGTGCTTCCTGGGGCAATGACCTGAGCTGTTTTCCTCCACCATGCCCTTCTGCCTCACCTCAGGCCCAGAGCTGTGGAGTCCGACTGTTGACTAAACCTCAGAAACCCTGAGCCAAAATAAACTTTTCCTCCTCTTATTATTCTTGTCAAGTCTTTTGGTCACAGGGACCCAAAAGTTGACAGTTGACTAAAACAATGCCTCATTCCAAAAAGATCTAAGTTTTCTCTCCTCCTCCTCCTCCTTCTTTTTTCTTTTCTTTTTTTTTCTTTCTTTCTTTCTTTTTTTTTTTTTTTACTAAATCTTCACCACACACACACACACAAATCTTCACCACAGGCCCAAGACATTATATTCCCATTTTACAAATGCCACCTCAGGAACTCTCACCTGAACATACTTTTGTAAAACTGCAGCCCTTCTGCTCCTTCAAAATACACACTCACCCCTTTGTTCTTTAATTCCCAGTGCCCTTAAAATACATTTTGTAATCTTAGTGCCTGCCATCCTCAGAGTACCTTTTGAGTACTCTATAAAGTATAGGAGGTGGCAATTGTGTTCTTGCTGGCTGCTTTATTGCAGAGTAGCATATTATATTCAATGGATGTTTGCTGAATAAATGAGGAGGCAGCTTAGTTGAGTGTTTGGCCCAATGCTACATATAGTAAGTGGCAGACCTAGAACTTGACTCCTGCATAATTCATTCTCAGTCTGGAGCTTTACTGCATCACATACTGAGTCACTTAATCGTTCAGGCTTAATTTGTAATAGGATTGGTAATATCTACCTCACAATGAACAAACCATGCAAAGAAGATATAACAAGCATCCTGTATACTTGAGATATACATGAGATTCCCAAAGAGGAGTGTCTTTATTTGTTTAAAAATTTTGGGCTGGGAACATAGCTCAGAGATAGAGCATTTACCCAACACGCAGCAATGCCCCAGCACTGGGTTCAATCTCCAGCATTGTAAAAACAAACAAAACCGAAAAAGGTTTAAGTGCCTACTATGCCCCTGTCCTCATGTAACTTCCAGTCATTAGCCAGATAATCAAAAATCACCAAGAGAGAATTATATAATTCAAAATTGTGATAGATGCTATAAAGAAAAAATAACAATGTGATACAGAGTTTAGACATCAGAGAGGAATATTCTCATTAGGTTTGTAGATTTCCTTCCTGGAGATCTAGCCCTTGGAACTGTTGGAATGTAGGGCATGAAAAGAACCTCCATTTGAAAGGAGGAGAATGTTTCTCTTTAGATAAGCTGAGGACCCTGACTCATTAACTTCTCTTGGACATTTTTCCTGATGGGTCGATCAGTTCATGCTAATATCCCTGTGTTTTTGATGTGTTTACAAGTACAAGTAGGCAGTGGAGCACAGGGACAAGGCTTCCAATCCCATTCGTTTTTTGCCCCTCAGTATCACCACTCTGAGTCTCAGCGCCTGCATCTAGAAAATGGGGATGATAAAGAGAGTTGACTTCTGAGTTGTCACAGGATTGAATAAGAAGAGCTGACATCAGACATTGTAAGTGATCTATACATTAGCTATGTTATTGTTCTGGGAGATATGTCCTAAAGAGTGGGTTTGGAAAAGACCTTATAAATCTTATATTCAAATAGTTTGTGGTTTGTTAAGATGCCTGGATTTCTCTGCTTTCCTGTACTGCCCATCATTCACTTATTCCCATTTAAATCTCTTCAATAAAAGGAAGTGCAAGAGAGACAAAAGAAGGGTATGCAATTATTTAAAGACAACGTGTTGTGTGGAAACACACTGTGGGCATTATGACTTTTCTGTTTCTGTTTTAGGGTTTTTGCTGTCTCCTTTACTTACAGTGCTCTTCCTTGGGAATTGTACAGGGCAGGCCTCTGCACACTACTGAGGCTCAGCCTGAATGTCTACTCCTCAAAGTACCCATTTCTCATACCTCAAAGCACCCCCTGAAATCATTCCTATTCATAGTCCTTGTCTTTCCTCATGAATAGTTTTTATCATTGTTTGCATTGTGTTATTTCATTTTTTTCTGTTGTTGTTTGTCTTCCTGGCTGAACTGGGAACTCTGTGAAGGCAGAGACAATGTCTGGTTCACTCTTTTGTTCTTGATGCCAGAACAACATCTAGAACAGAATAGTGTCCTCACTGTTGATTGGATGTAAAGCAATAATGCAGAAGAAGTAAAAAAGAAACATGTTTGTCAAAAAGGACTGAAGGAGAAAGAAAAAAAACAATAAAAATATTGAAAATAGACTGTTTTCTCCACTTAATAACTCCACATACATTTCTCCATTCCTAACATATTTAATTCAGAATTAAATATCATAATCTCTGCCACAAAGTTCTCACAGCTCCTGATCTTTTGATGCTTGGTTCATAATACCTTGCATTGCATCTTGGTGATTTCTGAACTTCTCTTATCTCCCTAACTGGACTCTAAACTTCTTCTATCAGGGTTGCAGGACACCAAGATTTGAATTTCAGATAAATAATAAGTAATATTTAGTAAAGGTACATCCCAAATTTTTCATGGGCTATCATATTCTTGTTTATTTAAAATTGAAATATAACTTGGTATCTGTATTTTTTATTTGATAAATTTGGCACCCTTATATCCAGAGCACAATCTAAAACTCAATCACCTTTATAACTTTCTTTTGCCAGGTTTTAGCATGGTGTGTTCTTGACATACACTAGGTGCTCAATAAATGCTTGTATAGCGAATATTTCATGATTACAGAGTGAGGAACTTATTTGTGCATATCTAGGTCACAAAATTTCAGGTGAAAAACTCATATTCATAGTTTTTTTTTCATAGAAACAGCAACAAAGGAAAAAATGAAATTGAGAATCCCCATTGATTACTTAATTAGGTTTATGGTAAAATACATGTATAATATAACATTTATAATTTTTAATCGTTTTTATCATTTGTTAGTGTACAATTCACTGGCATTAAATTCACAAATGCTGTGTAACTGTCACTGCTATATATGCTCAAAACGCTTTCATATCCCTAAGAAAAATTCTGTACTTAGTAAACAAGAACTCTCCTTCCTCCTCACCTGCAAACTCTAATTACTTCTATTCTGTTTCTATGAATTTGACTATTCTAAGAATTGTATTTATAGTGGAATTATATAATATTTACCCTTCTATTCCTGGCTTATTTCACTAAGCCCCAGGTTTTCAAATTCCATTCAAGTTACTTTTGTGTCTAAATAATATCCCATTTTGAGTTCATACATGCTTTGGCTATCCAGTCATCTTCAGATGGTCACTTATGTTGTTTTCATCTTTTGGTTACTGTCAATAATGCTGCTAGGATCATTGGTGTATATCTGTTTGAGTTCTTGTTTTCAAGAACTATTCCTAGGAGTGTAATTGTTGAGTCACACAGTAGTTCTGTGTTTAACCTTTGGAGAAACCACCACACTGTTTTTCCACAGAGGCCATATCATTTTACACTCATTCCAGCAACACATGAATGTTCTAATTTCTCCACATCCTTGTCAACACTTATTTTCTGGTATATTTTTTAAATTATAGCTATCCTCATGGATATGAAGTGGTATTTCATTGTGGTTTTGATATGCTTTGGGAGGCACAATTTTAACTTAGGCAAGATGTGGTTTGTTACTGTGGTTTAAGAAAATATTTTAGCAACCCTTTCGGTTATGAAGCAAAGCATGGAGCACAGTCTGGAATAGGAGGTTGAAGACAAAGAGCTAAATTGCTCTATATAAAATTGACATAATTCTGCTTTTTACTTGGTACCTGAAAGACAGATGGTAGGATGATACCAGTGGTGGGAGAAAGGGCTGCCAGCGTTATAGTATCAAGAGGCTCACAAGATAGTCAGTCAGTGATGCCTACTATTTGGATTTCTGTGGCTTCCTATGCTGTGCTATTGATTCCAAAACCATCCTACCCCCAACATTTCAGTAAAGAGATTATGCACAACAACACCTTAAATTAAGAGTGCTTTAGGGAATAAAGGGGGGAATTGTGTCTGTGTCTGGGGTGACTGAGCTTCAGAGCAAACTTCAGCCTTAAAGAATGTTGAGGAATATTGAGGGCTGCAGACAAGTCAAGATGGCACCTGGCACTTTGCCAGGAGGAGTGGTTTGAGAAGTAACGCCAGCGAGCCATTAAGATGATGGAGATTCCTTAATGACTGACTGCTGTGTCTAGATTATGTCAATTAAGTTAAGCTGTGTATAATTATTAAGATAATGAGGATTCCTTAATGACTGATTGCTGTAACTAGATGATGCTAAATTGAGTCAAGCTGTGTATTCAGTTATGTATATATACCTCTGCTGTCCTACAATAAAGCAGCTCCCGCTGTTTCAACCTTCACAAGTTGCTTGTCACCCCCCGGTTATTTTGCCCAGCCAGACTGCAGCAGAGGAAACCACCAGGTAGCCAAGAAAAGATATGGGACAATTTTTAGGCATGAAGTGACTATCAGGAGAATCTTTGGCGATGCTGGTGAGAGCTATGGATATCCCGTGATGATGACAGAGTAGACATTGTCTGGTTTTTGCTACTCAAGATCTGTTCCCTTCTCTTCCAGTTATAACTGGTGATAAATGGAAAAGCACCCCTCCCTCTCAGACTATGGGGTCCTCATGCCACTGCTTCAGGAGTGTGAACAAGATCTGAATTGGTCAGCCAACATCTTCCATGCCTCTGACAGCAGTGTTGGTTCAGTATGGATGGAGCATATGACTTGAGTTGGACCAATGAAAGCTCCACCCAGGCCTTTTGTCACAGCTCTTGGCGAGGATACTTCTCCTCTCTGTATTGTGAAGGGCCACCTTTTCCACCCGTTGAGATGAAGCCAAGGAGGTTCAAGGGATCAGAAAGATGGAAATGATACAAAGTCTGATGGCACTGAGCATATAGACTCACACTCCTGGGCTAGTCTTTACAGTCACTTAAGCCAATCAATTTCAGTTTTACTTTTGCTTATGAGTTGATTTGGGTGGCTATGATTATCACCCTGAAAGATCCTGATATGAGAGATCTGTAGAAACTTGAACAAGAGGGACCCCAACTATCTCAGCAAAGAAATTGAATGTTTCAATGATTGTGCTTTCTCTTCAGCTGAAACAAGACACTTTCATTTTAAACATTTCCCTCCTCATGTCCTTAATTTTTCACTGCATTTGGATTTTCCTTCTACCACCATGCTGATATGAGACAGGAATTTTACATTCAGTCTTTATAGTCCATTTGTCTTACTTGAGCATTTGAGATCGCATTTTAAAAATGTTAATATCTCAGGAGAGGGTCAAATGACAGAGACTGGCTTCTAAACAAGTTCTATATTTAAAATATTATATTTAAATATACTATATTTAAAATATAGCTGCAAAATTTATATTTTCACCTACATGTAGAATAGAAAAGCAGCTATCCTTTCCTGTACCATTTGTCCCCTTTGTGGATAACAAAGATTGTCTTTTTCATTATTCTCAAACAGAATCATGCTTATTTTCTTTTGGTCTGAGATGGTCAAATTTAGTTACATCAACATTCTAATTTTAAATCATCAACCCAACAACTTTTACCCTAACTCAACTTGAGCACATCTACTTTGAGCACTTCAAAAGTTGCATATTTTGTTGGGTTGCTTGTCTATACCAAGCCACAATTCTACTCCAGAACAGGTGTCCCTGCTCAGAGTTTTCTGTGTAAATATACTTCCTTTTATGCATTGAAGATTTTTCAAAGTTCATGTTAAAACTAAAGGACTAACTCCTAACAACAAGTAAGCATTTGGAATCTGTCTTTATAAACACTAATTTCTAATTAACAGGAAACAGATATGTGTACATCTGTCCCATTCTTTATTTTGCAAAGAGAGTTATCTTTGTTTTGCAAGAAAAGGCTTTTGCTGGTGGAGATAGCAGGGCAAAAGGAAGAGGTATTTAAAGAAACTACCATGATTGTGCTCTTGCTGGGTGTTCAGTATTTCTTTTCTTTTCCACCCCCCCCCCCGTTTTGTACTGGGGATTGAACCCAGGGGTGTCTTACTACTGATCTAGATCTCCTGTCTTTTTTATTTTTAAATTTTTATTTTGAGACAAGTTCTCACTAAGTTGCTGAGTTTCTTACTAAGTTGCCCAGGCTGGCCTCAAACTTGTGATCCTCCTGCCTCAGCCTCCTGCATCACTGGGATGACAGGCATGTGCCACCAGGCCTGGCTCTTCCTTAGAGGATGCACCAGGTTCTTGCCTTTGCCTCAATAACATGATGAATATATTTACTCTTTCACTGAACTAGTGACTAAAAGACACATCAAATCCCACATTTGAAGGAGTTTTAAAATAACTTTTTTAGGCTTAAGTGATAATCTTTCCTCAGCTTCCAAGTAGCTAAGACACAGATACATGCCATCATGCCCAGCTAGAGCATCCTCTTATTTTTAACCTCTCTGAGCCTCCTTTAGGTAAATCTCTTATATAACCTCAAATCATATTTATCTGATAACCTCTATTATTTGTTACTATGGTAAAACATCCACAACATAAAATTTACTATTTAAACTATGTGTAAATGTACAATTCAGGGGCACTAAGTGCATTCACAAAATTGTATGACCATAACCACTACTCCAGAACTTTTTCATAATCCCAAACAGAAATTCCATTAAATAATAAATCATTATCATCCCTGTGCCCAACCACCAGATCACCAGTGACTTCTGTTCTAACTTTTACCTCTATAAAGCAGCCCATTTCAGGTACCTCATATAAGTGGAACATACCATTTTTTCTTGTTTGTCCTAACATTCTTTCAAACAACTATTTTCATGGTTTGTAGCAATCATTTAAAATTACCAGATGTAATATAAACACTTGAATGTGATCACAAAACAACAATTTTCTGTGACCACTTACCATAACATCAATAACTATTAAAATATAAAACAATGCCTACACTTTCTTGAATGTTAATATTGCATAAATGAACTTCTCCAGGATGAGATTTCCATTTGCCCGACTCTATCTTGATTTCATTCTTGTCAAATTCCTCAAGTCAAATACACAGGAAATTTTGAAAAGTACCAAATAGATGTGCTTGAGCTCTAAAATGAAGCAAAAGATATTGGAAAAAAGGGTTTGACAGCAGATTAACCACATAGAAAGAGAATTCACAACCTGGAAACCAAGACAGCAAAAATAATAACCATAGTGAAGCAAGTGAGAAAAAGAGGAAAAGTAAAGAAGACAGACCAAGAAACAAAAATATAGCAAATACATGTAATATAAGCAAGGCTGTGTCTATGATATATGGCATTGCCAGCAAACATTTTTGAGAAGACCTTGTATACATAAGCAAATTGATTAAATATGTAATAATAATTGATGATCCACAAGGATAGAATGAATTACTAATAAATATTAGGATAATGGGTACAAAATAGGCACTTATGGGCAAGTGTATCATTCAGTCAAGGTACATGAAGCTGCTTTGTTCATCCAGAAGCTGTCTCTTCCTAGTAAGGACTTGAGAATCATTCCTTAATGTTTGTTTGTCAAATGTGTGATTCTTAGCTATCTTGATATTTACTACAATGAGAAAAAAAATAACTGTTATGCTCCAAATATCCTACCTCTTTAGAAAATGTTTGTGTGCAAACAACACAAACTTTCATCCCTCTGATTTTCCCCAATTCCATTTACTAAAGTGCTGGTTTCATCATTGAAAAAAGAAAAGGTTCCTAAACACATGAAATCTTTGGGGCTCCAGGAGTCACTCCAGTAATACCTGTCCTGGTATTCCTCTGGGGCCAGGCCTGGAGCCACTGGACTACACTGAGTACAAACCTTCACCTCCTCCAAGAAAGATTTGGGATAGGATTCTTTCTATCCAGTCAGGCCGGTATCAAAGGACCAAACACCTGAAGAAACTTTTATCCCTCAGTTTACACAACTACGACTATGCCTCCAAGCAATCAACAATAGTGTCGCTCAGGTTCACCAGACTGAGAGTGTCTCAGACAAATACTGCAAGTTGTTGGCCCCGCCCTTGTTGTCGCCCCTGTCCCCCCCAGGCCCTGCCTAGCCCAACTGGAGCCAGAGGGCTGAGTGATTGGAGCAGGCAGTGCCCAAAGGCAGGCACCACTGCTACTGGTGGAAAGGTCATATACAAAGGGACCAGAACCATGCCCAGTCCTGCTTATAACCTAAGCCATCCTTGACTCTGCCCCCTGAACCACTAGGCTTTGTGGTGCTGTTCACTTCCTCTAGCTACACAAACATTTCCCCAGTACCTCAACATTAGTTTCTCTGAGTCCCACCCTCAGCCGCTCCAAACTCTGGTTTTGGAGCGTCCTGAATCCATAAACTTCCCAGCTCTTGCTTAAAACTTGTCCATTAGCACCACAAAACCCTTCCCCCTATTTCAAGGAAGTGAAATCCCATTCTGAGTTTCTCAGAGCCCACTTATTTCCCATATAAAAGCTTCAAATCTCAAAATATGAACCCTGCCCCTGACTTCTGAAGCCTTGCTCCCTTCACATTCTCCCACCACCAATCCTCTGGCCTCCTTTTTCTCTCAGTCACATTCCTCCTACTGGACAAGATGCTGGAGCCTGGGCTTGGCCAGGTCAAAGAAGAAATATTCTTTTTTTTTCTTAATTTTTAAGGTTATAAAAATAAGGGGAAAAACCCCACATTAGAATTGATGAAATACAGCCACAGCATATGTAAGAGGGAAGCTTACATTGCATTAGCAAAACAGAAAGATCTCAAATAACAAACTACAGCTCAAGGAATTAAGGAAAAACAAGCTAAACCCAAAGTTAGCAAAGGAAAGAAATAATAAAGATTAGAGCAGAAATACATGAAATAGAGACTTAAAGAATAATAGAAAAGATCAGTGAAACTAAAAGCCAGATCTTTATAAAATGAGAAAGAAATGAATAACCCTTTAGACTAAGATGAGAGAAACTGTTAGGTGCAGGACAGGCTGAACTAAGTTGTGTGCAGGGCAGGCTGAACGAATGTTAGTTGCAGGATAATCCATGCACTCAAACCCCACACTGTCTGGTCCTTTATCACATGTTTGCATCAAGTCTGAACACTCAACCCCACTCAAGGCTGAACACTCGACCCCCACTGGTCTGGTGCAACAGAAACCCACATCTGACCCCTTCCCCATCTGCCTAAAGGCAGAAGATGACACCCTTAGCAACTACTGTGTGATCCAATCATATGGTACGCCAACAAGGCAGCTTGCAGACCCTTCTGTGCACTGGCATCTTCACAACTTAGTTTACAAATTTAGAATGAGTTGAATATAATCTTATTATTTTCCCTTCTTCATAATGGATCACATATTAAATCAATTTTGTCTTTTTATATACCTTTTTGTAATAGCTTAAAACAGTTTTGATTGGGATGAGATAACAGGGAAAGTGAGGTGTTGATTTGTCATCAAGGGTCATGGAAGAGGCAAGGTTAATTCAAGTGATTACATTAATTTGTACTGAGCTTAGAAAACAGATTAATTTTCAAAAAAGTAGTCCTAATATTTTCCCCCTCAAAAAATGTGTCACGTTGAATGATGCTTCTTTGCATATATTGATATATATTGCATATATTGAAGAAACCTAGAACATTTATCTAGAAATGTTTGAAGATTCAGGAATAGTGGGAAGTGGGTAGGGTTGGTATTTCAAAAGAGGAAAGGAATCTCTTTTGATTCCCAACATGTTAACTTCAGCTCCTTTTCACCCTATGAGCTTTTATGATAAATTAAAATATTTGGGGGCAGGTCAATTTTTGCTAATTTGTTTTCATAAACAGAATAATAATGTGTGGTTTTAGGAAATAAAAATGGTTGAGATAAAACATACTCTTAAGCAATACCCTTGGACATGTAAAATATACTAGCTTAGATAGACAACACAGTACCCCATAATGTGGCCTGTGCTCACTCTGAAAATTCTACAATGAACTGTTGCCATAGTAACAGGGGGATGCACATTCCAACTGTCAGTCTGTGAGCTGAGAGGTTCCAATTTGAGAGCAGTTGTGACATTCTCAGGTTCTTACCTAGAGTCCTCAGTTGAAAAATCTGAATTGCTGCTGTGAAATTATATTCACATTGATCTTCTGAAGACTGTTTCTTCAAAGGGCAGCTAACTTTTACTTAACATATTTTCCTCTTGATTCTTTTTACCTCTGTCACCACTCTAACTGTTCTGCTAGGTTTCATGATTTTGTTTTATCACTCAGATTGTATTATTTTTTATTCTGTCCAGCCATGAAGATTTCCCTAAATTTAGTAAAATGTGCATTTCCTAATGTCAATTTTACCTACACACTCCATGAGTGAATAAATAGGAATGTGGGAGGATACCCACATTTATTTTCATCCCATCTGAAGAAGCCTATACTAAATATGGCAATAGGCATTCCATGAAAGGGGAATCAGAGGCCAAACTTTTCTGAATATAGGTGTTAACATCCAAAACCAACCTTGGAGCAGTCCAATTACAGAATTTTTTCTTGCCAGGAGGGAAAACTGCTGCTGAGGGCAAAGCTTACTACCATATAATGTGTGTAGCTGATGCTGGTACTTATTAATGTTGCCTTCAATGAGGTCTCAGTTGGCAACAGACTCTTGCCTGAGATGACCCCACTGAGGACATTGGATATGTTATCTCTAAAATATTCAGGTTATAATATACAATAGAAAAGGAGAGAAACCAAAGAGTAATACTTATAATTCAGAAAAAGATACACAAACTTACCAGGGCATTTGATGGATCCTCCTGATCTACTCTTCCATAAGAAAGTGATTCTATCAAGTCCTTTGGGGAAACTAGGAGGGCATAGAGTGACTGTCAGTATACTGATCGTAGTGCTTATGAATTATTAAGGATATTTCTTGGTGTGGACTGTGGTGAGAACGTATCCCAAAGCAAGGAAAAGGAAGGAAACAAGAAGCAGAGCTTTCGGCTTTCCAATTTGAATAGAACAATTTGGGCTATGTATGTTTTACATTTTGTACTCCTGGGAGGATTGTATTCTACAGAAAAGAGCACTGAGGCCACCTTACAAGTACAAACATCATTTCACATCTCTGTAGGCTACAATCCTCCAGGAAAACATAAGTATACTGGAGCGACATGGCATGGTGATACATGGCTAAATGATGAATACAGTTCTCTTGCCAAGGGCATTAACCCTGGGGCCCATTTCTGAATTTTAACCTCTTCCATTTACAAAGTCCAGAACCTGGATAATCCGCATCATCTCTATATACAATAGGCATGGTACACTAATCTTCGGATTTGGTTGTGATGAAATTTGGTTGAAGAAATTGATTCATTCAAAGTATGCATTGTTATGGGGTTTTGTTTTTAGAAAATTGACACTTGTGCTGTGTGTTTGAACACATTTTTCTGAATAAGTACCCACACCCTCATAAACACATAAATAACCATTACATGTGGACATCCTCACAGATACTCTCCCACCCTCATGCACACAAACCACACCATCAGAATGACAGTTGTGTCAGGACCATGGTAGATGGTCATAATTATTCACTGGGTTATGATTGTCTGTCACCACACCTCAATCCTGGTTTCCAACAGGAATCTGAAGTCTGGATAACTTTCCATATAAAAACATGCAAGAAAGTCCAACCTTTCTCGGTACTAAGGTTTTTCCTCAGCATGTGAGGGAGCTGAGAGTATGTACAGTTTTCATTTGCTGCAGTGTCCACCTGCAGGTATAGAAAGAACAACACTATGAACATGAGATCATGCTGAGTTTTGTTTTCACAAGTCTACTGTTGGCTATGGTGACATCAGATAACTTGATGGGAAACAACAATTGAGGTAATAGCCACAAAATAAGACCTAGAGGGCACTTGGCAGAAAATACATGGGCTTTGTATGGAATATTTCTCAGGTACATTTTCATGGCACATACAAATATTTTTTTCAACCAAGGAAAAGTGCTACTGAGGACAATGCTCACTACCATCAGTTGACAACTGTTGCTGTCATACATTAATGCCATCTTGAATCAGTCATCAGTGGTAATAGACTTATAATTATTATTCCTCCACAAAAGATATTGTATACATTATCTATAATGAACATGGTCAGATTTGTACACATCAAACAAAAGAAGAATTGGAACTCTGAATAAACTAGAATCATTATTGTAAGAATGAACACAATGACTGAATTTCCTCAGTACCTTTGTCAGATTGTTCTGCAGGGAGCATGCCGTTGGGTGGCTAGAGACGATTCCTCTGGACCAAAGATTGTGGAAGTCATTAGGATGCCTTGACTTCTGAAGAACCCAATCTGGGCGGTAAGAGCCTGGAAAGTGTGTTACAAAAGTGGCAGCTGTTGACATCTTGCTGGCAGAAGGTTATAGGATCACTAGTACTAATTGATAGACATTTTAAACTATTTTGATTGACACCTGATATTTGTAAATATTTAGGTGTTTAATATGATATTTAAATTCATGTACACATTATGCAATGATAGCCTACCCAGCATCTTAAATATTTTTATTTCACTGTGGTGAGAAGAGTTATGTCATTTGCAACAACATGGATGGTCCCAGAGGACACTATGTCAGGTGAAATAGGTTAGATACAGAAAAAATACTGTACAATCTTACTCATAGGTGGGAGTTGAAAAAGTTGATCTGCTAGAACTGCTCAAGGGTCTGTGAAATCAAATCTCTCAGTCAGCTCACAGCCACTCTCCAAGTCAGCACATTCTGACATCTTCACAATCTGCATCTACTGCATTGACCTGGAATGATGCCCACCCCGGAGAGGAACTGCTTGGTTGGGAATGAGTTTGGAGACAGAGGCTGTAAGTGGAGCTTTATTAGCTTCTGATAAGTACAGGTATATACCATTGATGTGAGTCTGTGTTATATTATTTCACTTAATTCTGTTCATACTGTATACACTCCTTGACATGAAGCCACAGATTCTGCTCTTATTCCATAATACTTGAGAAAAAGGACACCTTGGAGAACATTCCTTCTTCAAGGATATCCATAGAAGCTGCCTGTATTCTTTCTCAGACACTGAAGCCCTCCCACAGAAAATCTGTGCTTCCCATCTGCTCTGGGTATTTGTGGACAGGACCTGGGTAGTGGTAGTAACAGCAGCTGCTTCCCAAGTCTTTTTCCTGAGTAGAAGAATAGAATACGTGTGGGAGGGCCAAAAAGAAGCAGTGGTCCCTTCTCACCACAGAGGCAAATTGATACCTGATGCTCAGAATCTGACTAGAATCCCCTGCCCCCAGCGTGTGCACAATCTTGAGCCTGGTACAACCTGGCTTCATGGGTGCTAGTGTGCATCTTCTCCAGGTAACTCATCCACAACATGACCAACTGGTGACTCAGTTGATACAGAAGTCTGTAGACTCCTTCAGCAGCCTGTCAGCCAACTTCTCATCCCCTGTGGTGTTAGAGTGTTAGGAAATAGCTAGCAATGAGCAGTGAAATGCATGGCAAGGTCACAAATCTTCTTTAAATTTGTTTAGGGTCTTTCAACTACTTTCAAAGTGGCTGAGAAAGTAAAGGGTGGTAGTTAATTTGTATAAAATAAACAGAAGCAAAGGACCTAATGGAAAAATAAGTCAAAATAAAAGAATTAATGGGACTAACCCTTGCCAGGGTCCATTGAGGTTACTGTGAAGCTAGGAATTATGGCTAAAGGTGTCTCTGTCTGGGAAGGAAGATTCCTTTAGTAGCACAGGTACACTAAGGCATCTTCTGACTGGCTACTGACCCCAGTGCCCACATTTACATGGGATTGACTTGTAGATGAAGCCCCCTAAATAGGATGGCCACCATGACAGTTGAGAGAGAAACAACTAAGGTCAAAAACTCCACTGCCCCATGTGACGGAGGAGTTGAATATCTGATTGGTGAACGTTGCTGAAAGAGGACCCCAGTTCTCCTGGTAAATGTCAAAGAGTAGTAAATTTAGAGACAGAGTTGTCTCCTTTGTCATTATCTGCTCAGAGATGGCCTACTTTCTCTCTCTCTGGAGAGTGCTTCCTGCTTGAGCCTTACTTTGCTTTCACTTTACTTTCATCTTATTTTCACTTGTAATAAAGTTATCTTGCATGGCTTTTGGTGTCTGACTTTAAATTTTCTTTCTTCAGAATGTAAGATCCAAGGTTTGGAGTTTTAGCTCCCTGCTTTCCTGTGACAAGGGCACATCTTGGTGAGCATGATGTTGTAGGTTCAGTTGTAGTTGATCTTTTCTCACATCACATGTTCTGGTTGGTGCAGATGGTGAAGTCCCACCACTGTGGCTGACCCAGGAAACCTACACTTGGAGTAGGGCAGCTGCAGAAACAGTGCTCCTGAAGGGAAAGGGCAGGACTGTGTGGAAGCCACCAGGAGGGCACCTGGAGATGGCTGAGGTGCTTCTTCCACCACAGGCTTGATGCAGGAAAAGAGACTTCTGTGAAGAGGCCCAGGTACTCCAGGGCTCATGCACCTGCCACAGGGTCCCACATAATCAACTTTTTGCTGAAAGCTTCTTTCCTGTAATGTGGATGTCCTGAGGCTTGTTTGCAGCATTAAAGTTAAAAGCAGAGGCAGAATATTTATCTTGTAAAAATCCAATCCTAAGGAAAGGACAGGAGGGCACACTGGTTAGGCTAGTAAGACTCTCTGCCTGAGATGAAGAACCGAGAATGATCTCATTAAAGTGACTCTGCAGACTGCTTATTTTTGTTCTCTACCCTCCCCAACCTTCACTTCTTCTGACACTGTGATTCTCCTGCGGTCCTGTGCCCCACCACTTTTTATCTCCCAGGTCAACCATGTCACTTCAGTCAACAAAAGCCCTCTTACCTGTTGTATTCTTCATCCAGCCAACTCTCTCCTGCCACATCCCCCAGATGCCCCAGCAGCACTCCCTACTGTGCATTCTCCCTCAAGTCACCCCAGGCCTTCTCTCTGCCTCTTGCTGGAATCTCTCAACCCACATACATTCCTCATATTAATTTACCTTAACTACACCTCTCTCCCTTTTCACAATGTCTCAGGCTAACATATAGAAATTTCTCAATAAGGTCCTTGAATTTAAATAGAATTAAGTATCTTAATTGAAATCCTTTTCTTAAAAGTGAGGAACACCAGTCTGGGACTCTCTGATTTCCTGCATACTGGAAATTGGCAGCAGTAGCCATTATTTATCTATGACTTGTTCTGTTTCCCCTTCTCATCAATAGTTTATTTTATTTCTGTTTCTTAATTTCCATCAAACACATTTATTATAGCCCTACCTGCTAAGAGCTACCAAGGACCTGCCAACAGATGTGGCTCTTGCCCTCAAAGTCTGAGGAGTTTATGTAAGGAAGGCAGTGATATAGAAGAGCTAAATAGGTAAACTGCCTGTTTTGGGCTGAGCTCCCCAGGAGGGGATGTGTTGTAGCCTCTATCTAAGCTGCTGGCATTACTCTGGTACTCCATAAGAATTTATTAAAGAGTACATGAAGTCAAATGTGCAAATTAAATGTGTTGGGCCAGCAGCCTTCCCTTCTCCCTCCCCTTCCATGGCAGCTATGGGCAGGTTGTTCTACCTGGTTGAGGAGAACAGAAATGGCCAATCAGAAAATGACATGTGGACCCCAACCACCACAGGTTCCTGCCAGCTGAAGCAATTGCCCTGAAAACTCATATCAGTCCTGACCAACCAGCAACAGGACAGATACAATGCCCCTAAACTCAGCTTGGCCAACATGCTATCAGCAGCTGCAATTTAGATGGCCTAGGCCCTCCTACCTCCAGCTTCCCTTATTAGCATTGTTCTTGCCTTTCCCACCCATGACTTCCCGGCCCTCACCCTTTGGCTGACCCATAAACCTCCCCAGGGACTGCCCCCCAATGAGCCTTCTTTTGGTGACTCATTCTTGTTCCATGGTTCCTGATCTCACCCACCCCTTTCTGCTTTACAAAATGGATATGCAAATGTTCACTGCAAACTTCTTTATCTGTAGTTTGCTTCAATCCTGTATAGGAATAGTCTGGACTTTAACCCTGCTGTTTTTTTCTCTACTTTGTAGACAAACCTACTGAATTACTCAGTATGATCAACCTGACCACACTATTCTTGCCTCATTTCTTTGTTAGGTCACCAGGAAAATCTTTTTTTTTTTTGTAATTTTTTAAGTTGTAGGCGAACACAATACCTTTCTTGAAATTTAATTTTATGTGGGCCTGAAGATCCAACCCAGTGCTTCACACATACTAGGCAAGCACTCTACCACTGAGCTACAGCCCCAGCCCACCAGGAAAATATTTTATTAAAAAAAAAAAAAAACAGGGCTGGGGTTTTGGCTCAGTGGTAAAGTGCTTGCCTAGCATCTGTCAGGCACTGGATTTGATTCTCAGCAGAACATAAAAATAAATAAATAAATAAACTAAAGATATTGTGTCCATCTACAATTAAAATAAAAATTTAATAAAAACAAACAAACAACAACTGAAGGATATAGAAAATAAGCCCAAGGACATTTTCCCTAAGCTTTGTCATTTAAAATCCCAGGCCTCAGGCAGAACAAAAGAACAGAAAAGGAATTTGCTCCTGACTGGTACCTGGTCCCTCACCCTAATGCCAACCCAATAAGCCTCAGGAAATTCCATATTCACATTCCTGTCTTACTCTAGTGGGTGAGGAGGACCTCAAAATAGTGGACACCAGGAATTGCCTTCCTGTCTTACCCTAAATGAAGCCTATATAACCTAGACCCTTGCTTCAGCCTGCCACCATTATCTGCCCTGAAAATGAGTTGTGCTAGGATTCCATTAATTGACTCCTTTACTAAATACTGAATAAGGAAAAGCCTGCTGATCTGAGGTTTGCTTCCCATCTCCTGCCTTTGTCATTTTTCCTAATAACATAAAGACAACAACAACAAATAACCTCACAATTTTAATCATGTGGTCCCTGGCTGTCTCCCTTTCCAATTCCAATGAAGGGCAGTTCTGCAGTGAAGGCCAGAGGCTCCTGCCAGGGAAGGGGCTGTCCCAATCTCTCACAACTACCCAGATGAAGATGAAGGAGCTGGGAGTCACAGCAGAGGGGATCCAGGGAAGATGGACACTTCTACTTTGTCTGAGGTGGACCTGTGTATGAGGAGCTTTTGTAAGGAAGTCAGTGATGTAGGCAGCCTCCATCCTCAGATCTGTGGATGGGCTAATGAGTCATTTCAGAGCCACATTCCCACTAAGAGTTCCACTCCATGCAAAACTGGCAAGAAAAACAGCTACTCTGGGCAAGGCACTGTGCTAAGCATTGTAGAATGAAACAAAAAATGAGAAAAATGTATTTCTTTGCTCTCTAGGGGCCCCAAATCAGTGTAATAGATTGACAGAATGTTCAGGAGAAATGGAAGGAGGAATTCAGAGGGGAGGAACCTGGTGAGGGAAGATACTGACAGGTGTTGAGGGAACAGGGGCTCAGGTTACAAGGTGCAAGGTGACACCTAGTAGAGTGGTACAGTGATACAAGAACTTGGAAGACACATGGGGAAATCAGAGGTGGGACAATGAAGATGAAGAGTAAAGGGCAACAACTTAGAGAAAATATGACTAGAATCTGGGCTGAGGGATGTAGTGAGCCGTTTCTGCGGACTGCGGTCGCCATTACAAGATGGCGCTGGCTCGACTGTGGTTTGTGACAAACAACTCCTTAATTGGGAGAGTTGGTGCGTGGTTTTCTAACACCCTATGAGAAAGCTCCACGTGGCAGCTTCGCATTGGGGCTTGAGATGCTTTATTAAGGCTGGTAGGAGCATTCGAGGAAGAAGAGAAAGAGAGAAGGAGAGATGAAGAAGAGAGTAGAGTGGGAGAGATCTCGAGAACCTGAATAAACGACTGGAAGAAGATTCCCGGTGTTGCGTCTTCCTTGCGGGCAAGGGGGTCGCGACAAATGGTGCCGAAACCCGGGAAAATCAGAACTTTCAGTCGTCAGGAGTGGTGCACCCCTCGTCCGTGAGTGGACCCCTCGTCCCGTGAGTGGACCCCTCGTCCGTGAGTGGACCCCTCGTCCGTGAGCGGACCCCTCGTCCGTGAGCGGACCCCTCGTCCGTGAGCGGACCCCTCGTCCCTGAGCGGACCCCTCGTCCCTGAGCGGACCCCTCGTCCGTGAGCGGACCCCTCGTCCCTGAGCGGACCCCTCGTCCCTGAGCGGACCCCTCGTCCCTGAGCGGAGCGGACTCCTCGTCCCCGAGAGCGGGACCCCGTAGGCCTCATATTTTATTGCAGCTGCTATGTGTACTTTCACTTTTGTTTTCTGTGTTTTTTTGTCGTCTGTGTCTTTCGTTTTCTGTGTTCCTTCTGTTGCTGTGCCATGGGTGCCGCAGCAGCAAATTAATTATGACCCTGGGATCTATGCCCAGGGACGCCCACTGCAGCCGGGAAAAGGGAACAGGAGCCCGCCCCGGCCCGGAAGCCGGAGTGTGCGGGGATGGTCCAGAAACAGAGCAGGCTACTGCCGCAGTAAGAGCTTGGCCAGGCGGGGAAAAATGCAAACAAAATCAGGCAAGGTGCGGTCGGCTAGGAAATCTTGGGGAACTTTTGCCCTGAGGGTGAGCGACGGACTCCGTGTTGCTTGCATCACCATGGTAACCATGGGCTGCCTGGCGGAAGAGCGACTTCCTGGTCCCACCTCCCACACTCTTGGGGGCTACCGATTGGTTCTTCCACAGTCACTCAGACAGGACTTCTAGTCCCGCCTTCCAGCTACTAACCTGTACTGCTGCGTTTCAGATTTCTACCGGAGCTACTCAGAAACTGTATTTTTAAAAAAAAAAATGCCTACCTGTAAATGCTAACGGAAGATATCTTTTTCAGACAAAATTTGATTCCACAGGTTTCTATGTTAAACTCATAAGATGATAAATTGAAGACCCTGGCGGAGTCTGTGCGCACTTATGGAGTGGATGCCGCCTTCACACTAACTCAGGTGGAAAGCATTTTTAATCAATCTCAAGTTAATCTCACAGGAGTTTCTTGTTTTGGCTTCGGGAACGTTCATTGTATTAGCCTTAAGACCAAGAATTTGACTAACTGGAAGGACCCATTGCGGTCCAGTCAGGTCTCAGGGAGCATTCTCAGTGCTGTATTGAGCTAAGTAGCCTCAGGGGAACAATCAGGCTCAGGAACCCCCGTAAATAGCTCTGCTTTAAACATAACTACCTTGGCTATTATCTCCGAAGTACTAATCCCAGTGCCTCCTTCTTCTAATAGTCTTTATAATGCCACTCATTTTAAGGCCTCTCCTTACTGTACCCCTAATCTTGGTTTCCCCCCAACATTTACGCCTTGTCAGGATCATTCTTGGGAGAAACGTCAAGTTGCTAAAGGTTTCTCCCTTTCCCCCTCTTTTAAGAGGTATGTTTATAACTTTAACAACAGTGCCAACTCCTCTCTTTCCAGGAACTTAAGCCTCTGTATGATCTCCTCCAAGGAGACCCTTCCCCCAGCTCAGCCAGGAATCCCACACCTGAGGCTCTACAATCATTAAGACTGATAGAGAAGGCCCTACAAGAGAATCCCACACCTGAGGCTCTACAATCATTAAGACTGATAGAGAAGGCCCTACAAGAGAATCCCACACCTGAGGCTCTACAATCATTAAGACTAATAGAGAAGGCCCTACAAGACACGCAGGTTACCCAGATAAACTACTCTATGCCCCTATCATTTATAATCCTGCCATCAAAATTAACTCCTACTACAGTGTTTTGACAAATAGGTCCCATCTATTGGGTCCATTTACCTGCTTCTAACTCTCGGGTGATAACTCCCTTTTATGAACTAGTGACAAATTTGATCTGGAAAGCCAAATATTTGGGTGATGCACTGTTTGGAAAGACTTTTGACATTCTCATTCAACCTTATACCCAGGATATGATTTTAAATTTCCAACAAGAACATGATCTTTGGTGTCTCTTCCCTTGTAATTTCAAAGGTCAAATTGATAATCACTCTCCCCGACATAAACTTCTAGAAGACCTTAAAAAATGTCCTATTATTTCTCCTAAAATTATTAAAGGGGAATCTATCCCGAGAGCTCAGACTGTTTATACAGACGGAGCAAGAGGGGGGTTTGCTGTTGTTTTTTGATGGATCTCAAGTAATTCGACACCCTGTTCCTAGACTGTCTGCCCAAATATCAGAAGTTGAGGCTCTAATTATGGCCCTTAAACTATACAATTCCATCCCACTTAATGTGTATACTGATAGTCTCTATGTTGCTAATTTAGCCTCAGTTATTGAAGCAGCCCCTTATATTGGCAGACAATTTACTATCATGGAACAATTACAAACGGATCAGCTCTTTAGCTCCATGCTAAATTCCATCTAAATGCACAATCCTTACGCTTCCGTACGGGGTGCTCACGTGATCAGACTCTACAAATTGTTTTCTTATGCCCAGTGTGTGCTCCATTCATTCATTCCCCTAGTCTAAGTGTTAATCCTAGAGGCTTACACACCAATGATGTCTGGCAAACTGATGTTACCCACTTCTGGCAAACAATAGAGGGAGAATCAGATATTACTATTCAGTTTACTTCCAATGGAAAACAGCAGCCAGATTGGACTTAAGGATATCTCTGGGGGCTGCGTATTTACACCCCCGGACAGTACAATCCTGGCCTGCTTTTTCGGCTTAAATTGACCACAGAACAGCCTACTGGAAGTTTAATAGGACCCAATCAGGTGCTCGGAGATCAAAAGGCCCCATCTGGACCCAAACAGCCCATAGCCCCAGCAGTAATATCTTCCCCCAGCGGTCAAACAATAACTGTGGGCTATCAAACCTTTGATTGTGCCCCTGGGCCCATACACCCTGGAACTGGAGATCGTCTTTTTGATTTGATCCAAGGAGCCTTTTTCGCTCTCAATGCCACTAGTCCTAACAGGACCCAAGATTGCTGGCTATGCTTGACCTCCAGGCCGCCCTATTATGAAGGGGTAGCAATACTGTCTAAATTATCCTCTAATACCACTGTAGATCCTAAATGTTAATCTCTACCCAGCTATAAGATTTGACAGCCATGGCCAAGTCAATTACTGCTTTGGAAAAGTCCCTCACCTCCCTCTCAGAAGTTGTGTTACAAAATAGGAGGGGACTAGATTTATTATTCCTAAGGGAAGGAGGACTATGTGTAGCCTTAAAGGAACAGTGTTGTTTTTATGAAGATCATACTGGGGTAATCCGTGAAACTATGGAAAAGGTCACGGAAAGATTGGCTAAAAGACAAAAGGAGTTTGAAGCACAACAAGGATGGTTTGAACAGTGGTTTAAAAATACCCCATGGTTAAGTCCTTTGATATCCACTGTAATGGGACCGCTTTTCGGTCTCCTCCTTATAGCTGCTGTAGGCCCCTGCCTAGGTAAGAGAATGACACAATTTATTAAAGACCAAATTAACATTCTGACTTCTAAGCCAATACAGATCCATTATCAACGCCTGCAGACCAAGGATGATCTTGCTGAAGTTTGTCTCCGACCAATTCGAAGATGATTTTTCTACAATGATCCCTGCTTCATGCCTTCCTCCTTTTGCCCCCTTTTTCTTCTTTATTTTTACTCTATGCCTTGTTGAACCGGAACCAATTAAAGACCCAATAATGACTGGCTGAATAGATACCACTGAACGCCTTGGCAACAACAAGCTGATCTTGTAGTACCCAGAGACGGGCAACTTTCACGCTTGCACTGCAACCTAAGACAGGGGAATGGGGCCTCCCCAAAGACGGGTAAGCAGTGTAGGGGCAGTGAACGACCTAAGACAGGGGCTACTTGATTCCCTTTGACGTGCAACAAACAAAAAGGGGGGAACTGCTGGCACGGATTCCCCCCGGCCCCCAGGGCTTGGATCCAGCCCTGATTTTTGTGCATGTCAAAGAGGCCAGCTCACAAGACCTTGAAGGAGCTCACAAGGCCTTGAAAGATTTGTGGTGTCTGTTTTCATATTCAGCCAATAACGGTCATGTGGGAACGTCCTGACCTGTTTGGGTCTGATAAGGTTCCTGGTTGAAGGCTTAGTATGAGTAATGGCATTTCACCTCAAGTCTGGCTTGCACAGATTACCCGTGCCTTTCTTGTAGGGTGTTACCAACTTGTTTGTCGTTGTGTTTCTAAACAGCCACAGTTCAGCCTCGGCTATCCCCCTTCGTCCATCACGATACAGGATGCGAGGCAAGGCACTGCACTTGAGTGATCCTTGAAGTGGACCTCAAGGAGAGCATGTCCTATTGCATGCGGGTTAGACGCGTCCACGCCCCGTCCCACGAGAAAAGCGTCGGCTGATATGGTCTCAGATCTGGGGAAGGGCCCTCCTTGGGGCTGAGCCATACTATGCAGCCACTTCTGCACAGTGGGATAGGACCTCTACTCTCGCCTGTATTGTTTTTAGAAAACAAAAGGGGGAACTGTAGTGAGCCGTTTCTGCGGACTGCGGTCGCCATTACAAGATGGCGCTGGCTCGACTGTGGTTTGTGACAAACAACTCCTTAATTGGGAGAGTTGGTGCGTGGTTTTCTAACACCCTATGAGAAAGCTCCACGTGGCAGCTTCGCATTGGGGCTTGAGATGCTTTATTAAGGCTGGTAGGAGCATTCGAGGAAGAAGAGAAAGAGAGAAGGAGAGATGAAGAAGAGAGTAGAGTGGGAGAGATCTCGAGAACCTGAATAAACGACTGGAAGAAGATTCCCGGTGTTGCGTCTTCCTTGCGGGCAAGGGGGTCGCGACAGAGGGAGACCCAGAAGAGAATACTGTGAAGGGGGGGGAGGCAGATTTGGCACACAGAGGTCACATCTCAGAGATATCATCAGTGTAGTGCAAGGCACCAGGCAAGCCGTGTCAAGTTGCTTACAAACTCTTCAATGAGCTGGGGTCTTCCTAATGACTAACGTTCTCTGTGGACTCACAGGTGAGCCCAATAATTTTGTTCAGGGAGTGAAAATGAAGGCTCTGCAGTTCCAGGACTTGCTGTGGAACTTCCACAGCTCAAGCAGATGCTGGTGGAAAGGAGGATGGGCCAGGCCTGTCTGCTTCCCAATTCAAGGCCCTTTTCCACTGACCTCTGTGCTCCTTATGCTCTGCCCCAAATCTATATCCTCTCTTATGGGAAGGAGGAAGTCAGGGAAACATTCATCTCACAGCACTTTCTAAGCACCTGAACTAGGTCTAGACACTGTAGTCAGCATAAGGTCTAAAGCATGGCAGAGCCAAGGTTTAGACTGAGGCTGAGGCTGAAGAATCTGGATTTCATTGAGTGGCTGTGTGAGTGCGGGGGTGTGGGTAAGGGGTGACAACAGTTGAAGATATCTGAACAAGATGATATGACATTGATGAAGTTATAGCAAGAAGGCTACTGAAGCAAGAATAGGAGGCTTTGTTTTCACCATGATTAATATGAAGTAGCAACTGGATACTGACTTGGTGAAACCTGGAGACAGTGTGGTTTGCTGGTCTGGTCTGTGGGAGACAGCTGAGTTTAGGGAAGGCTTTCCCTGGGACACACATTAGGTGTCAAGAAGTAACTTCAAGTTCATCTATTGCTTTTTAACCATTCATTGTCTTTTCAACATGGTAGAGGGTCTCATCACAAAATTTACAAATTTCCATTTCACATTATCTTCTGGATAGTTTGGCTCAGACTCTTGTTGGAGTTTAAGGAGAAAGCTCTAAAATCATCCCTCAACTGGAAGAAGGCCATGAAGTCTGAAAAACAACAACTACAGAAACTGACAGGGTAGTACTTATCTCAGAACCAAGGCAAAGAATCCTGTTGGAGATAAGCAGCTAATTTGTCATCAGTGGAAGAGATCCCTTCCCCCAGGAACAAAACAAACTGGGTTTCACTTTGTTAACTTCTTTTGGAGATAAACAATCATTCCTTCCTAGTATTTCCTCTTGCTAAGGGACAAACCAGTGTGCAATGGCTTCCTGAAAAAGGTTTCTGGTCAACATCTGAAAGGAGAGGATTCAGTGCTGAGTTTTGATCACAAAGTTTGTATTTCTGCCTGCATCTGGGCTTCTACACCCCTAAGTCCTCACTACTCTTTGCAATTCTTGCTCATTGAGCCTAGGTTCTACTTTTCCACTCTATCTGCTTGTGGAAAGGCTAGCTTCCATCCTAAGGTCAAAGAAAGGATAGCTGTGTGTTCACCTCCTCTTCCATAAGGTATAACAGGGTCTGGAGAGGTGACGAGTCCTCAGGAGCCAGTGTAAGCTGCCAATGACATCCTTCACCAAAAGCTTATAGGAACATATTACAATACAAAATAGGCAAACCTTAAATGTAGGTTAGCTGCTTCTAAGGAATAGCAACAATAACAAGAAAACCTCATGTTTTTATCTTTCCAATTCTTCATTTTACTATAAAGAAAATATTGCAAATCTACAAATAGGAAAATTTAAGCAAGTAAATATAAAAATGAAATTTTGACAAGTACATTATTTGGGGGAGGGGACAGAGTATGCAGTTTCCCTCATGTATCACCAGTTCATTTTCTTATCTTGCTCTTTTTGCAAGGCTGCTTCTGTGGACCAAGAGCTGAGTGAGGTTGGGAGGGCTGAGCATGCTGTCACATAGCAACAGGCAGCACAGCCGGGGTTGCTCTTGGTGGTTGAGGTGCTGAGGGCTGGGTAGCTATTGTAAAGACATCCAAAGACTAGGAGTGCCTGCAGTGGCTTAGTTACTCTTCCACATTTGGAACTTTTTAAGGTAGATTTTAGAATTCTGTATAATTACAAAACAAAAAATAAAAAGGATTTTGGCTTTAATGGGAAAACATGCATACACATAGGGAACTTGCCTGTCATAGTTTTAAGATTCTGAACTCACTCTTACAGGAAGCAGAGATAACAGGAAGGAACACAGATGCAGGAAGTCCAATTTTTAGATTCCAGTCCTTATTCCTTTAAACTAGGCCTATTTTCTTTAGCTGTAACCATGGAAATCAACAAAGGATGTTGGTCTTGAAGATGGTGTTACAACTGGCAGGGAAAACCATCAACTCACATAAAAATGCCCTCTAATGCAGTTCTGTGAGCAATCCTGTGCTGTTACAGTGAAGGTAGAAAGCTTTAGGGTTGTAGTCAGTATGAAGTAAGATTTCTTGTCCCTTAACATATTAATAACAATACTATAAAGAGCTTGAAATTGTCTTATAGAAACACAGTCATCCTGCATTTTAGGACTCTCTCAGTCAAACTGTAAGTTTAAGTGAGAATTTTTTTTTGTGAAGGGGCATTTGTAAACTCTATACATCTCAAAGTTCATGGCCTCCGGCATGAAGGGATTTTCTGTGAATCTCACCTAGAACACAAAGATGTCTTCTAGGCAATAAAGAAAAAATACACAAATATACCCTGTTTTTTTATTGGTTCTTTTTAGTTATACATGACAATAGGTTTTGTTTTGACATAATTACAAAAGCATGGGATATAATTTCTTCTAATTCAGTCTCCAGCACTTCCCCTTCCTCTTTTTTTTGCTCCACTGATCTTTCTGCTATTTACTTATAGTTTTTTTTTTTTTAGTTAGTGTCTTGTGGAGCTGGGCTTTCTGAAGTAAAGCTGTTTGTTCGCATAGGGCAGCCTGACTCATGAAAAGTACAGGAATGCTGAACTTAGACAGCTCCACCTGGTAAAATGTCCTCATCCTCTGGTCTGGTTTTTTGCTACTGACCATGACACAGACTTATGAGGGCACAGGAAAGAGAATATCCCTTCATTTACATCTTTCACATTCATAATCTTTGTATCCAACGGCTCTTGACTTTGTATCCAAAGACATCAACTTTGGATTTTCATTTTTAGAAAAAATCATCTGTGAACTCAGGGGAGATTTTTAGGATTTATGTATGTGTTCAACTGCAATGAATGCATGGTGATAAACAGTGGTGTGCTGTGTAGAGCTCCTTCTTTGATATGTCTTAAACCTGGAGGACTAGTGCCAAGTAGCAGGTTGGGATGGGCCCCATGTGCTCACTTTCTGATGGACAACCCTGTTCTAGAGGGAAGGGCTGAACTGGGTCCTGCTATCCTCTGAGCTTCTGCCCCACTCTTCTTTGTCTTCTTTGAGATGTAGGATTTGAGCCACATGCAGCATCCCAGGGGCTGACATATTGCAGCTCTGCACAATAAGATACTGTTTCCTGTTTTGCTTTCAATACCCCCCTTTCAGGTATTTTTGCACAGAATAGCAGATGCAAGTTTCCCATGAGGTTCAAATCCCTGCAGCCCAAACTGGTTAGGCTGGAGCACAAAAAAGAATGACCTGAGATGACAGCAGTGCAGCTAGAGTTACAGTGCATGATGCCCACTCCCATCTATGGCTTTAGGCCTTAAGATCACCTTCTCGAGTTACCGTAGAAGCTTTAGCCAATCCTGTTGTAGGAATAAAGAATTCAAGGTTCAGAGATATTAAGGGTTATATATTCACCAAGTGAAGAACTAGTGTGGAAACTCAGATGCTTTGGGGCCATAGTAGAAAGGCTCTCTCCTTTCACTAGTATATGTTGATTAGATGCCCACAGAGCTGTTGTTAGGGGGAGTTGCCTTATTCATTGAGACGGAACCTCCAAAGGGATGTAGCTCTTACCATCAGGCAGATGCTATTGACCTCTTTAAGTATGCAGTTGATGTTGAGCAGGATGAAGAGCTGGGCTTGAAGGAGGTCACCATGCAGGTAACTAGGCAGCACAAAAGTCCCTCTGAAATTGAGACCAACAAAAATCACAGGAGGTGGCTATTGATGCCAACCTTTGACTTGGTGGAAAATACAGAAACAATGTCATGTCCAATTTCTTTTAGAAAAACGAAGTACTTTCAAAGGAGCAAATCTGCCCGAGCTGTGGCATGCATAGTAATTGGCACATTCCTTCATTCATGCACACTGGCTACAGTTTCATTTTCTGATGAATACTTACAAAAAAAAAATAGAGGTAAGAACAAGCTCCTCTTCATGGCTCACACTTCTGCAACTTCAGTGTTTCTTTTGTGAAGGATGAACCCCAAAGGAGTACACTATTCAGCCAAGTGGTTGTATGCATAAGATATCACTATTTTCATACTTCAGGGGTTAGATTTGACAGTACAGATGTATGCAGCAGGTTTACAGTGTTGACAAGGTATGAGGCACTTGAGATGCAGCTTTCAGTGAAGTCATTCCTCAAGCTCCATGGAAACCAATGTATTCATCTTGGGTATGTAGATATGTGGAATCTGATAAATACAAGCCCAGAGGAAGAGCAAACTAAGCATCTTTCACCCAGATAAGAGATAGGGTGCTATTAAAGGGATCTGTCATTGGAGGAGAATGAATATAATCCCAAGAAGGGGACTGAAACTCAGTGTAACTACTAAAGCCACCAAACATTGAAGATATGTTGAACCCTGATGCAAAGAAAAGACCATCAACTTCAAATTTAAATCAAATTAAAGTAAGCTTGTATTTGTGTACACAAAGGCTTGCCAGTGACTATCACACTTAAAATTCCCTGGCTAGAGATGAGCACCCTAGTTTTCCAGGAACACGATTTTATAGCACAAAAAATTGCAAAGGAGGGTGTCTTGAGAACTTACAGATAACAGGATTTTGACAAGCATAATACAAAGGCAGATAACAGATTAATGATCTACATGGCATGATATTTTAAGGTTGGGAGTAAATTCAAATCCCAACATCAGAATTTATTATGTGCCGCTGAGTTTTCAGAGAGAGTTGTTATCTGGTCAGGGGGAGCCAGGATTTATCAGGCACCACTAAGTTTTAGAGAGAGTTGTTATCTGGTCAGGGAAGGCCAGGCATGGGTGAGTTCAAGGCACAGGCAGGAATTCCAAACAAGTTTAGAAATCACAGTAATTTATAGTAAAACAGAAATTTACTTTTCATGACTTTGTGATGAGATGGCTCTCAATCTTAAAATGGAATTAGGCTGGGTTCATCAGATAACTCAATTTAAAGACAAAGATTGGTGTTTTTGTTACTATTGCTCTGTAGTATAGTTTGAAGTCTGGTATTGCTATACCTCCTGATTCACACTTCCTGCTTAGCATTGTTTTTGCTATTCTGGGTCTTTTGTTTTTCCATATGAATTTCATGATTGCTTTATCTATTTCTACAAGAAATGCCGTTGGGATTTTGATTGGCATTGCATTAAACCTATAGAGAACTTTTGGTAATATCGCCATTTTGATGATGTTAGTTATGCCTATCCATGAACAGGGTATATTTTTCCATCTTCTAAGATCTTCTTCTATTTCTCTCTTTAGGGTTCTGTAGTTTTCATTGTATAAGTCTTTCACCTCTTTTGTTAAGTTGATTCCCAAGTATTTTATTATTTTTGAGGATATTGTGAATGGAGTGTTTTTCCTCATTTCCATTTCAGAGGATTTGTCGCTGATATACAGGAATGCCTTCGATTTATGCATGTTGATTTTATATCCTGCCACTTTGCTAAATTCATTTATTAGCTCTAATAGTTTCTTTGTAGACCCTTTTGGGTCTGCTAGGTATAGAATTATGTCATCTGCAAATAGTGATAATTTAAGTTCTTCTTTTCCTATTTTTATGCCTTTAATTTCTTTCGTCTGTCTAATTGCTCTGGCCAGTGTTTCGAGAACTATGTTGAACAGAAGTGGTGAGAGAGGGCATCCTTGTCTTGTTCCAGATTTTAGAGGGAATGCCTTCAATTTTTCTCCATTCAGAATGATGCTAGCCTGAGGCTTAGCATAGATTGCTTTTACAATGTTGAGGTATGATCCTGTTATCCCTAATTTTTCTAGAGTTTTGAACATAAAGGGATGCTGTACTTTGTCGAATGCTTTTTCTGCATCTATCGAGATGATCATATGGTTCTTAATTTTAAGTCTATTGATGTGGTGAATAACATTTATTGATTTCCGTATATTGAACCAGCCTTGCATCCCAGGGATGAATCCTAGTTGATCATGATGCACAATTTTTTTGATATGTTCTTGAATCCGATTCACCAGAATTTTATTGAGGATTTTTGCATCTAGGTTCATTAGAGATATTGGTCTGTATTTTTCTTTCTTTGAAGTGTCTTTGTCTGGTTTAGGAATCAGGGTGATGTTGGCCTCGTAGAATGAATTTGGAAGTTCTCCCTCTTTTTCTATTTCCTGAAATAGCTTGAAAAGTATTGGTATTAGTTCCTCTTTAAAGGTTTTGTAAAACTCCGCTGTATACCCATCCGGTCCTGGGCTTTTCTTAGTTGGTAGTCTTTTGATGGTTTCTTCTATTTCTTCAATTGATATTGGTCTGTTTAGGTTGTCTATATCCTCCTGACTCAATGTGGACAGATCATATGACTTAAGAAATTTATCGATGCCTTCACTATCTTCTATTTTATTGGAGCATAAGGATTCAAAATAATTTCTGATTATCTTCTGTATTTCTGAAGTGTCTGTTGTGATGTTGCCTTTTTCATCCCGTATGCTAGTAATTTGAGTTCTCTCTCTTCTTCTCTTTGTTAGCATGGCTAACAGGCGGGTGGACCAATGGTACAGAATAGAGGACACAGAAACCAATCCACAAAACTACAACTATCTTATATTTGATAAAGGGGCTAAAAGCATGCAATGGAGGAAGGATAGCATCTTCAACAAATGGTGCTGGGAAAACTTTAAATCCATATGCATCAAAATGAAACTGAATCCCTTTCTCTTGCCATGCACAAAAGTTAACTCAAAATGGATCAAGGAGCTTGATATCAAATCAGAGACACAGCGTCTGATAGAAGAAAAAGTTGGCTACGATCTACATACTGTGGGGTCGGGCCCCAAATTCCTCAGTAGGACACCCATAGCACAAGAGTTAATAACTAGAATCAACAAATGGGACTTCCTCAAACTAAAAAGTTTTTTCTCAGCAAAAGAAACAATAAGAGAGGTAAATAGGGAGCCTACGTCCTGGGAACAAATCTTTACTCCTCACACTTCAGATAGAGCCCTAATATCCAGAGTATACAAAGAACTCAAAAAATTAGACAATAAGATAACAAATAACCCAATCAACAGATGGGCCAAGGACCTGAACAGACAATTCTCAGAGGAGGACATACTATCAATAAACAAGCACATGAAAAAATGCTCAGCATTGCTAGCAGTCAGAGAAATGCAAATCAAAACCACCCTAAGATACCATCTCACTCCAGTAAGATTGGCAGCCATTAGGAAGTCAAACAACAACAAGTGCTGGCGAGGATGTGGGGAAAAGGGTACACTTGCTCATTGTTGGTGGGACTGCAAATTGGTGCAGCCAATTTGGAAAGCAGTATGGAGATTTCTTGGAAAGCTGGGAATGGAACCACCATTTGACCCAGCTATTCCCCTTCTTGGTCTATTTCCTAAAGACCTAAAAAGAGCATGCTACGGGGACACTGCTACATCGATGTTCATAGCAGCACAATTCACAATAGCATGACTGTGGAACCAACCTAGATGCCCTTCAATAGATAAATGGATAAAAAAATGTGGCATCTATACACAATGGAGTATTACTCTGCATTAAAAAAATGACAAAATCATAGAATTTGGAGGGAAATGGATGGCATTAGAGCAGATTATGCTAAGTGAAGCCAGTCAATCCCTAAAAAACAAATGCCAAATGTCTTCTTTGATATAAGGAGAGTAACTAAGAACAGAGTAGGGACGAAGAGCATGAGAAGAAGATTAGCATTAAACAGGGATGAGAGGTGGGAGGGAAAGCGAGAGGGAAGTGAAATTGCATGGAAATGGAAGGAGACCCTCAGGGTATACAAAATTACATACAAGAGGAAGTGAGGGGAAAGGGAAAAATAATACAAGGGGGAGAAATGAATTACAGTAGAGGGGGTAGAGAGAGAAGAGGGGAGGGGAGGGGAGGGGGGATAGTAGAGGATAGGAAAGGCAGCAGAATACAACAGACACTAGTATGGCAATATGTAAATCAATGGAAGTGTAACTGATGTGATTCTGCAATCTGTATACGGGGTAAAAATGGGAATTCATAACCCACTTGAATCAAAATGTGAAATATGATATGTGAAGAACTATGTAATGTTTTGAAAACCAACAATAATAATAATAATAATAAAAGAATTTCCATCCTCATAGAATATTGTATTTGGGTGTCATGGGGTTGAGAGAATATAAAGTTGACTTTTTTTAATTGGCTTCCAGTGATCATGGCTTGTGCTTTTTTTTTTTTTTTTTCTTTTTGGTCCCTTGGCTTATGGAAGATAGGAAACACAAATAAGCCAACTGCTGCCTGGAGAGTATGCTTTTTCAATGAAATGATACTTTTCTTATTTTTGAAGATGATATTTTTTTCTCAATACATGGGACTCCATGTATTGAGAAAGGTGATAATGGTCCTTCTCTATTGGTATAAAATACTGGAGTCCAAAGATAAATCACACATTGCAAATTTCATTGGTTGATGTTGGGGGATAGGGAAATTGTCTATTTTCCCTTTAGGTATATCATCATTTTCACTAAAATTAATAAAAATAATGTTAAAACTGAAAAAAAAGACAATAGATTGGGGTGGGGATATAGCTCAGTGGGAGAAAACTTGCCTAGAACATTCAAGTTACTTAGTTTCATGTCCAGCATCACAATAAATAAACATAATAGATTTTTCTCTCTTAAATAAATGGCACAGTAAAAGTCTATATTATAACTGGGGAAAAAACTGAGGGGAAACTTTCAAGATCCTAACATAAAGTTCTGAGAGCTGTTACTGGACAGAATTATTAGCTGTAATAAGGTCATATCAGGTTTAAAAGGAAAATAAACTCACTTCATGCAGAAGGAGTGATGGATAAGGAGGCTGATGAAATGAAATTTGTCTGTAACAACCATAGAAGGTGTTGAAAAGCTAATAATAAAAGAATGTTGCCTCAGAAACATACACACAAGCAAAATTCTGTCTAGATTAAGATTTACTAAAGCCCATACACAGACCTCGGGTAGCAAACACCAGTCTAATCAACTACCTGCCCTGGTTATAAATCCTTTACTCCTCTCTACTCCCCTTCATTTTTGGACACATGACTTATTTTTCTTTCACTCACATCCCAGAGAAGTAGAGTCATGGAGCTTTGAGAAGAGACACTTCTCACAAATCCATCATCTTATCTCACCAACCCCAACCTTACATTTTTTGATTTCTAATGATGTTGAGACTTTTTCACAAATTTCTTGGCCACTTGTACTTCTTTTGAGAAATGTCTATTTAATTATTTGTCCATTTATTGTTTGGAGTGTGTGTGTGTGTGTGTGTGTGTGTGTGTGTGTGTGTGTGTGAGAGAGAGAGAGAGAGAGAGGAGAGAGAGAGAGAGAGAGAGAGAGAGAGAGAGAGAGAGAGAGAGAGAGAGAGGAGAGAGAGAGAGAGAGAGAGAGAGAGAGAGAAAGTGTTTAGATTTGGAGTTCCTTCTACCAGTTTACTTTTCACGATTACTAAAAAAACCCCAAAAACCCAAAACCCAAAAACAAAAACAAAACCTTGCTTGAGTCCACCAAACTTAAATTATTATAAATTTTTCCCAGTTCCAATTAGTTTTCATCTTGAAAGCCCCTCTTAATCCTAATTTAACCTGGATTAAATATATGAATTCATTTCCCTAACAACTTTCATAAGTTGTTACAAGATGATGATGCTCTTGGTTGCAATGTTTAATAAATCAATTTTGCTTGATTAAAAAAAGATTTAGAGTTCATATTTTCTGGATATTAGTCCTCTGTCAGGGGAACAAAGATTTCTCCAATTGTGTAGGTGCACTTTTCATGCTATCAATTGCTTCCTTTGCCATACAGGAGCTTTTTAATTCAATGCCACCCCTTTTATTAATTATTTCCTGAGCTTCAGGAGTCTTATTGGGGAAGTTGCCTGTGACTATAAGTTGGAGTGTTGAGCCTAAGTTTTCTTCCAGGAGTTCCAAAATTTCTCAGGTAGTTCCTACATCTTCAATCCATTTTGAGTTGCCTTTTTGTTCAGGGTAAGAGATAAGGATCTTGTTTCATTCTTCTACACATGGCTATACAGTGTCCCAGCACCATTTGTTTTAAGGGCATCTTTTTCAAGATTGGAATGACTGTATATCTGTGGGTTTGTCTCTGTTTCTTCTATTCTATTATACTGTTCTACGTGTATGTTTTTATGCCAGTACCATGGTATTTTAGTTACCATAACTCCATAGTATAATTTGATATCAGGTATTGTGATGCCTCCAGCATGGCTCTTTTTTGATTTAAATTGCTTTGGCTATTATAGGTTAGGTCTTCTGTTCATCCATACAAATTTTAGAACTTTTTTTCCTAAATTGGTGAAGAATGTCTTTGGTATTTTCATTGGAATTGCATTGAATCCATAGGTTGTTTTTAATAATATGGAAAATTTTAATGATATTCTGCCTATCCATGAACATGGGAGGACTTCTCATCTTCTATTTCTTTTTGCAGTGTTCTGTAACTTTCATTGTGGAAAATATTTTACTTCCTAGATTAGATTTATTCCTAGGCATTTTATTTTATTCATCAAAGCTATTGTGAATGGAATTGCTTTCCTGATTTCTTTCTCAACAGATTAACTATTTCTATAGAGAACAGCTATTGATTTTGTATGTTGATTTTTGTATCATGCTACTTTGATAAATTTGTTTATCAGCTCTAAGAGTCTTCTGGTGGAGTTTTGGGTGATTGATATTTTGACCATACTTGTCATTTTTAATAGAAAAAGATCTATTGGAACACTATTTATATTGATGTCATCCCTATAGGACACTAGATGTAGCTGTGGGTTGGTCTTTGGAAATGAAAAAAAAATTAATGCAGTTCTTATTGTACTAAAATGTTACTCTGAGTTCCACTAACATGTGGTCACTGATGTGTAATAACTCAATGTCTGTGACATAGCCAGCTGAATACCCCCGCTCCAGACAAAAGCTCATTTGCATGAATGTCCTGCCCTCCTGAGTATTAGGAATTATGATAGCTATGGGGTTTCCATGTGAGAATTATTGAAAAGCACAGTGTTAGCCTTTTGGTACCATGGCCTGGACTCCTCTTCTCTTCACACTTCAGGCTACTTCTGAACTTTGGGTGAGGAGGGCAACACTGACCTCTCATGCCCCATCTCCTTTTCTAATCATTAGGTGTCTCACCTGTTTTTAGGAGTCACTTCCAAGGCTGTGGTGACTCAGGAATATTTGCTGTCCACCACTTCTTGAAGTCTTGTCTTCAGTGCTGGGAAAGTGTCCTCTGCTTACTATTTCAGCAGGTTCAGCAGAAGACCTGTCATTCCCTACTATCTATTGGGTGACACCAGAAGTCAGGTCCTAGAATGTCTGCATAATTCTCTGATACCTGGTATTAAGACAAAGTCAATTAAGAATAAATCTGCTCAAGGTATTCAGTGGCATATAAGCCATCACCACCACCAGGTGACATCCTTGGTTCAAGCCTTAGTGCTTTGCATCTAAATAAAAATTTCTTCTTGTTTGGAGGTTGATTTCTGTCCAGTGTAGACTCAGGTCATTTGGTCCCAAGGGTCCAGATGGGATGATCACAAACACTTTTCCTCTCAACTCAGTAGTCACTTCAGATCAAAAGTGCCTTTTACTTCCTCAAGGTATCATCAACACTGAGGCACATTTGGCCAACTTAGAATAGGAATATTGAGAGAGAGAGAGAGAGAGAGAGAGAGAGAGAGAGAGAGAGAGAGAGAGAGAGGAAGGATAAGATAGTTGTGAAACTTCAGGAGCATTTTATCAGATGGATAGCAGATGACAGATGACTTATATTTGACAGGCTTTGCTTGCAAAATCTGAAACTAAGTACTTTCAGATGAAGGTGTATCCTGCATCTCCCGAGAAAGACAAAATGAAAATTAATAAAGAAAACCAGGGAAATCAAATGGGTGCTATCTCAGATCTATTGACAAACCAAGGGAGAATCCCATAATATAATATCCCAAATGACTTAAGAAACAAGTTAAGAATCACTTTTACCAAGCACCAGAAAAATCTCAACCTGAATGAATAAATACAACCTATAGACACCCATAACAACTCAAGTGCTGAAATTATGTGGCAGAAATTTTAAAGCAACAATCATAGAATTACTTTAATAAGTAATATAAGGCATTCTTGAAACAAAGAAAAAGCAAAGCTAGGAAAAAAACTCATAAAAGTAATGGAAACAATCAATTGTGAATTATATAACTGTAAAATACATCAGCTTAAATTTAAAGCAAATTCATAGAGGAAGTAAGGAAAAGATAACAGTGCAATAAAAATTCAGATATTAACAGAACTAGAGGGAAGTACACATAATTATTACTGCATAGCAGGTGGCACTGCAGGTCAGAGGTTGGCAAGGCCTGAAACAGACACTTGTGGCTTATGTTTAATGACCTAGTGGTTCTCACTGGACTGAGTTAGAGATTTTAGCAGGTGTTTCTTCCCATGGGCAAACTCAGAGATCATAACAGTATAAACTCCCTGACAGTGGAGCTGCTCCCTGGGCTTAGCAACCAGAATCGGATAATGCTGGTGGTGTTGGTAAAGGGCTCATGTTTATATAAGGCAACAACCAAGATGTGTTAGTACACCAGCAACAGCAAGATTTAAAACTGCACACTATGGCCTGGGTATCTCTACTTCTCTTTGAAAGAACAATCAAGGCTCATCATCGGAGAAAATGCCTATTTACTGAGGAACAGCTCTGCATATTTATAGAGCCGGGGGGTGGTTTGACAGTTATGATAGTTTAATGGTTGAACGGTTTGACAGTTGGCATGGGGTACTTTCTGATTGGTGGGTAAGGATCATGTGAGCCAGAAGGGTTCACCATTGGATGGCTCTTCTAGGGGGATGGGGAAGTTAGTATTTGGAACCGGGCAACTCCCAACACAGTAGTCTCTTCATATTATTAATCCACCAAATGGATTAATCCACTGATGAATTTAGAGCTCTCATAATCTAATTATTTCACCTTTGAATGTTCCTATATTGGGGAACAGGCTTTCCAAACATAAACTTTTGGGGGGATATGTCTAAATCCAAACCATAGCACACAGCGATCCAGGCATATAGAGAAATAGGACAAAAATGCCTTTCTTTATTCAACTACCAAGACTACCACAGAGCTCTCAGAAAGTTTCTAGTGTTCTTAATATTAAAAAAATGTTGATTAAAAAATTACAAGGAGAGATTGAGATGCATTCTGATTTCCTGTCAATAGCTCCCCAGAAACTAGGTTGCTAGGCTGGGCTCCTATGAAATGATATGTAGGTTTCTAGTAATGATGAAAATGCTACAATAGATCATATTTCCCCTTGTTGATCTGTTGAATTGTTAGTACATGGGGTACAAGGACATTCTCCTTTCAGATTTAAGCACTGAGACTTAGGACACATCTCATTATAATATTCTGAATTTATTTTGAATGACCATGCTTACAAGATAGTTTAACTTCCAACTTAAGAATTTGGAATTTTGTCAACATGCTAGAGATGATTTCAGATAATTAATGATAGAGGTGATGAAAATTTTTAGATAGTGGGAGGAGAAACTTTAAACAATTTGGTTGTTTATAAATATTTTTCTCAGATATTTAGTGCTTGGATTTTGGCAGTAAGGAACAAGGAAGAGGATTTAATGCCACCACAGGAAGGTGAAAACTGATATGCAATAATCTACAAAAGAGGGGGGTAGAAGGATGAGCCAATAGGGCCAACATTTTTGGTAAATCTACATTAGTTGTTTGTAGTAGAAACTTACTCTCCAGAGTATATGTGCCAGTTCAATAGGTTACACCATATAGCCTGAGTGTGTGGTGGGCTATACAATCTATGTTTGTACACTATGTAATGTTTGTGCATCAATGAGGCATTGATCAGCATGCATTTCAGCCATTAAGTGACACATGGTTTTGGTTATAAAGGTCAATTTTATGGTAAGATAAAGTTAATTTCTTCTGCTTGTGAAAGCTCTACTATGTTTTACTTCCTCCACAGAGGGTAAGTTCTTGATATCAAAATTTATAACTATTTATACTATAGATATATTAATATCATTTAGCTATAATTATTTTTAAGTTTACCAAAGATGCAGTTTTATCCACATTTTCTTTTTAAAGTCATTTTGTTGAGATACAAATTCCCATGGCATATATGTGAAGTATACATTTAATTTTTTTTCTAATTAGTTATACATGACAGCAGAATGCATTTTCGTTCATTGTACAAAAATGAAGCACAGCTTTTAATTTTTTTGGTAGTACACAATATAGAGTTGCAATTTATTCTCATATGTGCGGTTATACATGTACTTAGGTTAATGATGTCTGTCTCAGTCCACCATGTTTCCTACCCCTATGTTCCTTCCCCTCCTCTCCCTCACCTTGCCCAAAGTTCCTTCATTCTTCCCTTTCTCCCTGCCCACCTCCCATTATGGATCAACATCCACTTATTCAGCCTTTGATTTTTTGGGGATTGGCTTACTTCACTTAGCATGATATTATACAACTCCAACCATTTACCTGAAAATTCCATAATTTTATTATCTTTTAATGCTAATTAATATTCTATTGTGTATATATACTACAGTTTCTTTATTCATTCATCTATTAAAGGGCATCTAGGATGGTTTCACAGTTTAGCTATTGTGAATGGAGCTGCTATAAACACTGATGTGACTGCATTACTGTAGTATGCTTCTTTTAAGTGCTGAGGAGGGGGATAGCTGGGTCAAATGGTGGTTCCATTCCAATTTTTTAAAGGAATCTCCATACTTCTTTCCAGAGTGATAACACCAATTTGCAGTGCCATTAGCAATGTATGAGTGTACCTTTCCCCCCACATCCTTGCCAACACTTATTGTTGCTTGTATTCTTGATAATTACCATTCTGACTAGAGTGAGATGGAATCTTAGAGTAGTTTTTATTTCCATTTCTCTAATTACTAGTGAAGTTGAACATTTTTAAATATATTTGTTGATTGATTGTATATCTTCTTCTGTGAAATGTCTGTTCATTTTCTTAGCTCATTTATTGATTAGGTTATTTATTCTTTTGGTGTTGAGTTTTTTTTTTGAGTTCTTTCTATATCCTGGAAATTAGTGTTCTATCTGATGTTTGTGCGTAGTAAAGATTTTCCCCATTCTGTGGGCTCTCTATTCACATTATTGATTGTTTCTTTTGCTGAGAAAAAGCTTTTTAGTTTAAATCCATCCCATTTATTGATCAATTTATGGAACATATAAAAGAACAACCATTTAATAATTAGGTGGATAATATTTGCTTTGCGTCATTGAAAGGTCATAATAAAATTGGATCTATGCAATACTTCTGACTGACTTCAGTATCTGAGCTCCAGAAGTCCTTGAGTTTCTCAGCTAGAAGGCTTTGTAGCTGCCTAGGTGTATCACAGTCCTGCCTTCCAAGTAAAATACACATTGCTCTGCAGGATGGAGTGACTCTCTTAAGACTCTTCCTATAGCACATGTGCAACTACTTCAGCTCTGCCTTTTGAAACGCATCCTCATACTCTACTATTTCTTTGCTTACAAGTTTCCTTAGTAAATTTTGCTTTATTATACTTGATGTTGTGTTTTACACACTGAATGATAAAGTTCTGTTTCTTTTCACTTCATCTTTTGTATTCAACCTAAAAACCCAGAAGAATTTAGAATAGGTAAATATATAAAGGAGTTATTTTAAATTCTATCATGTAAAAGGTAAAATAAATAAATAAATAAATAAATAAATAAAGCTTTGAAATGTTGTAGAATTGAAAGAGAGGCTGAGAAATTTGTTGACTTTTTATTCTTTTAATGAATGAGCTCAATGCAATGAACTTTCTTCTTAGCACTGCCTTCCTGGTGTCCCAGAGATTTTGGTATGTTGTATTGGAGTTCTCATTCACCTTTATTTCCAGATATGGAAAACACATCCTAAAATTCTTATAAAATTTTATCTCAAAGAGACAAAAGAATTGAATTATTCTTATTGAAGAATAATTGAATATTAAGAATAATTGAATAATTGAATTATTCTTATTGAAGAATAAGAAAGCTTGAGTTAATACCCTTTGTAATTGTAAAACATATTGCAAAACAGCTGTATTCAAAACAATGTAGCCCTGGTTAAAAACAGAGTTACAGAGAGAGAGAGAGAGAGAGAGAGAGAGAGAGAGAGAGAGAGAGAGAGAGAAGTAGGATAGAATAGAAAGCCTGAAACTAAGTTTTGCCACATATGGTAAAATTCAACAAGCAGGCTAAAAACAATCAATGGGGAGAAAAAGCAGTCTCCCGTATAAAAGATTCAGGGAAAATTGGATATTCACATGCAAAAGAATGAAGCTGGGCTCTTAACTTACACCATTCATTACAAAAATGACTCAAAAGGAGTTAAATACTAATTTAAGAGCTAAAATTATAATACATGCATAAAATCTTCATAACACTGAATTTTGCAATCATTTCTTGAATATAGTACTAAAAGTACAAGTAATTTCAATAAAAAATAGACAAATAAGACTACATTGAACCTACAAACTTTTGTGCATCACAGAATCTAATGAACAGAATGAAAAAGGAACTTAAAGAATGTGAGAAAATAATTGAAAATCACACACATTTTGGGCCGGGGCTGTAGTTCAGTGGCAAAGTGCTTGCCTAGCACATGTGAGGCACTGGGTTCAATCCTTTGCACCACATAAAAATAAACAAATAAAAGAAAGGCATACTATCCATCTACAACTAAAAAAAATTAAAAAAAATATATCTCAAAAATAAGAGCACCAAGAAGAAAAACACAAATAAACTTATTTGAAAATTGACAAAGGACTTGAATAGACATTTCTCTAAAGATTATATGTAAATGCCCAAATGCACATAAAAATATGCTCAGCACACTTATCATTAGATTACTAAATCAAAGCCAAAACAACATATCATCTAATATTCAGTAAAATGGCTAGTATAAAAAAACAGAAAATAACAAATGTTGGCAAGGTGCAGAAAAATTGAAACCTGTATGCTGGATAAGAATACAAAATGGTGCAGCATCTATGGAAAACGGTACAATGGTTCCTCAAACAATTAAAAATTGAATTACTATATGATTTAGTAATCTCATATCTAGGTGTATATCCAAGAGAATTAAAGCCATGATATTGAAAACATATTTATATACAAATGTTCATTACAGCATTATTCACAATAACCAACATGTGGAAGTACTCTGAACGTCCAAAAATTTAGACTGAATGAATAGATTAAAAAAGGTAGTAAGTAAATTATTAAGTCTTAGGAAGGATTTCCTTTTACATACAACAATATGGATGCATCTTGAGGAGATTATGCTAACTTAACATACCAGTTACAAAAAGACAATGAAGGGCATATTCCATTTATATGAGGTGTCTAGTCTAATTAATAACACCACAAATTAGAATAATATTTGTCAATGGCTGGGGGAGAAGACTGTAAATGGGGGGGGGGTTGTAGTTTAAGGGGTATAGAATTTCAGTTTTGCAAGATGAAGAGCTTCTGGGGATCTTTTACATAACAACCAGAATGTACTTAACACTCCCGAATAGTACACTTACAAAGAATAAGATGGAAAAATTTATGTTGTTTATATTTAAACAAAAAATTAAAACACAAAGGATACTAGATATGAGGGGATCTGTTGATGTTTAGGCTGAACATGGAGGAGTGCAGAGATGGCAATCTGTCTGTGTTAATGTGAATAGCAGCAAATAGCATCTGCCCTTTTACTCACATCATGCTGAAAAGTAGCACACTCAGCTATTTGGAATGTTTGCCACAAACCACAACCACAGTTTGTAGTAGCACCAATGACAGTAGTTGTGAAGGTATAAGCAATGGAAATCACAGAGTATGACATCATATTGGTCACAGAACCACAAAATATTGTTTTTCAAATTCTACTTCAAAATTGCTAACTGTAATCATATTTTGCCATAATAAAGAGGCTTGAATATAGGTGAAGGGAAGTATCTGATTACATATCCATCTCTGGTGTTGTTTTTTGGGCCAACTAAGTACAAAGAGAAGAAATTCTCCTTTTATATGTTATTGAGGTTAATTTTACAAGGTTTAACTTGAATACAACACAAGCATATTGTGTATCACTTTGACAATAATAAACATTTTGGAAAGGATTTCTCTTCTTTAATGTTGAATGTAAAAATATTTCTTTGTGAGAAGATATGTTGACTTGCCATTCCCTCAGTAAACAGAATGTGACCTTATTTAAAATAAGAGTGTCAATGCTGAAGTCATTTTATAGGACAAGGCCATACTGTAGAAGGGTTACCTCTAGATCCAACATGCCTTGTGTCCTCATAAGAAGACAGAGACACAGAGAGAACACCACATGAAGATAGAGGCATCGCCGTGACAACTCCCACCACAGGTTCAGTATTTTAAAATGACCAATGGGGGTAAAGTGGGCAGTATTCTAGTTAGGCTTTCTAAAGTAACCAATGGGGGAAAATTGGAAAATATTCTAATCAGGTATCTTAAGGTAACCAATGAGAGCATGTGGGGTAAGGTCTTCAATTAGGTCCATATAGGGAAGAGAACAACTCACAGCTCAGCATAGAAGACATAAATTTTCAGACACTGGGGCCTTGAGACTCTCTGTCTTATTCAGTTCATTCCATTCTACTTAACAGAATGCTACTTACACCTTTATCTTTAGTAAATCTGTACTTTACCTGTTACTTGTTTGTGTCTTGTTCAATTCTTTGTTTGAGACACATTGGACAACCCAGTGATAGCACTTGAGTTTTTCTATTCATTTAAAAGGTCGAGTGTTTTAATGCTTCTCTGTATTTGGGAGTCTAAAATTTTCTGGCATTCTCTAAAAGGGAATTGATCCATGTGTGTATGTTTACTCAGTGTATCTGTTGGAGGAGGTAAAATCTGAATCTTTCTATTCTACCATTTTTCTAACAAGCTATTCCTCTTTTATTTCCTCCATAAGAGCAGAATCATCTCTTGTTCTATATGAATTCCTTAACTCACTGTATTTAAAAAAAACCCATCACTGTGACAGCCACATCAATATTTATAGCAGCACAATTGACAAGAGCCAAACTGTGGAACTAACCTAGATGCTTTTCAATAGATGAATGGATTAAAAAACTGTGAACTGTGGTATATATACACAATGAAATATTAGTTAGCAATAAAAGAATAAAATTATGGCATTTGCAAGTTAATGGGTGGAGTTGGATAATATCATGCTAAGCAAAGTGAGTCAATCCCCCCAAATCAAAGGCCAAATGTTTTCTCTGATAAGTGAATGCTAATCTATAATGGAGAGGGAATGGGATAAGTGGAGGAACTTTGGACTGGGCAAAACTAGGAGGAAGGATGGGGTATGGAGATAGCAAAGACAGTGGAATGAGATGGGTATCATGTATGATTGTATGAATGGTGTGACCCTACTGCATGTACAACCAGAGAAGTGAAAAATTGTGTACTATTTGTTTACAATGAATAAAAGAACATTTGGCTGTCATGTATAACTTATTAGAACAAATGGATAAAAAAATTTAAAGATTAATCACTGTGATCATGCATCTCATTGCTAATGTATTTCAGAGCTTCTCTTTCATATTTCTATCTGCTTTGTTATCTGTTAATTTCTTTTCCCAAATAGGAAAAAAGCTCTTATCATAACCTCTAAAAGGGTTCTATCTAGTATCACTTGTGAGAGTTAAAAGTATCAGCATCATACAAAATTCAGTTGGATTTCTCTATGTTAACACTGCAGAACCTGAAAAGAAAATTAGGAAAATAATTCCCCTTCCAAAAGGATAAAAAAATACCTGGGAATAAACTTAACCTTGATCTTAAACTTGTACAAGAAGGGAAAGTCTTATACACTGAAAATGGAAAGAAAAAGCATTGATAAAAGACATTAAAGAATGTGTAAGTAGAAAAAAATTCATGTTTATGGATTGGAAAACTTAATATTGTTAAAATTTCAAAACTACCTCGTGGAATCTACACCTTCTATACCACCTTTAAAAAAATTCCACTGATTTTTTTTCCATAAAGAGAAAAATTAATTCTAAAAATTCATATGGAATATCAATTACATTAAATAGCTGACATAATAATAAAATCAATGCAGGATGTCCCTTTTTTCTGTTTTCAATGTATTTTTGCAAAACTACATAATTGAACCATTGTGGTACGGATATATATATATATATATATATATATATATATATATATATATATATAATGACAGGTAGAGAAACTGAATAGATTGGAGAGCCCAGAAGTAAACTCTTACTTATATGGTCAAATGCAACAAAACATATCAAAACCACTTAATTGGAAAAAGACAGTCTTTTCAACAAATGGTTCAGAGAAAATTGAATATCCACACTGAAAGAAATAAAGCTGAACACTTACCATATACCATGAATAAAAATTGGCTCTAAAAACTTAAATGTAATACCTAAAATTCTAAAATAGAAGAAAACATTGGGAAAAACTTTCATAACACTGTATTTGGCAATGATTTATTGTATATTAAAAGAATAAGCAATAAAACAAAAATAAACAAATGGGACTACACCAAACTTTAAAACTTCTGCACACATTTTAAACCAACTTTTAAAAAATAGGAATCAGATTAGGTAGAGAGGAGCTCTTGAAACATGGGCTATGGATATGGGATGCATAGATGTCACACTGTGTGTGTGAATATGAAAATGAGAAAATACCACCTGCATTTTCTCTCACCTGAGCTGAGAAATGATGAGCCCATTTGCTTGGAATGTTAACCACAAAGCACAGCCATGGTAAGTAAGGGGATAGGAAAAGACAGTGGAATGAGGTGGACAGTAGCACCAATGGCAGAGGTTGTAACTGTACTACCAATGAAGATCACTGACCTTTCCATAGAACACAATTTACAAACATTATTTTTTCTTCTTCTACATCAGAATCATCTAATTTAATTGTACATCACCTTAATAAATAGGTTCAGATTTGCCTTGAGGCTATTAAAATAAAAATAAAAGTAGTATGACCTCACTTGTTCAGAAAAAGAAGAATTTTACATTTATCTTTATTCTTCCCTCTTTTCTACTAAGAGGGTCAATTGATCACAAGCCTATGGGTTCGTTATTCAGACAGCTTTCAAATACCTCCAGTCTTATTGACTTTTCTATTTTTATATCTTATTTCAAACTTTTATAGTACTTACTAATTATATACTCTGAGTTAATTTCCCTTGGTCCATATTCACCCCTTCCTACCTCCACAGAGTGTTTCTGTTCTGGCAGTATCTTCTGATGTTGAAATATGGTCTCCAAGCCCAAGTTTTCTTCCTTTTCCTGCCTGAATGCCTAGGCCTCCTCACCACAAAGAGATTACACACAGGTCTCATGTAGTCCTTCCTGAAGAAGGAAGAATTATCTCCCTTCAAACAGAGCCCATTCTCCTTGTGATATTCATCAGCTCCAACAGCACAAAGTAAACCAATAGATCTGAAGCAAAGTAGTAGCTCTTGGCCTAGATATCTTGCTTAGATATGAAGATGCAACTGGACAGCAAGCACATAATATTCTGCAGAGATTCCAAGGACATGTGGCTGGAATTGTGAGAGGCATGGCTTGAGGACAACAGAAATCCTGAGCACTAGCACCCACCCAGGATTGACATGTCTCATTCATTCACCAGAGGGCACTGTCTTACAGGCTTTGGCTTAGCTTTCTCCTGTTTCTCTTACCCTTCAACCCACAGGAGTTCCTATGCTCTCATTTGAGTAAAAAAACAACAGCATCTTGTCTCTCTCCAAGTGGAGGCCAGACTAAGTTTGAAGGACTTGCACAGCCTCCAGAAAGGGGAATATTTGCATGAGATCCCCCACCCTGAAGATCAGAGAGACAGATAAGAAGGTTAGGAGGGCTCTGAACTGTCTATGTGGCTCAAGAAGCAGAGCTTGAAGTTGTCTTCACCATGGCTTGGTCTCCACTTTTCTTAATCCTGCTTGTTCACTGCACAGGTGAATGAATGAAGAGGATTCTGGGAGGGTGCTGAATGTTACCAGGAAGGATGGCAATTTCTTCTTTCTCCCTTAAAATGGGGGCTGTTCTATCCTCACTGATCTCTGTCTCATTCCTTCCTTGCAGGTTCTTTGGCCGAGGTTGTGTTCACTCAGCCCTAACATGTGTCGGGGTCTCTAGGGCAGAAGGTCACCATTTCCTGCACCCGTAGTAGTGGAGACATTGGGAATAACTATGTGTACTGGTACCAGCAGCACCTGGGAAGTCCCCCCAGTCTCCTGATTTACAAGTACAATCAAAGACCCTCTGGGATTCCAGACCGGTTTTCTGGCTCTAAAGACAGCTCCTCCAATTCTGCCTCCCTGACCATCACTGGACTGCAGCCCGAGGATGAGGCTGACTACCACTGTCTGTCTGGTTATGACAACTATTACTCACAGTGATTCAGATATATGGGGAACTGAGACAAAAAACTCCCCAGAGGATCTCCATCCTGGGCCAGTCTTCAACCTAGGGTCTGTCTTGTGTTTGAACGCTAGAATAGGAATTTTTGGTCCAACAGTACCTGTATGTTTTTTTTTTCAAAATACAAATTTCTCCTCCTATGTCTTGAGGGATGACCACCTAATCCCTCTGCAATCACTTCATAGAAAAGTTTTACATAAAATACTCAGAAATATTGAGAACAAGGAGTGAGTCATTCCTTGTTATGGGAGCTGTTTTGTGCATTGTAAGACATTAAGAATCATCCTTGGTTTCCATGTATAACATGTCAGAGCAAACTAGTTCTCAAGTTGTGACCAAAGATCTCCAGACATTTCAAATTATTGCATGGTGAATGAAATCACCCCAATTTTACAATCTATTGGGTAAAAGAGATTGTTCCTAGCTTTAGGAATTTGTTGGTTTTGAATCCTATTTATGCCATTTGGTTTGGTGTAAAGCTGTAAAGCTAGATACTTTATCTATCTGTGCTTCTGATTGTTAATTTGACATAAAAACAGTTTCCATAACTCAAGAACGTGTTTTAATAGATGAATAATATTCCACACATCATAAGTTCAGAGAATCTGTTACCCAATTTTGTCAAATATACCCTCGGATAATCAGAGTGTGAATCACAGTTTTTTTGCTTAAGTATACAATTAGTTTTTTTTAATCATTAAGTTAATTAAAATTAGCTCATCTATCCTCATTTTTTTTTGCTGAAGAAATTTATCAAGCATGGGATATAGAGATGGAGAAAAATAACAAGGTCCTATACTCTTAAAGTTTGCCTTTTAAGATGATTATAAGAGAACAGATAGAAGCAACATCAAAACTGAGTGGATTTTATGATCTTTTAACAGTGAATTTGGGTTCAGATTTTGACTCTGCCTCTGTTGGCATATTCTTTACTGTCACTAGGCAATGGAGTTTCTACTAAGGACAAGTGGTTATTTGTATGTAAGTTATTTTTATGCCAGTTAAATAAAATTTAAAATTCTGTCTCTTTCACTCACATTAGTTGAATTTCAACTGCCTCATGGCCATGTGTGACTAATAGAAATTATGTTGACAGAGAAAATATAGAGTATTTCTGCCACAACATAAAATTCTAGTGGACTATCCCAATTACACAGTTCACTTAATTTTTACTTAACTCTGCTCTCTTACCTGTAAAATGAGAACATTTAAAACTATAAAAACAACCCCAGAAGATGGCGACAGGAAGGGAGTGAGCACCCCCGAGACCTGTGCTGCTGCGCCAGCAGGGTGTGAGTTCAGAATGGCCGGATGCTGTATTGTCAGGAATACTCAGCAAAATTGGTCTACATGGAACCTGAGGCAAGAGTTTGAGCATCTGAGGGCATGGACATGGCTCAGAGGTGAGGGAACCTGAGCTGCCCTGTGCACGGAGGTACCAGGAAGCTGAACAGTAACCCGCCACAGCTGGAGGTTGGGACTTAGTGAAGAAATGGCCAAGGTCTACTTTCCTTACCGGACCCCTGGTGCAGAAATAGGCAGCCACCATATTGGAGAACTGACATCATCAGTGTTTGGCAGATGGGGTTGCATGGCAGCAAGTTTGGCGACAGATCAGGTGTGTGACCTCCAGCCCCGCCTCCACACAGCTGGGATAACTCAAAGAATCTCTTCCCAGCTCTCCATGGGTGTGAATAGCAGAGCCAAGGGAAACTGAAAAGGCACCTGACTTCCAACTCCCTCTGCCCCCAGGGGCAAAAACCGAAACCTTTCTCGCCAGCTCTCAGGGGGCATGGCCATCAGAGGAAATCAGACAGAACAGGTTGCTGGTTTCCAACTCCCGCTCTCCACAGCCATGATGACTGCGTGAATAACAAACACAGAGAGAGCCCAGTTGTTCAAGAGAGCAGGGCATCCAGGAAACTGCATGCCCAGAGTGAAGCTAGAACTCTGGAGAAGTGCCCCAATCAGTGGGGCCTGGTGGGCAGGAGAAGCAAGGGGGCTAGAGACAGGGAGCAACCGGGATTAGAGAGACACCCAGCAGGGGACAGAGAGCCGCCTCGCACGGATTGCTTCCTACAACCTGAGGGCAGAGATGTAGCCTGGAAAGCACAAATCCACCTACTGGAAGAGAAGAAAATAGAACTATAAGAGTGCATTTTTTTGTTGTTATATATATATATATATATATATATATATATATATATATATATATATTTTTTTTTTTTTTTTTCTTTTCTTTCTTTCCCAAGCATTACTACTTCTACTACGGGTAATTTACTAAATGCAAATAGATGAATGTTTCAGGGCTTTCTATAGTGCTCCTAAGTACTTAGATACCCCCAAATACTCCTGTCTATTCTCCTGTTAATATCCCCTTCATTAGAGCTATCCTCCACAGTAGCTAAGATATACTAACCCCCATATCATCACATCTTTCTACGTAAACATAAAGTCCTAAGACCAACATCAGTTCTTTATATGCCATCAGAATCCATATGCCTTTTATGAAACTACTGAATTTACTTTAAATTACAATTAAACCCAACTTCTCTAGACATTGTATCCCATTACAAAGGAGAGATCTTGGAGCTATACAAAACCAAAACAAATTTATAGGAGAAGATAATAATGCAGCAGTCACACAGAGCTGGATAGAAACGTGAGCATCATAAAAAAAAAAAAACAAGGAAGAAAAGGAACACAAACAGTGCAGGATAGATCAACATTACAGGAGATGCTAGGCACAGCAGAGAGATTGTCAGATAAAGATTTCAAAATATACTTGCTTCAGCTGGTATGGAGTCTTAAAGAAGACCCTAGACAGCAAAGGCAAACAATGAAAGATTACTTGAACAATGAATTACATGAACAAATTCAAGAAGCAAAAGAACAACTCTACAAGGTGATAGAGGTTATACCAAAAAAAAAAAAATCAAACAGAAATCCTGGAAATGAATGAAATTATAAACCAACCTAAAATCTCAAATGAGAGTATCACCAGTAGAGTAGACCAAGTAGAAGACACAACATTAGACAATGAAGACAAAATATATCATATCAAAAAGAGTATAGTCAACTCAGAAAGGCTGGTAAGAAACCATGAGCAAAACATCCAAGAGATATGGGATATCATAAAAAAAAAACTTAAGAGTCATTGGGTTTGAGGAAGGTATAGAGGTCCAAACCAAAGGAATGAGCAATTGTTAAATGAAATAATTTTAGAAAACTTTCCAGACATGAAGAATGAAATGAAAATCCAAATCCTAGAAGCCTACAGGACGCCAAATGTACAAAACCACAAGAGACCCACACCAAGACACATAATGAAGATATACAACATATCTTCAATATTCAATATTCAATATTCAAGGAGAGAATATTAAAAGCTACAAGAGAAAGGAGACATATTACATTTAGGGGTAAACCAATTAGGTTAATGGCTGATTTTTCCTCACAGATGCTGAAAGCTAGAAGATCCTGGAACAATGTATTTCAAAAGCTGAAAGATAATGGGTGCCATCCAAGAATATTATATCCAGAAAAATTAAGCTTCAGATTTGACAACAAAAATAAAAAACCTTTCACAATAAACAAAAGTTAAAAGAATTCGCAGCCAGAAAACCAGCACTACAAAGCATTTTGGGCAAAACACTACACGAAGAAGAAATGAAAAATAAAAATGACAATCAATAGTGGGAGGAAGCTCAGTAAAGGAAAAAACTAATCAAAGAGGAAAAACAAATCAAGTTAAATAACAAAAATAAACAAACATGACTAGATAAATAAACAAACCATGTATCAATAGTAACCCTAAATGTTAATGGCTTAAACTCACCAATTAAGTGACATAGGCTAGTAAACTGGATTAAAAAAACAGATCCAACAAAATGCTGCCTACAGGAGACTCATCTTATAGAATACACAAACAGGCTGAAAGTGAAAGGTTGGGAAAAATCATACCACTCACATGGACCTCAGAAGCAAGCAGGGGTGGCCAAACTCATATCAAATGATATTGACTTCAGACCAAAGTTAATCAAAAGGGATAAAGAAGGACACTATATACTGTTAAAGGGAACCGTTCACCAACAAGACATAACAATCATCAATATATATGCCCCAAACAATGGTGAAGCTATATTCATAAAACAAACTCTCCTCAAGTTCAAAAGACAAATAGACCACAACACAATAATTATGGGTGACTTTAACACACCTCTCTCACCATTGGACAGATCTTCCAAACAAAAGTTGAATAAAGAAACAATAGAACTCAATAACACAATTAATAACTTAGACTTAACTGACATATATAGAATATATCATCCATCATCAAGTGGATATACTTTTTTTTCTCAGCAGCACATGGATCCTTCTCAAAAGTAGACCATATATTATGCCATAGGGCAACTCTTAGCAAATAAAAAGGAGTAGAGATAATACCATGCATCTTATCTGATCTTAATGGAATGAAACTGGAAATCAACGATAAAAAAAGAAAGAAAAATTCCTACATCATTTGGAGAATGAACAATATGCTACTGAATGAACAGTGAGTTACAAAAGACATCAAGGAGGAAATTAGAAAATTCTTAGAGATAAATGAAAACACAGACACAACATATTGGAATCTGTGGGACATTATGAAAGCCGTACTAAGAGGAAAATTCATTGCTTGGAGTTCATTCCTCAAAAAAAAAAAAAAAAAACAACAAATAAATGAGCTCACACTTCATCTCAAAGCCCTAAAAAAAGAAGAGCAAAACAATAGCAAATGTAATAGAAGGCAAGAAATATTTAAAATCAGAACTGAAATCAATGAAATTGAAATAAAAGAAACAATTTGAAAAAATTGACAAAACTAAAAATAAGATCAACAGACCCTTAGCCATGGTAAGAAGAGAAGAAGAGAGAGAACTCAAATTACTAGCATATAGGGATGAAAAAGGCAATATCACATCAGACACTACAGAAATACAGAAGATAATTAGAAATTATTTTGAAACAACATACTCCAATAAAATAGAAGAGAGTGAAGACATCGATAAAGTTCTTAAGTCATATGATCTTTCCGATTGATTCAGGAGGAAATACACAACTTAAAGAGACCTATATCAAGTGAGGAATTAGAAGAAGACATCAAAAGACTACCAAACAAGAAAAGCCCAAGACCGGATGGATATACAGCAGAGTTTTACAAAACCTTTTAAGAAGAACTAATACCAATACTCTTCAAGCTATTTCAGGAAATAGAAAAAGAGGGAGTACTTTCAAATTCATTCTATGAGGCCAACATCACCCTGATTCCAAAACCTGACAAAGACACTTCAAAGAAAGAAAACTACAAACCAATTCTCTAATGAATGTAGATGCAAAAATCCTCAATAAAATTCTGGCAAATCGAATACCAAAACATATCAAAAAGATTGTGCACCATGATCAAGTAGGATTCATCCCTGGGATGCAAGTCTGGTTCAATATACAGAAATCAATAAATGTAATTCACCACATTAATAGACTTAAAGATAAGAACCATATGATCATCTCGACAGTGCAGAAAAAGGATTCGACAAAGTACAGCATCCCTTTATGTTCAAAACACTAGAAAAACTAGGGATAACAGGAACCTACCTCAACATTGTAAAACTATCTATGCTAAGCCTCAGGCTAGCATCATTCCAAATGGAGAAAATTGAAGCCATTCCCTCTAAAATCTGGAACAAGACAGGGATGCCCTCTCTCACCACTTCTATTCAATATAGTTCTCTAAATACTGGCCAGAACAATTAGACAGATGAAAGAAATTAAAGGCATAAAGACAGGAAAACAAGAGCTTAAATTATCACTATTTGCTGATGATATGATTCTATACCTAACAGACCCAAAGAGTCTAAAAAGAAACTACTAGAGCTAATAAATGAATTTAGCAAAGTGGCAGGATATAAAATCAACACACATAAATCAAAGGCATTCCTGTATATCAGTGACAAACCTTCTGAAATGGAAATGAGGACACCCACCCCATTCACAATATCCTCAAAAAAAAAAATACTTGGGAATCAACCTAACAAAAGAGGTGAAAGATTTATACAGTGAAGACTACAGAACCCTAAAAAGAGAAATAGAAGAAGATCTTAGAAGATGGAAAAATATACCCTGTTCATGGATAGGCAGAACTAACACCATCAAAATGGCGATATTACCCAAAGTTCTCTATAGGTTTAATGCAATGCCAATCAAAATCCCAATGGCATTTCTTGTAGAAATAGATAAAGCGATCATGAAATTCATATGGAAAAATAAAAGACCCAGAATAGCAAAAGCAATTCTAAGCAGGAATTGTGAATCAGGAGGTATAGCGATACCAGATTTCAAACTGTACTACAGAGCAATAGTAACAAAAACAGCATGGTACTGGTACCAAAACAGACGGGTGGACCAATGGTACAGAATAGAGGACACAGAAACCAATCCACAAAATTACAACTATCTTATATTTGATAAAGGGGCTAAAAGCATGCAATGGAGGAAGGATAGCATCTTCAACAAATGGTGCTGGGAAAACTGGAAATCCATATGCAACAAAATGAAACTGAATCCCTTTCTCTCACCATGCACAAAAGTTAACTCAAAGTGGATCAAGGAGCTTGATATCAAATCAGAGACTCTCCGTCTGATAGAAGAAAAAGTTGGCTCCGATCTACATATTGTGGGGCCGGGCTCCAAATTCCTTAATAGGACACCCATAGCACAAGAGTTAAAAACAAGAATCAACAAATGGGACTTACTCAAACTAAAAAGTTTTTTTTCTCAGCAAGAGAAAAAATAAGAGAGGTAAATAGGGAGCCTACATCCTGGGAACAAATCTTTACTCCTCACACTTCAGATAGAGCCCTAATATCCAGAGTATACAAAGAACTCAAAAAATTAAACAATAAAAAACAAATAACCCAATCAACAAATGGGCCAAGGACCTGAACAGACACTTCTCAGAGGAGGACATACAATCAATCAACAAGTACATGAAAAAATGCTCACCATCTCTAGCAGTCAGAGAAATGCAAATCAAAACCACCCTAAGATACCATCTCACTCCAGTAAGATTGGCAGCCATTATGAAGTCAAACAACAACAAGTGGTGGCGAGGATGTGGGGAAAAGGGTACACTTGTACATTGCTGGTGGGACTGCAAACGGGTGCGGCCAATTTGGAAAGCAGTATGGAGATTCCTGGGAAAGCTGGGAATGGAACCACCATTTGACCCAGCTATTGCCCTTCTTGGACTATTCCCTGAAGACCTTAAAAGAGCGTACTATAGGGATACTTCCACATCGATGTTCATAGCAGCACAATTCACAATAGCAAGACTATGGAACCAACCTAGATGCCCTTCAATAGATGAATGGATAAAAATAATGTGGCATTTATACACAATGGAATATTATGCAGCAGTAAAAATGACAATATCATGGCATTTGCAGGGAAATGGATGGCATTAGAGCAGATTATGCTAAGTGAAGCTAGCCAATACCTAAAAAACAAATGCCAAATGTCTTCTTTGATATAAGGAGAGCAACTAAGAACAGAGCAGGGATGAAGAGCATGAGGAAAAGATTAACATTAAACAGGGACGAGAGGTGGGAGGGAAAGAGAGAGAGAAGGGAAATTGCATGGAAATGGAAGGAGACCCTCATTGTTATACAACATTACATATAAGAGGAAATGAGGGGAAAGGAGAAAAAACCAAGGGAGTGAATTGAATTACCGAAGATGGGGTAGAGAGAGAAGATGGGAGGGGAGGGGAGGGTGGATAGTAGGGGATAGGAAAGGTAGCAGAATACAACAGTCACTAATATGGCATTATGTAAAAACGTGGATGTGTAACCAATGTGATTCTGCAATCTGTATTTGGGGTAAAAATGGGAGTCCATAACCCACTTGAATCAAATGTATGAAAGATGATATCTCAAGAGCTTTGTAATGTTTTGAAAAACCAATAAAAATAAAAATAAAAGCAATTAAAAATAATACATTTATACTATAGACTTAATCTTGAGAGAAATTTTTGCTGCAAGCCTACATGTGAACCTAAAGTGCTATTTTATTCCAGGGAGCAGAACTGTGGTCCTTACCCCAGGACCTCTTTTGTGTGTTTGATAATGAATCCTCAGGAATTAGGATCCTCAAGAAGTAGGATCTTTGCCTACTGTCTAAGGTCTATAGATTGTATCTCCTGAACCCATCCTCAAATCCAATAGCAGCAACAGCACTAGGCCTTGCCCAGGCTGTTCTGGGAAAGGTAATGCTAAGAATTACAACTCTATTGTGAAGATGGGCATGGGAAGCAAAAATGTCAAAACTATGTGGCTGTGGTGGTTGAAAATGACAAATTTTAACATTTATTAGTTTACAGAATTAAATAGAGTCCAGAGATTAGTCAAGGGTTTTCCCTCAATTTTGATGCCCACTCCAGATAAATGTTTTACATCTCTGTTAAAGCTTGTGGGGGAAGTAAAGCTTGAATCCCTATAAGTACTAAATTATAAGCTCCATCTTGTTATCAAAACTTGATGATGTGTGTTATTTAGTGAAATTTAAGATCAAAATACGACTTGCAAGGGAGAGAAAAGTAGATTACATCAATGATGGAATAAATTATATCAAATGAATTAATCATTGTTGAAATACTTGGTAACTCAGTGACCACAGTGCTAACCTTTTGTTCAATGAGTGAGTTGTGGTCCTGAGACAGAAGGACATTGTTCACATTAAGTTCACTCTCACCATATTTTGAATGCATAAATTGAATAATAATATTATTTTACATAAAGCATGATGGCAAAATACAGTTATTTAAAGCACTTCTTTGATGTTGGAGAATTTATGTTTTTGATATTATGTTTTTGATAAACATATTGTTAAAATAGCTATCATATTGATTTCCAAACCTTCAGCATTATCTTTTCTGCCTAAACATATATTTAATCTCATACACTTGTAACTCATTGACATTTTCTCAAATATATTTGAAATGTAAATATTAATTTGCTCTTGTTTTTCAATTGTATTGCACAGTTAATTTTGTTATTGAAGAATAGAATAAACATTTTTATATATGTGTTTGTTTATACACACACACACACACACACACTAAGTCATTCAGTTTGTAATTATTTATCATGATAAAAGTAGAACTAGAGACTTTATTTGCTACTGAAACAAGTATCTAAAAATTGAACTAATTTTTGGATTAGGTAATATCTAGAGCCTGAAAAAATATTGAGGAATATGATAGAAATATTCTACATCACTTTGAATATGCTATTAGTAGAAATGTGCATGGTAAAGAGTCCTAGTGAGGGCTCAGAAAGAATTGAGTAACTAGAAAAAAGGGGAATCTTTTTATGTAGTGGCAAAAAGTGTGACTGAATTTCTTTTCCTACAATAATGGGGAAAAAAAGAAATTGTGAATGAGGAACATTTATCTTAGGAGTTTTCCAAACTAAGTGGGGAAGGTTTGATCCAGTTTCTTCTATTTAGTAAAATCTGTGCAAAAGAAGAGAAATTGAGGTGTGAATTCTTAAGCAAAATGAGCAAGGCCTTGATATTTGGAATATTATTAAGATATTCTGTGGTCATTCTGACAATTTTTTGCTTATTTTCTTTTTTCTGGGTGACTCCAGAGGTAACTCATCTTCCATTGCCTTCCATTTGTCTCTTTGTTGGGCTAAACTATATTCTAGGCCATCTTTGTGAGGGTGAACTTCCCAAATCATCCTGTCCTCTGTATAGATCTGGGATGTTGAGGGAATGCTTCAGTGTGACAGATGATGCTAGATCATTAAACATTTGTGATGTCCATTGCATGCTGCCCGACCCTAGCTTTCTCCTCACTCACACTGGCACAGAGCCTTTTGTCACACTATGAAACTCTCAAAGAAGCAGAGTTTTAAGTGTCAGGGAAATGAAGTCTCCTGCCACCTGCCTTGTAACTCAGTCAATTTGGAAGTTCTTCCTCCAACCTCAGTAAAGTTTGCATGTGAAAAATGCCACACTTTTGACTGTAATGTCATGAACAAAACTAAGCCTGAACCCTTTGCAAAATTCCTATTTCCTGACTCACAGAAACTGTGTGAGTGAACTATTGTTTTTAGTTGCTAAATTTTAGAGCAATCTGAGGTGAATAGATATGGAATAAACATGAGAGGGAAGTGCCTATGTAGGTAAGGCAGTATGCATTGGTAGGCTCTGCAGGTAAAGGGGTGAGGTCTTGATATATGTTATTAGTGAAATGTGATGAGACCACAGAGGACTCTCATGATTCCAGTGGGTTTCCTACTGGACCAAGCCATAATCCAGTTCTTTATTTTAAATTTGCCACAGGGATTCTGCATATTTCTATGACTCATTAATCTTCTTGGGGTAAATCTTGCACTATAAATTAATAAAATCACATGGGCCTCTTCCAAATCTTAATATTTCAAAATTGAATTTCTTGAAGCCAGGGAACTATTTCTCTCTATTGTCTTTGTTGTTCCCTGCACATTCTTTATCAGAGGTAAAGATCCATGTGGTCAATCATCTTCCCCATTTATTTGAATGGTAAAGAGAACATGTGGGAACTTATGACCCTTCAAGAAAATACAGGATGTTGGTGTTACAATAGGGTTATCCAGTGGAAATAAAATGTAAAAATACAGGTTCTATTTCAGTATGTTTCCATACTATGTTTCAGAAAATGATATCATATTTTGAACTACTTTATGAAGAGAGAAAGTATATGGAAGTATGTGGAAGGAAGGAGTTGCTCTTCAGTGAAAATGGCATTGACCACTTTCTTTAAGCTGAGGAATTAAGGAAAAGATGAAGGAAGAGAGATCCCAGGATGTTACAAAAATATAACTCCAAGGTATTAGTGATTTTACCCTTCATGGATGTGCAGGGGACTAAGAGGAACTGAAGAAATATAAATTTGTGTAACAGTTGAGCAAGCCTGGTGCTATCCCTGGGGACATCAACCCTCCCATTCTCTCTACACCTTACTTCACCCAAAGTGGCCTTCCATGATTTTACTTTTCACATCCCTCATGCTTGGCACACTCTGGCTTGTTTTAATCTTTCTATGATACTTCTGAAATAAATGGAAAGAATTTTCTAAGAACTATGAGAAACAGAAATCATAGTTACCTTTTAGGGTCTTGTGCAAATGCTGTGATGACTCATCATCTACAGTGTTTGAGATTTTAGGGGCAACATTTTTAGTAGCAGGAGAAGCAGGAACAAAATCATCCCTTTATAGGAAAATAAAAGTGCCCAGGAAGGAGTGCCCTGATTCTGAGAATGTTTAACCTTCCCAACAAAACGTCCCGTGCTATTTGATGATTCTGAATATGTACACATTCTCATATATGTTTTAAGAACATGTACCTCTTCTGGAAACACTGATTGCTTTGTTTGTCCCCCAGAAGTTTCCCACTCTTCATTCAGAGCCAGTTCACAGGTGACTCCTGCTCTGGTCTTTGTGCAAGGATTTACTCAGGTCTTAACTCCCAGAGTCCTCTGAATTCTCAACTCTCAATAGCCCCCTCATGCTGGATAGTCATCCTCTTTTCACATCTCTTTTATCTAACAATACAGAGATCCATCAATTGAAAGGATGGTTATTAATATCAGCTACCATGGGGACACTATATGTTATGATTTGCAGATATTTTAAAAATAACAGTTAATAGGTTATCAGGCCCAAACCATTCACATTATTTCCACCAAAGGATTAAATGTCCCATAAACACTAGGGGTTTTTTGGATCTTGTCCAGGTTTTTCCAGCAGGTTGCCCTACTGTGATATCTCCCCAAATTCCCAGGTCTTGGAGGTTGGTGCCTGAGGTTGCTGATGGTGACAAAGTAGCACTATGCTCCCTGGGCTGGGAATTTCTGTGCAAAACCCCACCAGATAACACCTGGGGCAAATTATGAGTCTTACCCATCAATCTCATTTGTTTGAAGAACCAAGGTCAGACATCAGCTGATGTTTGGGGTGGAGGAGACTTCTGTCCTACTCATGTTTCTCTCTTACTATACAGGTAAAAATGTGACTAAGAGACATAGAGTTTAGTTCCCTAATCTGTGTTGACCCTTGTGGCTCAGAACTCCCATTCTTTACCCTAGTTCCTATCCCATAGGTATCTGCATTTTGAGGTTCTCACTCAGCCTGTGCTGACTCAGCCAACATCCATCACTTCATCTCTGGAACATCTGTGAGATTTACCTGAACCCTGATCAGTGGTTTCAGGGTTGGTGACTTCTGGATCCTTCGTACTAGCAGAATACAGGGAACTCTCTCCATGGAGCCTTCTTATATTCCAATAAAATTTAGATAAGCTCCAGTGCTCTGGGGTTGTCAGGCAATTCCATGAACCAATAGTGCTTGATCAATGTAGGGCTTTGGCTCACCTCTGGTCTGTAGCCTGAGGATGAAGCTATTACTGTAGTATATGTCATGCAACTCAAAGGCTTCCATATTGCCCCAAACTTATGCAGAAGTGAGACAAAAACCTCCCTTCTGTTCTGCTCTACTAAGAACAGATGCTTTCATTTCCCCAGCACTCGGTGGTCTCTGAGTTTCACAAGCAGAGCCTTACAGACATTCCTCAGTTCTGGGTCTACACATCCTCAGTGGATGGCCATGTTCAGGCCAATAGAGATGATGACCCCAGAAGCGTCCTCCCTTGGGTAACACCAATTCACCTCCCATATCCAACAATGCCATCATCTTAGATCTCACATATGGAAGGGGGATCAGAACACTGTTTACTTCATAGGTTGTGGGAGTATTAAAAGAAACCTTTTATATGAATGCATTACAGTGTATGGCCCAGATTCAGCTGCTACGCTCATTGTTGCTGCTAGATCAGCTTATTCTAGAACTAAATGCTCTTTTGATTGTTTCTTTCACTATTTTTAGTTTGATGTAATCCAATTTTTCTATTTTTGTTTTCATTTCTTCTTCCTATTTCTTCTATAATTCCTGTTCTTCCCCACATTCTAATTCCCAAGACTCAGATACAAAGGGAGTTTTTAAAAATTTTTTCTTAATTTTTAAGTGACATGCCAAAATATGAAATGGTATAGATTAATGTGTAACTCATAATTTTCCATACATGTGTGGTTTGCATAATGATTAAATCAGCTTTTTCATATTTATGTCCTCAAGAATTTGTCAATTCTTTATCGTAAAAACCTTAAAAATTCTTTCTTCTTGATTTTTGAAATGTACTTATTATATTGTCACCATACCATACAATGGTATACCAGAGCTTCTTGCTCCTATCCAACTATAACTTAGTACTGATGAATCAACTTTCCCCCTTTACCCATCCCTCACTCTTCCTAGCTTTGGTAACCACCAATCTATGCTTAGCTTCTATTAGAACACTTCTTCAGTTTCACGTATGTGTGAGATCATGTGGTGCATGTCTTTCTGTGCTTGACTAATTTCACTTAACATAATGATCCCCCATTTCATCCATATTGTTGTAAATGGCAGAATTTGATTACTTTTTCATGTTAAATAATATTCCATTGTGTATGTGTACCACATTTTCTTTATTATTTATCAGATGATGGACACTTAAGTTGTTTCCATTTCTTGGCTAGTGTGAATGACTACATGGACATGGAAGTGTAGATGTCTATTCTATACACTGATTTCATTTTTTTAGATATATGGCTGGTAGTGGATTGGTGGGTCATATCATTGGTGGTTATATTTTTAATATTTTTGTGGTGCCTCCATTTTATTTTTCATAGTAGCATAGTGGCTATACTAATGTACATCCCCATCAACAGTGTGCATCTTTATCAGTGCTTGTTAACTTTTTTTTATAATAACCACTCTTACTGAGGTGAGATAATAGCTCATGGTATTTTCTGATTAGCATTTTTTGATAATTAGTGAGCTGAACATTTTTTCATGTACCTGTTGGTCAGTTATATGTCTTCTTTTGAGAAATGTTTGTTTAGATTTATTATTCATTTTAAAAACATATTTATAGTTTCTGGTTTCTTATGTATTCTGTATATCAATCACTTATCAGATGTGTGCATTACTAATTTCACTCTCATTCTGTGGGTTGTCTCTGCAATCTTTTGATTGTTTCTTTCACTATTTTTAGTTTGATGTAATCCAACTTTTATATATGTATTTTTCATTTCTTGTGTTTTGGGTGTCTTGTCCAAAATGCCCATTCTCTTTTGAAAATCTGGAAACATTTCCTCTATGTTTTTTCCCTAGTAGTTTCACACTTTCACGTCTTATATTTCAATCTTTAATCCACTTTGAATTGATCTTTGTAACTGGTGAAGAGAGAGGTTTAATTTCATTCTTCATGTGTATATCCAGTTTTTGTAATATCATTTATTGAAAAGACTGTCGTTTAAATATATTTGTTGATTTATTATATATCTTCTGAGAAGTGTCTGTTCAGTTATTTTGGTCATTTATTGATTGGGTTATTTATTCTTTTGGTGTTAAGTTTTTTGAGTTCTTTTTATATATCCTGGAAGTTAGTGTTCTATTTGATGTGAGTGCAGTAAAGATGTTCTCTCACTCTGTGGGCTCTCTCTTCACATTATTGTTTCCTTTGCTGAGAAGAAGCTTTTTAGTTTGAATCTATCCCAGTTTTTAATTCTTGATTTTATTTCTTGCACTTTAGGAGACTTGTTAAGAAGTCAGGACCTAATCCAACATGATGAAGACAACTTCTCTAGTAACTAAAAATGCAAATCAAAACTACTCTAAGATTTTATCTCACTCTAGTCAGAATGGCAGATATTAAAAATACAAGCAATAATAAGTGTTGGCGAGGATGTGGGGAAAAAGATTCACTCATACATTGTTGGTGACACTGAAAATTGGTGCAAACAATCTGGAAAGCAGTATGGAGATTCCTTAGAAAACTTGGAATGGAACCACCATATGACCCAGCTATCCCACTCTATACCCAAAAGACTTAAAAGAAGCATACTATTGTGACACAACCAAATCAATGTTTATAGCAGCTCAATTCACAATAGCTAAACTTTGAAACCAACCTAGATGCCCTTCAATAGATGAATGGATAAAGAAACTGTGGTATATATACAAACAAAATATTACTCAGCAATAAAAGAGAATAAAATTATGGCATTTGCAGGTAAATGGATGGAGTTGGAGAATATCATGCTAAGCAAAGTAAGCCAATCCCCAAACACCAAAGGCTGAATGTTCTCTCTGATAAGTATATGTTGATCCATAATAGAATGGGTTGTTGGAAGAATGGAAGAACTTTGGGTAAAGGGGAGGGAGGTGAAAGAAGGGAGGGGCCATGGGGGCAGGAAAGATTGTGGAGTGAGATGGACATCATTACTCTACGTACATGTATGACTGTACATATGTTGTTACTCTGTATGTACTCTGTATGTACAACCAGAGAAATGAAAAATTTTGCTCCATTTGTGTACAATGAATCAAAATGCATTCTTCTGTCATGTATAACTAATCAGAACAAATAAAAATAAATAAATAAAATTAAAAAGACTATTTTCTCCAATGTGTATTCTTATTACCCCTGTCAAAAATCAATTGGCTGTAGATGTATAGGTTTATTTCTCTCTTCACTATTGGTTACTTTGATTTATATGGCTTTCTTTATGTCAATAATATGTGGTTTTGATTACTACAACTTTGCAATGTGTTTCAAAGTCAAATAGTGTAATGCTTCCTGTATTTATCTCTTTTCAAAAGGGTGTTGGCTCTTTGAGTTTTTTGTGGTTACACATAAGCTTTAACTTTGTTTTCATTCTAGTTTTATGAATATGCTATTCGTATTTTGATAGGGATTGCATTGGATTTATAAATGGATTTCGATAGTATGAACATTTTAACAATATCAAATCTTTGGGTCCATTAACATGAACTGTCTTTCCAATTTTTGTATTCTTTTAAATTTCTTTCATCAGTATTACATAATTTTTATTGTAGAGCTCTCTTTAATTTATGCCTATATATCAATTTTTTGTAGCTATTATAAATGGTAATGATTTCTTGATCTATTTAAGCTAATTTGTTATTGGCATATAGCAATATTATTGATGTTTGTATTTTGATTTTGTATCCTTCATCTTTAATGAATTCATTTATTCTAGTAGCTTTTGGTGTGTGTTTATGTGTGTGTGTGTGTGTGTGTGTGTGTGTGTGTGTGTGTGTATTGTTTTTCTCATGTTATCTGTAAGCAGTGACAACTAAACTTCTTTTCCAGCCAAGATGTCCTTCATTTATTTTTTCTTGTCCAGTTTCTCTAGCTAGGATTTCCAGCCTTACGTTGAATAAAAGTGGTTGAAGTGGATATCTTTATCTTATTTCAGATCTTAGAAAATTTTTATCTTTTCATTAGTAGCATAATGTTAGTTGTTAGTTTATTATAAATGGCTTGTATTATCTTTGAAGTATGCTCCTTGTATGCTTAATGTTTTTAAGGGATTTCAATCATTACGGATGCTGAATTTTACTGAATGCCTTTTCTGATTTTTATTTCTTCATCCTATTGATATGATCAAGTTTTTTATTTGCATATATTGAACTATCCTTGCTTCTCTGGAAAAGAATTCAATTGTTTGTGGTGAATAATCTTTATAATGTGCTGTAAGATTTGTTTGATAATACTTTGTTGAGGATTTTTGTATGTTTATCAAGGATATGGACTTAGTTTTTGTTTTTATAATTGTGTTCTTATTTGGTTTTGGTACCAGGGTAAACCTGACCTTGTAGAATGGGTTGTAAGACTTCCTTCCTGTTCTGTTTACTAGAAAAACACAGGAAAATTGGTATTAGTTCTTTAAGTTTTTTGGTAGAATTCAGCAGTAAAACCATCTTTTCATGAGTTTTTCTTTGATTAGAGTTTTTTTTTATTACTGATTCAATCTTGTTACCTCTAATTTGCTTATATTTCCTCTTTGTTCATGATTCAGTCCTGATGAGGTATACATGTTAAAAAATTTGTCCATTTTTTTAGATTATCAAAATTGTTGGCATCTAATTGTTTATAAGAATCTCTAATGGAGAGAAGATGGCCGCTGCGTACGGGGGTTGCTGAAGTGCTGAGCCTGGTGCTCAGAGCAGCGGCTTTAATCGAGACTTCGCGCAGCTTGTTAGAGCTCCTTTCACCATTAATCTGTAGTGGACCACCCTGCCAAGCAGCAGAAAAAACAAAGAGATTGAAAAAGAGACGCTTGGCTCCCAGACGTTTTCCTGCTCAGAGCCACGGGCGCTTTGCACCCATCTGCTTCCTCTTTCACTTCGCTCCCAGCAGAGAAGCTGAATGGGTAATCAGCAGTGGATTGTAAGTACCTGAGGCAAAGAAAGCTCAGTACACCCCGCCTTTTTTTTTTTTTTTGAATATTGTATATACAGGGAGAGTTAGTGGATTGGGATTGTTGGCGGGGATGTGGTTTCGGGGCCGAAAACCCACTCCGCGGGAGCCACCATTTGCTTTCTGCATGCTGTCTTGATGGCCCTGTCTACACGGTCCAGCTGCCACATCTAGAGACTGGAACTGGGCTGCGTGCCGAGCCCTGTCCTCCGAAGGCTGGACCGCGGCCTCAAGCGCCTCAGTTGCCTGTTCCCTGCTGCACCTTGGGGCAGAGCCTGCTCTGGGGTCGTTCGGCATCCCCCTGCGAGGGGACCCGTGCTCCGGAGGAGGGGGTTGGAGAGCCGCGGCGGCAGCTCCTTGGGCCCCGGGAGCTAGGCACCAGGCCAAGGAGCAGCGGAGGCCGCGGCGACACTGCTAAGGTCGCGGACAAGTGCGGCGCCCAAGAGCGCGGCCCAGAGGTGGAGGCGACGGCAGCAGGGTTTCAGTTCTAGAAAACTGGACTGGAAACAGAAGCAGCAGTTTGTATAATCCCAAGATCTTGCTTATGCCAGGAAACTGTAAGGGTAACATGAATATCATTGAGGAGGTCTAACATGGCGGCAGGCATGGAGAGATCAAGTCTCTGACCTCTTCAACTGCGTGGGCATAGGGAACTGTAAATTATCTAAAGCCTGTTTGCTCAGGATCACTAGGCAATGCTGAGCTGACTTGGAGCTAGGGCGTACACCTTGGGCCCCTCAGAAAACACACACTGAGCACGAATCTGCTGCATTCAAGCCCCGGTTCGCCTGCTTGTAGTGACTCAGCACTAATAATCCCGCTGAAATAACTAGTCGGCCCACCTGAACTCACAGAGGTAAAAGCCAACTGAGCACGATAGTCAGACCCAGGGTATCCCTCTGCTGACAACAGAGGTCCCTTGCACCAGCTACCAGGGGAGTTGCTACCTGAGGGCAAACAAATTCGCTGGGGGTCCTCAGCTCCAAGCCCTACAAACTTAGGGCCTGAGGGAGGCAAACAGAAAGAGTGTGCCCAGGCATCCATTGAAACAGGGCTCCCAGGAGCAGCAGACCCGGCATATAGCCAGTATTGTGGCGAGCTTCACAGGTGAGCGGGGCCTGGCTTGAGGAACCACAAGAGAAGGCCCTAGGCACTCAGGATTGGAGACCCGCACAGTCTGGGAAGAAGAACTGAGGAACAGTGATTGGTTCCCACCCATCAAGAAGAGAAGCCTGGCCCAGTTCCCACCTACTGGAAGAGAAGTTAATTGAGCTCTATGACTGCATTTATTATTATTATTATTATTATTATTATTATTATTATTATTATTTTAATGATTATTATTGGTATTTTTTTTAAATTTTATTTCCACTTTTTGTTGTTGATGTTGTTGTTGCTCTTCAACTTTCTTATTAATAGTTTCAATTTTTTAAAAATTCTTTTTATTCTATTATTATTACTATTATTTTTTTAAACTTTAATTTCCATTTGTTTATTATCATTATAATTATTTTTGGTTTTAAATTTTTATTTTTTCGTTTTTTCTTTCTTTCTTTTCACTTTTTTTCTTTTGTCTTTTCATTTCTTTTCAATTTTTCTTATTCCCCCTTTCTTGAATTCTACCTGCCTACACTCACTCTCTTTAGTGACTTCTTCCCTTCCCTTCTAATACCTCTCCTCCCAAGCATCAAATAAATTTATAAGAGTAAACAGTAACTCAGCAGTCAAACAGAACAAGAAGTATCATGAGCATAAAAAAGCAAGGAAGAAAAGGAGTACAAACATGAAGGACAGCCTAAATATTCAGGAGGACCTGGAGTCATCAGAAAAATGGCCATATAAAGAACTCAAGGAACACCTTAGACAGATGGAAAGGAACCTTAAAGACCACATTGAAAATGAATTACATAAACAGATAAAAGAAGAAGTTAAGCATCTTTATCAGGAGATAGAGATTATAAAAAAAATCAAACAATAATTCTAGAAATGAAGGAAACGATAAACCAAATTAAAAACTCAATCGAGAGTATCACTAACAGAGTGGAGCAAGTAGAAGCCAGAACGTCAGATAATGAAAACAAAATATATCATCTTGAAAAGAGTCTAGCCAACTCAGATAGGCTGGTAAAAAATCACGAGAAAAACATCCAAGAGATTTGGGATAACTTAAGAAAACCAAACTTACGAGTCATCGGGATAGAGGAAGGCACAGAGATTCATACCAAGGGAATGGGTAACTTGCTGAATGAAATAATCACAGAAAACTTTCCAGAAATAAAAAAGGAAACCGATATACAAATTGTAGATGCATACAGGACACCGAGCACACAAAATCACAGTAGACCAACGCCAAGACACATTGTTATGAAGATATCGAATATACAGAACAAAGAGAAAATATTAAAAGCTACAAGAGAAAAGAGGCAGATTACATTTAGGGGTAAACAAATAAGGTTAACAACGGATTTTTCATCACAGACGCTGAAAGCGAGAAGATTCTGGAACAACATATTTCAAACACTGAAAGACAATGGATGCCAACCAAGAAATCTATATCCAGCAAAATTAAGCTTCAGATGCGACAACAAAATAAAAATCTTTCATGATAAACAAAAGCTAAAAGAATTTGTAACCAGAAAACCAGCATTGCAAAGCATCTTGAGCAAAACTCTACACGAGGAAGAAATGAAAAACAATAACCAAAACCATCAGCGGGAAGTGCGTCAGTAAAGACAGAGGATGGAGGGAAAGCTAGTCATGGAGAAACAAACTAAATTAGAAAAAAAAGAGATAAATAACCAAACATGGCAGGAAGTACAAACCATATATCAATAGAAACTCTAAACGTTATTGGCTTAAACTCTCCAATAAAGCGACATAGGCTGGTAACATGGATTAAAAAAACAAATCCAAATATATGCTGCCTCCAGGAGACACATCTTATTGGAAAAGACATACACAGGCTCAAGGTAAAAGGTTGGGAAAAAATATACCACGCACACAGCCCTCGTAAGCAAGCAGGGGTGGCCATTCTCATATCGAATAAAATCGACTTCAAGACTAAGTTAATCAAAAGGGATAAGGAAGGACATTATATACTGTTAAAAGGAACCATTCACCAACAAGACATAACACTTATCAATATTTATGCACCAAATGGCGCTGCGACGTTCATAAAACAAACTCTCCTCAAGTTCAAGAATCAAATAGACCACAACACAATAATCATGGGTGACTTCAACACACCTCTCTCACCATTGGACAGATCCTCCAAACAAAAGTTGAATAAAAAAACTATTGACCTCAATATCACAATCAATAACCTAGACTTAACTGACATATATAGAATATATCAACCATCATCAAGTGGATATACTTTTTTCTCAGCAGCACATGGAACCTTCTCAAAAATAGATCATATATTATGCCATAGGGCAACCCTCAGTCAATATAAAGGGGTAGAGATAATACCATGCACATTATCAGATCATAATGGAATGAAACTGGAAATAAATGATAAAAGAAGGAAGGAAAAAATCTACATCACATGGACAATGAACAATACATTACTGAATGATCAATGGGTTACAGAAGACATAAAGGAGGAAATCAAAAAAATTCTTAGAGATAAATGAAAATACAGACACAACATATCGGAATCTATGGGACACAATGAAAGCAGTTTTAAGAGGGAAATTAATCACCTGGAGGTCATTCCTCAAAAAAAGAAGAAACCAACAAATAAATGAGCTCACACTTCATCTCAAAGCCCTAGAAAAGGAAGAGCAAAACAATAGCAAATGTAGTAGAAGGCAAGAATTAATTAAAATCAGAGCAGAAATCAATGAAATTGAAACAAAAGAAACTATTGAAAAAATTAACAAAACAAAAAGTTGGTTCTTTTTTTTTAATAATATTTTATTGTTGGTTGTTCAAAACATTACATAGTTCTTAATATACCATATTTCACAGATTGATTCAAGTGGGTTATGAACTCCCATTTTTACCCCGTATACAGATTGCTGTGTCACATCAGTTACATTTCCATTGATTTATAAATTGCCTTTCTAGTGACTGATGTATTCTGCTGTCTATCCCATTCTCCACTGTCCCCCCTCCCCTCCCCTCCCCTCCCCTCCCCTTCTCTCTCTCCACCCCCTCTACTAAAAATCGTTTCTTCCACTTATATAATTTTCCTCCTAAAATTATAAAAAGTTGGTTCTTTGAAAAAATAAATAAGATTGACAGACCCCTAGCCATACTAACGAAGCGAAGAAGAGAGAGAACTCAAATTACTAACATACCGGATGAAAAAGGCAATATTACAACAGACGCTTCAGAAATACAGAAAACAATTAGAAATTATTTTGAAAACCTATATTCCAATAAAATAGAAGATAGTGAAGACATCGATAAATTCCTTAAGTCATATGATTTGCCAAGACTGAGTCAGGAGGAAACTCACAACTTAAACAGACCAATATCAATAGATGAAATAGAAGAAGCAATCAAAAGACTTCCAACCAAGAAAAGCCCAGGACTGGATGGGTATACAGCAGAGTTTTACAAAACCTTTAAAAAAGAATTAATACCAATACTTTTCAAGTGATTTCAGGAAATAGAAAAAGAGGGAGCTCTTCCAAATTCATTCTATGAGGCCAACATCACCCTGATTCTGAAACCAGACAAAGACACCTCAAAGAAAGAAAACTACAGACCAATATCTCTGATGAACCTAGATGCAAAAATCCTCAATAAAATTCTGGCAAATCGGATACAAAGGCACATCAAAAAAATTGTGCACCATGATCAAGTAGGATTCATCCCTGGGATGCAAGGATGGTTCAATATACGGAAATCAATAAATGTTATTCACTACATCAATAGACTTAAAGATAAGAACCATATGATCATCTCGATAGACGCAGAAAAAGCATTCGACAAAGTACAACATCCCTTTATGTTCAAAACATTAGAAAAACTAGGGATAACAGGAACTTACCTCGACATTGTAAAAGCTATCTATGCTAAGCCTCAGGCTAGCATCATTCTGAATGGAGAAAAATTGAAGGCATTCCCTCTAAAATCTGGAACAAGACAGGGATGCCCCCTATCACCACTTCTATTCAATATAGTTCTCGAAACACTGGCCAGAGCAATTAGACAGACGAAAGAAATTAAAGGCATAAAAATAGGAAAAGAAGAACTTAAATTATCACTATTTGCAGATGACATGATTCTATACCTAGAAGACCCAAAAGGGTCTACAAAAAAAACTACTAGAACTAATAAATGAATTCAGCAAAGTGGCAGGATATAAAATCAACACACATAAATCAAAGGCATTTCTGTATATCAGCGACAAAACTTCTGAAACGGAAATGAGGAAAAACACTCCATTCACAATATCCTAAAAAAAAAAAAATACTTGGGAATCAACCTAACAAAAGAGGTGAAAGACCTGTACAATGAAAACTACAGAACCCTAAAGAGAGAAATAGAAGAGGATCTTAGAAGATGGAAAAATATACCTTGTTCATGGATAGGCAGAACTAACATCATCAAAATGGCGATATTACCAAAAGTTCTCTATAGGTTTAATGCAATGCCAACCAAAATCCCAATGGCATTTCTTGTAGAAATAGATAAAGCAATCGTGAAATTCATATGGAAAAATAAAAGACCCAGAATAGCAAAAACAATTCTAAGCAGGAAGTGTGAATCAGGTGGTATAGCGATACCAGATTTCAAACTATATTACAGAGCAATAGTAATAAAAACAGCATGGTACTGGTACCAGAACAGGTGGGTGGACCAATGGTACAGAATAGAGGACACAGAGACTAATCCACAAAGCTACAACTATCTTATATTTGATAAAGGAGCTAAAAACATGCAATGGAGAAAGGATAGCATATTCAACAAATGGTGTAGGGAAAACTGGAAATCCATATGCAACAAAATGGAACTGAATCCCCTCCTCTCGCCATGCACAAAAGTCAACTCAAAGTGGATCAAGGAGCTAGATATCAAACCAGAGACTCTACGTCTGATAGAAGAAAAAGTTGGCTCCGATCTACATATTGTGGGGTCGGGCTCAAAATTCCTTAATAGGACACCCATAGCACAAGAGTTAATAACAAGAATCAACAAATGGGACTTTCTTAAACTGAAAAGTTTTTTCTCAGCAAGAGAAACAATAAGAGAGGTAAATAGGGAGCCTACATCCTGGGAACAAATTTTTACTCACACTTCAGATAGAGCCCTAATATCCAGAGTATACAAAGAACTCAAAAAATTAGACAATAAGAAAACAAATAACCCAATCAACAAATGGGCCAAGGACCTGAACAAACACTTCACAGAGGAGGACATACAATCAATCAACAAGTACATGAAAAAATGCTCACCATCTCTAGCAGTCAAGGAAATGCAAATCAAAATCACCCTAAGATACCACCTCACCCCAGTAGGATTGGCAGCCATTATGAAGTCAAACAACAACAAGTGGTGGCGAGGATGTGGGGAAAAGTGTACTCTTGTACACTGCTGGTGGGACTGCAAACGGGTGCGGCCAATTTGGAAAGCAGTATGGAGATTCCTGGGAAAGCTGGGAATGGAACCATCATTTGACCCAGCTATTGCCCTTCTTGGACTATTTCCTGAAGACCTTAAAAGAGCACACTACAGGGATACTGCCACATCGATGTTCATAGCAGCACAATTTACAATTGCTAGACTGTGGAATCAACCCAGATGCCCTTCAATAGATGAATGGATAAAAAAATGTGGCATTTATACACCATGGAGTATTACACAGCACTAAAAAATGAAAAAATCACAGAATTTGCAGGGAAATGGATGGCACTAGAGTAGATTATGCTTAGTGAAGCTAGCCAATCCCTAAAAAACAAATACCAAATGTCTTCTTTGATATAATGAGAGCAACTAAGAACAGAACAGGGAGGAAGAGCAGGAAGAAAAGATTAACATTAAATTGAGGCATGAGGTGGGAGGGAAAGGGAGAAAAAAAGGGAAATCACATGGAAACGGAGGGAGACCCTTATTGTTATACAAAATTACATGTAAGAGGTTATGAGGGGAATGGGATAACAAACATGGAGGGAAATGAATTACAGTAGATGGGATAGAGAGAGAAGATGGGAGGGGAGGGGAGGGGGGATAGTAGAGGATAGGAAAGGTAGCAGAATACAACAGTCACTAATATGGCAGTATGTAAAAATGTGATGTGTAACCGCTGTGATTCTGCAATCTGTATTTGGGGTAAAAATGGGAGTTCATAACCCACCTGATTCTAATGTATGAAATATGATATGTCAAGAGCTTTGTAATGTTGTGAACAACCAATAAAAAATAATAATCTCTAATGATCTCTTTTGTTATGTGATATCAGTTTTAATGCCACCCCATTCATGTCTGATTTAATTTGAGTTTTCTATTTTCTCTTAGTCTAGATATTAGTCTATTTTGTCAATATTTTCAATAATTGAACTCTGTTCCATTGATATTTTGTAATCTTTTATACTCTCAATTTTATTTATTTTTGCTTTGATCTTTATTATTTTCTTCCTTTACTAATTTTGGATTAATTTGTTCATGTTTTTAGTTTATTTTGTTGTATTGATAGATTTTTTAATGAAGTCTTTCTACTTTTTTTAATGTGGACATTGGTTACTCTGAATTTTCCTAGTACTGCTGTTAGTGTACCCATGGTATGCTATGCTTGTCTACATCTTAATTTGTTTCAATTAATTTTTAAAAATGTTCTTCTTTTTTCTGATCTATTGGTTGTTGGTTGATCTATTGAGTTGGTCGATTAATTTCTATGTATTTGTATAGTTTCCAAAGTTTTCTTGTTACTGATTACTAGCTTTACTACTCAAGGACAGAAAAGATATGTAATAAAGTTTCAAATTTAAAAGTTTGTTAAGACTTGTTTCATGACCTATTCCATAATCTATCCTAGAAAATGTTCCAGAATCGAGAAAATGAATATTCAATAGCTGTTGATTGGAATGTTCTGTTGACATCTATAATAGATCTGTTTGGTCTAGGTGCAATATAACTCTGATGTTTCTTTATTTATTTTTCTCTTTGGATGATCTTTTCAATACTAAAAGTGTGATGCTAAAATTCCCAAGTATATAGGGATACTGCCACATCAATGATTATAGCGGCACAATTCACAATATCTAGACTGTGGAACCAACCTAGATGCCCTTCAATAGATAAATGGATTAAAAAATGTGGCATCTATACACAATGGAGTATTATGCAGCACTAAGAAATGACAAAATCATAGAATTTGCAGGGAAATGGATGGCATTAGAGCAGATTATGCTAAGTGAAGCTAGCCAATCCCTAAAAAACAAATGCCAAATGTCTTCTTTGATATAAAGAGAGCAACTAAGAACAGAACAGGAAGGAAGAGCATGAGGGAAAGACTAACAGTAAACAAAGACGAATGGGGGGAGAGAAAGGGAGAGAGAAGGGAAAGCATATGGAAATGGTAGGAGACCTTCAATGATACACAAAATTATAAGAGGTTGTGAGGGGCAAGGGGGAGGAAAAATAAGGGGAGAGAATCGAACAACAGCAGAGGAGGTAGAGAGGGAAGATGGGAGGGGAGGGGAGGGGAGGGGGGATAGTAGGGAATAGGAATGGTAGCAGAATACAACAGTCACTAATATGCCATTATGTAAAAATGTGAGTGTGTAACCGATGTGATTCTGCAATTTGTATTTGGGGTAAAAATGGGAGTTCAAAACCCAATTGAGTCAAATGTATGAAAGATGATATATCATGAGCTCTGTAATGTTTTGAACAATCAATAAAAAAAAGAAATTAAAAAAAGGGCATTAACAGTTGATCAAACAAAAAAATGGATCTGTAAACTTGGAGACTATTTAGAAGTGTATAGTCAAAGGAGAAAAAAAATTAAATATGAAAAGGACTGAAGAAAGCTTATGGGACTTATGGGACATCATCAAAAGTTCAACTAATAGAAGTAGACAGTAGAATTATGATTACCAAAAAATGGTCAGGGAGATGTTGATCAGGAAATGCAAGTTAAAACCACTATGAGGTGTTTAGATACAAGGATTAAATTCTAAAAACTGTCTTTGGGCTAATTAAGCTACTTTTCCTGAAGGTACAGAGCATCAGAGTACCTGGGAGTATATACC